>NC_022031.1:30317246-30385163 GCF_000317375.1 Microtus ochrogaster
TGCACACAAGGTTCTCCAAGAGGGATGAGTGTGCACACAAGGTGCTCCAAGAGGGTTGGTACAACAACAAAAGCCTGCATTTAAAACAGTGAACTATTCCAAGGTAACAGTCTAAAACTTTACCCAAAAGAAGTAGAGAAAGAAAAAGGAAACCCAAAATTAGTGGGAAGAATAATAAAAATCAGAATGAAATAAAAACCAGAAATCCCATAGAAATAATCATGCCAAGAGTTAGGTTTTTTTAAAAAATAAAATAAAATAAAATGTACCAACCCATACCTAATCTAAGAAAAAAATAAAGGAGAATTTTCAATTTTTTTTTAAAAGAAAGCAGAGGCTGGAGAGATGGCTCAGCACATAAAGTGCTTGTTCTGGAGGACTCAAGATCAAAGTTTGGATTCCCAAACCCACATAAAATCTGAATGTGTATGGCAGCCTGCCTATCGTTCCAGCACAGGGAGGCAGAGATGGATTTCAGTGCAAGCTGACTAAGCCAGACTAGTAGACAGTGCAAGCTCTGGGTTCAGTGAGAGGACCTGTCTCAGTATATAAGGTAGAGAACAATTAAAAAATACACTACGCATCAGTCTTGGGGCTTGTGCATGTATACACATGAACCTATATACATACAAGCACCTATACATATTCAACAAAAAATATGAAAGAGAAAAAATGAAAGTGCATAAATTATAACAGATACCCCAAAAGGAAGAAGACTCTCATGGTACTATTGTAAGCACATACATGCCAACAATTTAGACAGCAGAAGAAATGGGTACATTCCTAGAAGAATACCAGCCTTAGAATTAAGTCAGGGGAAGTTAAGTCAGAAAGCTTGAGCAGGCCAGTAGACAAAGAGACGGAGAAGTAAGTAAAAATCCCCAGCAAAGAAGAGCCGAGACCAGATAACTTCACAGGTAAGTTACAGCACATCTTACAGAGAACCACAGCCATGGTCCATATGCTCTACAGCAGGAAATAAGAGACCTTCCAGTTCCAAACAGTTTGTCCACCAGCGCCCTTCCTCAGTAACAGAGCAGTTCTTAGGGCTTCAAGCGTGTGAGGAGACCCGGTGTGATGAAGTTCTTCATCAGACCCATCTCTGACATCGTACTTTAGGAGAAAGTGACAGCTTTTCTGATAAGTTGCAGTACGAGGCAAAAAATGGCCACTCTGGAACATCTCTTCAGCAGTGGTGGAAAGTACGAATAAGTTAGACAGAAAGAAAAGGAAGGATGGAAAGCAAGAAAGAAAGAAAGAAAGAAAGGAGGGAGGGAGGGAGGGAGGAAGGAGAGGAAAAATGAGGAGGTAAAATTATCTATTTGCAGAGGACTTAATTTTTACATATAAATGTATATTTTATATATATATATAATATATATATATAAACTCAAATATTGTTGGAACTAACAAATGATGGCAGTAAAGTTGTAGTTTACAACAACCAACATGTAAAAAACAGTGACATTTTATATACTAATATCAACCCAGCTAATAAAAATCAAGACATTTATAGCAGTATTTTAAAATACAAAACACCTAGGAATAAACAGAATCAAGTATGTGATGGGGGTATATCTTGAGAGCTATTGAGTTTTGAGAAACTGAATAACATACAGGTAAATAAAAATAACCAATGTTCATGTATCACAAGAATTGGTATTGTTAAAATGCCAGTACTGTCCAGAGTAATACATGGATGCAATATAAGTTCTATCAAAATTCTAATAGTCTCTGCTGAATTAGAAGAAACCAATTCTAAAATTCCTCTGAAACCATTAAAGACATCAAATAGTTAAGCCCATTCCAGTGCAGTTGGAGACACCACATTCTCATGTGTGGTCAACTAATATTTGACAAGGTCATCAAGAGCACAGTGGGGAAAAGGAATGTTTCCCCATCAGATGGTTCTGGCGAGAGTGGATTTCCATAAGCAAGATGACCCTTCTCAATTTCTGCACACAGCACTCAACTGAAAATACATTTAAGACCAACGTGAAAGCAAACTCTAAAGGTTGTAGAAAAGAAGACTGGACAGCATCCTTAGATATCGGCGTTCGTAGACTTGTTTTAATTCATACCAGACTTAGGAAACAAAAGCAAACACGCACACACACATACACACATACGCACAGTTGTAGGTATATGTACATGCACAGACATGAACAGACAAACATGCATGCCGACACATGCACATACACAAATGTCCAACTCAAGCAACATAGAAAGCTTATGCACAGCAAAGAAAGGAACGTGAAATGCAGACTGTGGCCTGGGAAACCAGATGTCTGTGAGGGTTCATATTGACCATTTGTTAGCCTCTTTCACCTGACAGCTAACGCTAAAACAGTGGGGGAGGGCAGGGCACACAAAACAAGCAACCCAGCTTAAAAGTGGACAGTAGACCTGGTTAAATATCTTTCTGAAGGAGACTTGAAGATGACAAACTGGTGTATGGATAGATTAACACCAGTGGTGCCCGTGGCCATGAAAGATAAAACATTACAAAATATGTCCTGATACCTGTTAAGATAGGTATTTTCATTTTTTATTTTTATTTTGAGAGTATATCATTTCCCTCTTCTCTTTCCTCCCTCCAAACCCACTATATACCTCTCCTTGCTCCTTCAAATTCATGTTCTCTTTTTCATTGTTATTATATGCATATATACAAATTTATTCCTAAATATAACCTGCTCAGTCTGTATAATGCTACTTGTCTTTATATTTTCAGGGCTGACCATTTGGCACTGGGTAACCCATTGGTGTTCTCTTCCCCGGGGATCACTACTTCTCCCCCGCTCAGCATCCCTTAGTCGTCTGCAGTTCTTTGTGTAGTACTGAGGTCTCATGCGCTTCTCGCCACCCTACTATGTCTATTGTTGTCCATTTTCAGTTCATGTTTAGGCAGCCATATGGGTGAGCTTGTGGGCTCACTTCTGACATTGCTAGGAGACAGTCTTACAGCAAACTCCTGATCCTCCGACTCTTACAATCTTTCCACCCCCTCTTCTGGAATGTGCCCTAAAGCCTTACATGTGGGAGCCTTTATAGATGGATCCACTGGGACTGGGCTCTGGAATTCTTCATCGATTGGTTGTGGTTTTCTCTAATGGTCTCCAGTCATTACAAAGAGAAGTTTCCTTGATGAGGGTGAGAACTACATTTACCTGTGAGTATAAGGACAAATGCTTAGAACATAGTTAGGGATTATTCTTGTATAGTAAAGTGGTGGTTGTAGCCTCCTCCACAATCCATGACTTCACTAGCCCTGTGTAGTAGGTTAGGTTTCTAGTGCCAGGCATGATTTCCCTCTTTTTGAGAGGAGACAAACAAGCAAGCAAAACAAACTAAAAATCTTGTAATAAGTGTAAGACGGTGTATAAATACACATCTATAGTTTAAATTAATTCTTCTCATCTCTGTGATGTCACCAAGAGGTCCGGAATGGGTGTCAGCACATGGTAGTAGATAACATTCTTCCCAGGGGGCCTTCATGACTGCAGGTAGCTGTATCCAGTTGCATTAAGTGACTCCCATGGTTGCAGCATTTGGTGTCACATTGAAAAAGAACGCAAGGGTTATCTGGGGGAGTGAAAATCAGCGTAAACACTTTGGTCACATTTCAGTGGTAGAACATAGGAGTGTGTAGTCAACTAACTGCCGGCCAGTCTGGGCAGTGACCTAACTGTGTGCCTGGGAGAGGATCATGTAAGTTTAGCAGAATGAGCATCTTGGAGAAACGGGAGGGCCAGCAGGTAGGAAAGGAGAAGCCCCTGCCAATGCTGTGGCCCAGGTCTGTCTGACTGTACACATAGGTGGATGTCCCTCCCTTAGGATCCACAGCATCCAGCGATTGGTGGGGTAAGGAAGAGAGCAGTGGCTGAGTTCATTCAGTCATTTTGGTATTTTGGCATGTCTGGGGCTGGAGAAGGGAGGTGTGAGTGCTGTTAGTTTAAAGTCCTGCACTGGACACCCAGCCGGGTCTTGCCTCTGCTGGGTGTTGGATCCTGCTGGTAAGCACTTGAGCCAACAGTATGATTTGCCGAAGGAGGAGGATTCTTTTTCAGACCTTAAGAAATGACTCCTCAGAGCCGGGCGATGGTGGCGTACGCCTTTAATCCCAGCACTCGGGAGGCAGAGGCAGGTGGATCTCTGTGAGTTCGAGACCAGCCTGGTCTACAGAGCTAGTGCCAGGACAGGCTCCAAAGCCACAGAGAAACCCTGTCTTGAAAAACCAAAACCAAAAAAAAACCCTTTTTTTAAAAAAAAAAAAAAAAAAAAAAAAAAAAAAAAAAAGAAAGAAAGAAAGAAACGACTCCTCAAACATTAGAATCCGTTTATCTCCCGTTTTCCCCAGCACAGAGAAATGAGGCCTGCTTTCAGTCGGAAGCGCTTCTTATTTGTTCTGGTGGCATGTGATGCACGAATCATCTTTGATTTCGCAGATTTTATTCATCGGGTTTCTTCTGATTGAAGCCGGCTTTCTTTTCTATGTCTCTTCCCTTCCCTTCTCTTTATGGTTTGTCAGTCAAAATCTTGCTCTCTTCGAGCCCAATTTAGTGTTACCTCCTCCTCTGTTTCTATGTAAGATCCTCAGCTAGGAGCTCATCTTTCCTTCACTCTCTTTGGGGCTTGGTTTCATCATTTGCTGGCACTTGAAGAGAGACCTTGCAGGGCTGGTGCTTGTGTGTGAGTCTCTTGGCTACCAGATTTAAAGCTCCAAGGTGAGACCAAGGCCATGTCACGTCACTTGCTCCTAGACATGTCGCACATACAGTAAACGTTTTTGTGATACTTGTTTTATTTATTTTTTTAACTATCTTTTCTTATTTTACATACCTATATCCCAGTTCCCGCTTTCTCCCCTCCTCCCACTCCCTCACCTTCCCTCCCACCCCACTCTCTATCCACTCCTCAGAGAGGGTAAAGCTTCCCATGGGGAGTCAACAAAGTCTGACATGGCACTTTGAGGCAGGACCAAGGCCCTCCCTACTATATCTAGGCTGAGCAAGGTATCCATCCAAAGAGAATGGCTTCAAAAAGCCAGTTCAAGCACTAGGGATAAATCCTGGCCCCAAATACCAGTGTCCCCACAGACTGCACAAGCCATACAAGTGTCACCCACATTCAGAGGGCCTAGTTTGGTCCTATGCAGGTTTCCCTACTATCAGTCCAGAGTCAGTGAGCTCTCACTAGCTCAGGTAAGCTGTTTCTGTGGGTATCCATCATGGCCTTGACCCCTTTTGCTCATATCATTGCTCCTCCCTTTCTTCAGCTGGACTCTGGGAGCTCAGCCCAGTGCTTAGCTGTGAATCTCTGCATCTGCTTTCATCAGTTGCTGGATGCAGGTTCTATGATGACAATTAAGATAGTCATCAGTCTGATTACAGGGGAAGGCCAGTTCAGACACCCTCTCCTATTGCTTAGGGTCTTAGCTGAGATCATCCTTGGGGATTCCTGGGAATTTCCCATGTGCCAGGTTTCATGCCAGCTTCACAATGGCTCCCACAATCAAGATATCTCTTTCCTTGCTCTCCCTCTCTGACACCCCCATCTCAACCATCCCATTCCCTCTTGTTCCCCTCCTTCTCCCTCCCTCTCCCTGCCCTTCTGCCTTCTCTTCTCCCCCCCCCACCCCACACTCCCAATTTTCTCATGAGATCTTGTTTATTTCCCCTTCCCAGGGGAATCCATGTATATCCTCTTAGGGTTCTCCTTGTTGCTTAGCTTCTCTGGGGTCATGGACTATAGGTTGGTTATCCTTTGCTTTACATCTGATATCCACTTATGAGTGAATACTTGCCATGTTTGTCTTTCTGGGTCTGGGTTACCTCACTCAGGATGTTTTTTTCTAGTTCCGTCCATTTGCATGCAGATTTCAAGATGTCGTTGTTTTTTACTGATGAGTAGTACTCCACTGTGTAAACTTTTTAAAATTTAAATGTTTTACTTTTTTTGAGAATTACATATATGAATAGTGTGTTTATATTATTTCTACCCTTCCCTCATTCACCCCCAACCCCACCCATGTTCATCCCCAGCTCTCTTCAAATTCTTGACCTCTTCTAAAATTATTACTGTTAAATATATTCATATGTATATATCCACACACACACACACACACAACCTACTCAGCCCATTTTGTATTGCTTGCGTGTACATGTATTCTTGGGTGATCACTTGGGACTATCAGGGGCCTCAACACTGGAGAAAATGGGTGCTCTCTCTCTCTCTCAGCAACCATTGTGTGCAGCTCTTCATCTATGGGTGGGAGCCTTGTGAACTTCCTCCCATCTGCACCGGTGTTTCAGTTGGTAGTGTCATTCTGCAGGCCTTGTTTAGGCAATGGTGTTGTTGAAGCTTCATGGATGCAGCTTCCATATTGCATCTAGAAGACACTCTCCTGCAGCAGGTATCCAGAGCCTCTGGGTCTTATAACCTTTCCACCCCTTCTTCCATGATGTTTCCTAAGCCTTAGGTAGAGGGGTTGCATTGTAGATGCCTCAGTTAGGTCTGAACATCCCACAGTTACTTATTCTCTGAATTTTGACCAATTTTAGATTTATAATAATCTCCATATGTTGTGAAAGAAATGTCTTTGGTGAGGGGTGAGAACTACACTTACCTATAGATACAGAGGTAATATTTAGAATGCAGTTAGAAATAATGCTAGAAAAGAACTGTAGTCAGAGGTTCTCTGACCTCTCCAGGCATGAGTAGTTGGCTAGATGTACACCATAGATGAATCCCCTCCTGTGTCGAGTGGTCTGTAGTCTAATAAGATAGTTGTTGATTTTCTTTCTGGGAAATTTCTTTCTTGATTTCTTCTCTGACCCATCCATCATTCAGTAGTGTGTCATTTAAGATCCACAAGTTTGTGTAATTACTAGAGATCCTTTTATTGCATTGTGATCAAATAGGATACACAGAATTATTTCATACTTACCTTATTTGCTTTGTGTCCCTCTATGTGGTCTATTTCAGAGATGCTTGCATGGAGTGATGAATAAAATGTACATTCTCTGGTGTTTGGGTGGCATATTCTGTAGATAATGTTAGGTCCATTTGATGCATGATGTAATTTAATTCTTTAAAAAAAAACCCTAAAATTCATATGGGAGCACAAAAGACCCAAGATAAATTTAAATAAATTTAAACAAATTCATTTATTTGTTTCATATTTTTGGTTCAGACCCCATGTCTGTAAGGGAGAGTAGGGTATTACTGAGTTGGGGTTAGTTTGTGTCTTAAAATCCATAGGTACACTTTTTATGAAACTGGGTGCATCAGAGTTTGTAATATATGTCTGCTATTATAATGTCTTCTTAGTTAGCTGTTTTCTTCTTCAGAATGAAGTATCATAAATCTTCTGATGATAAGTTTATTTTGGAGTTTATTTTTTTATATTAGTATAGTAATGCCTCCTTGTTTCCTGGTTCCATTTGCTTAGATACTTTTTCCCATTCTTTTATTCTAAGGTGGTACCTCTAAGGCGAGACGAGTTTCTCGACATGTTGGTCATCAGCCTAGCCTTTAACGGCTGAACCATCCCGCAAGCTCAAG
Organism: Microtus ochrogaster; assembly: GCF_000317375.1. Taxonomy (NCBI): domain Eukaryota; kingdom Metazoa; phylum Chordata; class Mammalia; order Rodentia; family Cricetidae; genus Microtus; species Microtus ochrogaster. The sequence goes on from NC_022031.1 coordinate 30,324,813, forward strand.
ATGAGTTTCTTACAGACAAAAGATGGATTTTGTTTCTTAATCCATTCAGTTAAACTGTGTCTTTTGATTGGGGAATTGAGGCCATTAATATTGAAGGTTACTATTGGAAAGTGTGCCATAACTGATGTCATTCTTTCCTGTTTGTGTTTCTGTCGTTATAGACTTGTTTGTTTACTTTCTGTGGCCTCTTGGCTGTGTTTATTCCTCTCTTCAGTGTTACTTTCAGTGTTCTCTGTACAGATGGCTTGGTGAACAGGAATTCTTTTAGCTTATTTAAACCATGGGCATTTTTCTTTCGTCTTCTATTATGGCAGATATTTTTTTGTTATTTATTTATTTAAGATTTCTTCCTCCTCCCCACCATTGCCTCCCATTTCTCTCCCCATCCCCCATCAAGTCCCCCTCCCTCGTCAGCCCAAAGAGTAATCAGGGTTCCCTGCCCTGTGAGAAGTCCAAGGACCACCCACCTCCATCCAGGTCTATTAAGGTGAGCATCCAAACTATGGCAGATAGTTTTTCTGGATAAAATCTTCTGGGCTGGAGTCTGTGGTCTTTTAGAACTTAGAGCTACATTTCATTGCCCAGGCTCTTCTGGCTTTTAAAGTTTTCATTGAGAAGTCGGCTGTTGTGTTGATGACTTTTCCTATATGTGTGATTTGTGATTTTTCCTCTGCAGCTTTCTGTAACCTCTCTTTGTTCTGGGTGTTCAATGTTTTCATGCTGTAGGGGATTCTTTTCTGGTCCTGTCTGTCCAGTGTCCCCTGTGCTTCTTGTGTCTGTACAGATGTGTCTTTCCTTAGCTGGGGGCCGTTTTCCTCTCTGAACCTTAAGATCTTGTCTGTGCCATTGCCCCAGGATTCCTTCTCCTCTTAGTTTATGGATTTGGCTTTCTCATGGCATCTCATGTTTACTGCATAGTCTTTGGTGTGATTTAATTTTTTTTTTCATATTCCTCGGTCAAGTGGTTTCTCTGTTTTCAAGACGTGATACTCTTTATCCTACTTGATCCATTCTACTGGTGAGATTTCCACCCAGTTTTCTACTTGAATTATTGAGTTTTTCAATTCTATCTTTGTTTCAGATTGTGTTTTCTTTAGTCATCTAAGTAATTGTCATTAGAAAATGTAGCTGTAGGACTAGTGGGTTGGCAGGGGGCATATTATCTTGGTCTGTTTGTGTTTCGGCAACCTAACCTGGTCATGTGGTTATGTGTATCATATGAGATTCTAGTCTGGCTTCATTCAGTGAAAGTTTGGTTCTGTTTCTGGGCTAAGCTGATCCATAGGCTGAACTGGACCCCTGGGAGTATGGGGATGGCATGGGCCAGTGGAGATCTAAAGCGGCCACCTGGCTGGGCAGGTGTCGCAGCAATCTGACCCTAGCTAGACCTGAGAGTGTGCTGATGGTGTGGGCAGGTCAAGTTCTCAGGAACTCTCTAGGCTGGGCGAGTGCAGAGGCCAGGCAAACTTGGCTCTGCCTAGGAGTGCAGGGACTGCCCAGTTGAGTGAGCTTCTAAGGAACTCACCAGACTGGTCTAGCATGTGAACTGCTCACACCATAAAATCCTAATACAATGAATAAATACTAAATGAAAATGAATAAATCCTGATGCCATGGAGAGGCAATAGCAGGCAGAATGAGGTTCATTTTGTAAAGTCTTAGGTGGCCACAAATAGTATGAATCATGTAAGAAGGAGCAGGAACATAGTGAGTTCTTGTATCTCCCACTATGGTAGAGAAACTCTTTGTACTGTACATAGGACGGGAACACGAGCATGTGCCTGGGAGCCAGAGGGCCACACCACCTTTGATGTTGGAAATGTTGACAGTTTGAGATCCTCGATTTTCACAGTCTTGACATCTTAATGAAGTCAAATGGAAATGAAACATCAGTTGGTTATATGGAGTATATGTTATATAAATCCTCAGGAGACCACTTTGAGCTTGAGTTATAATAGCTCCTTAGGCTTTCTAAAAATGTATGCGAAATACATTAAAGTGGAAGATAATGACCCGACAGGAGGCTCTGCACACAGCCAGGTGCTGTCGGGTCGATATTACCTTCCTCTAAGTCCCCTAGGATGCTGGGTTTGGTGGCACTGGGTTTCTTTTCAATATTATTATTATCTTTGTGGTTGTAGTTGTTCGTTGTTCAACAAAAGTCTAAGAGGACATAGTTCTAAAATATAGGATGAACATTTGTATTCTAAAATTTCTAAATGTTCCAGAATTTGAAACTTTCTGAGAGAATGTTATAATGGTACAAGTGGAAAGTTGTACATTTGACAACCATGTGACAGGTTACAGTCACAATGCAATTAGACCAGAAATGTTGTATAAAATTGATCTTCAGGCTGTGGGTGTAAGATCTGCATGAAGCATAACTGAATTCTTTGTTTCAGCTTGGGTCTTAAGAGCTCTCATACACACACACGCGCACACACACACACACACACACACACACACACACACACACACCTCCATTCCCCAGTTTAAAAAAATCTCAACTCCAAAATACTGTGAAGGAGACTAGAGAACTAGATCTGCAGTTAAGAGCAAGCACTGCTCTTGCAGAGGACCTGAGTTTGGTCCCTAGCACCCATGCTGGGTGACTCACAATGTCTGTGAGTCTAATGTCCTCTTCTGACTTCCTTCGACATCCATACACACACAGCACACACACACTCAAACACATAAGCCAAAATAGATCATATATACAACAATAACAAATAAGACTATGTGTCTGGTCATCTCAAGCATTTCACATCAGGGATTCTCAACTTAAGTAAGAAACACATTCAGAATATAACAAACAGATGTGAAGTGTAAAATAATGCTTTTCCTTTCTTTCTTTTGGGGGTGGTTTGGAGACAGGGTTTCTCTTTGTAACAGTCCTAGTTGTCCTGGAACTAGTTCTTATAGACCACGCTGGCCTTAATTCATAGAGATCCACCTGCCTCTGCTTCCCGAGTACTGGGATTAAAGGCGTGCACCATTACTGCCCGGGTGGACCCTTTACCTTCTTACAGAAATTCAGAATTCAAAGACACGGCAAGCAATTATTAATGCCTCTGGAAATCTTTCCGGGCTACATTGGCAGGGTGTCATACCAGCCGCACACAGAATTCCTTAACCCTGTGCCCTTGGAGGTACCAGCTTCCTTGTCTCATTAACACACTTGATCAGTTTGTGCTTTATTGACTAGTCCAGAATAATTTTTAGAAGTCTTGGGGAGACTCACACATATCATTCATGCACAAATTATTCTATATACTTGATTGAGTCTGCCTGCTAGGAACATTTGCTTCTAGCCACAACTGGTGGTCATCAGTGATTTGCCAAGATCTGGGTTAAATATTGGCATTAGAATCTGTGGATTTGTGCCTATGTAGTTTTCTCATATGCACTTGTCTTTCTTGTTTGATTTCTGTCACTGTTTGTTCTGTTTCCTGGTTGAGATCTGTTACTACTTTATCTGAATTCCAGTTTTTGTAAGTGAATGGAAATATCTTGAAAGCTATTTTTAAAATGCCAACCAGATAAAAGCCATCTTGTGTAACTTTTTACAGGAGACCTTTTTTTTTTCCTGAAATAAGAATTGTTTGTGCAGACATTAAAAGATGGTGGAGATAGTGGAATAGGACCGGTGAGGGAGATGGCTCAGTGTGGGAAGGTGCTTGTCACCAAGCCTGACAGGCCGAGTTCAAGCTCCAGGACCAGTGTGGTGAAAGGACTGATTCCCATAAGTTGTGCTTTATTTATTGTGCATGCACACACACAATAAATAATTTCACTTTAAAACTGAACAAAATTAGTATGGTAATGGCATGTTTGCTTGCTTCTATGTGTGTATAAATATATTTATATATTCACCCACACATGTATTTCATATATTTGATCATTAAAGAAGTCATATTTTTAATGGCTAAGGCTTCCATGTTAAGCACTTTGAGGGCAATATGAAGCACACAGAGTGCTTACTGCTTTCTCTCCCTGTCAGATACCCTTGGATTCTTCATAACATCAGAGGGGCCTTTAGTTTACTACTTGCTAAAAAGACAACCTTACATACACGATGCATTGTATTTAATGTCGTCGGGAATGTTGTGCTTTACCCCATGGGATTATTTGAGTTGAGCAGGACCTTGGGCATTGCAGGCTCAACACCCATCAAATACAGATCTCTCCTCTTAGAAATTTTATTGCCTATGTAAGACAAAGTTGTCAGTCCAGATGACAAAGCTGCACCCAATTTAAATAAAAAGTGCTTTTCCCCCCCGAGTTGTTTGTACTCAGTTCCCCTTGCTGTTTCCCGTAGAGGTCTCCGTTACTCCCTCTGGTTTCCCTTTTTCTCTGCTCTCTCCGGTTTAGTTGAAGGGGCATTGAGATAAAAATTTGCTCCCCACGAGCTACACATGAGGAGGCTGTGACTCTCCTGGCCTTGAGAACGATGGTTTGGTTAGACTTTAGCATCCCTATCCCCCAGCCTCTGCTGAATTAGTAAGCTATTGGACCGTGATGGGCAGACCAAATAGTACCTCACGTTTCAACACACCGAATGTGACTGGATCAGTTTGGACCTTTTCTTGACCTTGTAAGAACTGTTTTTTATAGTGTGTTTCGAGCACCCGTGGTATTTGTTTTATAGCAGTATCTTTTCCGGGTCAGCATTTTAATCCCTGTGGATATAGACTCCTGTCAAGTTCCACTCGCTGGCTTGCTTTCTCTAGAGTCCGGCTTGATCACTGCCTCGGGAAGGTGCACTGCAGAAAGACAGCCTGCCTTCTGATAGCTGCAAATTTGATTTTATTTCACAATTCATTTAGTTTTACTTTATATGATCCATGTTTCCTCCACATGTATGACTGTCTAAAGGTGTCAGAGCCCCTGGGACTGGAGTTACAAGCGGTTAGGAGCTGCCATGTGGGTACTGGGAATTGAACCTGGGTCTTCTGGAAGAGTAGCCAGCGCTCTTAACTGCTGAGCCATCTTTTCAACCCCCAGATTTTATTTTTAAGGAAAGAAATAAGAAGGAAAATTAAGATGAGTAGGAAGTTTAGGTCTTGCTAATGCCTTCCATATCTCTCCACAGTCTGAGGAACTTTGATAAGGAGACCAACGCCAGTCGTATGACCCTTTGTATTACTAAATAAAATGAGGGCACCTAGGCAGTCTCAAGTTGGTGCCTCGTGTTTTGGTGACATGTGACGACGTTCCTATGTGTTCAGACCTATTTTAGGTTTGCCACTAGGGTCGTGGGTGAAAGCTTGTTGCTCAGCCAAAGTCTTTGAGCATCGTGGGTTCTAAATACCTTACTTCCTTTGTTTCTTCTCACCTCTTCCCTTCCCCCCTCCCCTCTTTTTCTTCTTCTCCTTCCTCCATCTTCTCTTCTTCCCTCCCTTTGTGTCTTTACGGGTTGAACTCTCCCACCCTATGACAGGAGGACCCTCTCAGAGGCTGCCGTTTTCCAAATGTCCATTCCCAGGTCACAGAACCAAGTTAGCACTGTCTTTCTAAGGCTGTTGCTTGGGGACATTCCTCACACCTCGTGAGCAGGTCATAGAGGCAAAGCTGCAGCTTTCTTAGCTACTCGAGACTGAGGCCAGGTGTGCCTTCTAAGTTTGGGAAAGAGGTGAGCCGCGCTGTGTGTCCTGGCAAGACATTTGGTTCTAAGGGGGACCAGTTCTAGAACTGAAAGGTTCCCTGTTTTTATATGACTAGCAAAGCTGTATTGATTAAGCTGTGTTAAACAGGTGCCGGGCATGTGCGAAGCTATTTCATGATTTTCAGAGAACTGAATGGCTATTTTTAAAGTGTTTCTATATTATTCTCAGCCAGGCTGCTGGATAAAAAAGTACAAAGGGCTAAAAATACTTACAGTTTCTGTAATGCCTGCTCTAAAAGAAACCATCCTCTGTACTTCTTTTTCCATTCGTAGGAAAAGAATATCATGGCTTTGGTATGATTGAAGGTAGTTTCTCAGGGCTTCTGTTTTAAGACAGATCACCATCAAAAGGGAGTTAGTGGAGTTTGTAAGACATCAGCCCATGGAGAGGAAACCGAGGAATGAAAATAGGTGATTACAGTTAGACTACTACGTGTGATTGCTACTACTTTATAATTTTTATTTTTATTTATTTATTTTGAGACAAGGTTTCTCTTCCTAGTCCTGGCATTCCAGGAACACACTATGCAGACCAAGTTCACGTCTCAGGGATGTTGCTCAAGCCCAGGATCCTGGCTAAGTTGTTTGCCTTTCTGGTCTTTTGTTCCCAGGTGTTGTGAGAATTAGCTTGGAGTAGAGCCAGTCCATGGTAAATGCTCAGCGTATATTGAAAATTTTTATGTTTTAAATTCATTTTAGTTTTTTTAAATTGTAGTTAAACAAACACAATAGATATGCTCTTTTTAAGTGTATAGTTCAACGGTGGTAGTTATATTTAAATTGCTGTGTAAATGATCTCTAGAATTTCCATTTTACAGCCCTGAAATATTTGTTATAGTTATATTTTAATCTCATTTTTCTCCCACAGTCACTTGCACAGTCCTGAGGATGTAGGATGGAGACTCCACTGGGCAGGAATTTTGACTGCTCAGTGATATATTGAAAGAGCCAACAGCAGCCCTGCCTTATTTCTTGAATGAATGAATAAGAACAATGACATAGTGGATGTGATTTTGAAAAATTATTTCTTACTTAACAAGTAAATCTATTTTTAAATGGTGTTAAGTGAATGATTTAAATGGAAAACCGACTGCTTTTGCAAGTTATTAAGGTGATTTTTTGTTGTTGTTGTTTTGATTTGAAATAGGGCCTTATGTAGGTCAGGCTAGCCTCAAACTCCCAATCCTCCTGCCTCAGCCCTTTGAGTTTAAGATTTACAGGTGTGGTCCACACCTGGCCAAGTGGTACAAAAGGCAACTATTGCTTGTTTTTATTTAGATTTATTTTTATTTATGTGTTTATGTGTATGCATCTCGGTTTGTGTGTATGTGTGTTTGTGTATCTATGTCATGTGTGAGATGCCTGAGGAGGCCAGAAGAGGGTGTTGGATCTCCTAGAGCTGGAGTCACCTGACATGGGTTCTGGGAACTGAACTTGAGTCCTTTGCAAGATCCACAAACGCTCTAAAACTGCTGAGCAATCTCTCTCCCAACCCCCGCTATGTTGTTCAAAGATTTATCTGTACTATTTTTTTTTATTTAAATTTAGAATTTTTAAAAATTCTGACTTTTCTAAGTCAACTTTTCTTCAACTGGAAAAAGAGTATATACGTAATGTTGATGATAAAAGTAGAGGAAATACGAGCTGATTTGCCCAGAATTTGAAAAGCGTTCATTTTAAGTTCAAACCTTGTTCTTTTCACTCAGCCCTGGCCACTAGACTTCCTATTTCCTTAGGGAACATATGAATCATCTTGTTCTTCCATTTAGATCAGAAGTTCAAGCCTTCACTGTATTTGCAAGAATTAATAGAACACTAGTTTCCCCTGAGATCTGATCTCATCCTGCCCAGCCAACCCTGGCCAGTCTGGGTCTGGGTCTGGTCTGGGTCTAAGTCTAGGTCTGGTCTGGTCTAGGGCTGATGTGGTTTGCTCTGGGTCTGTTCTGTTCTGGTCTGGTCTGTTCTGGGTCTGGGTCTGGTATGGTCTGGTCTAATCTGGTCTGGGTCTGGTCTGGTCTGGGTCTGGTCTGGTCTGGGTCTGGTCTGGTCTGGTCTGGTCTGGGTCTGGTCTGGTCTGGATCTGAGTCTGGGTCTGGGTCTGGTCTGGTCTGGTCTGGTCTAATCTGTTCTGGGTCTGTTCTGGGTCTGGTCTGGGTCTGGTCTGGTCTGGTCTGGGTCTGGGTCTGGTCTGGGTCTGGTCTGGTCTGGGTCTGGTCTAGTCTGGTCTGGTCTGGGTCTGGTCTGGGTCTGATCTGGTCTGGTCTGGGTCTGGTCTGGTCTGGGTCTGGTCTGGTCTGGTCTGGTCTCCGGGTCTGGTCTGGTCTGGTTTGGGTCTGGTCTGGGTCTGGTCTGGTCTGGGTCTGGTCTGGTCTGGTCTACTCTGGGTCTGGCCTGGTCCGAGTCTCACCTGGTCTGTCTGTCTGTGCTATCCAGTTCTGGCTGGCCCAGTCCAGTTTGGTCCCTTATGGGGTCTTTTAAGAATGTCTGGTGAACACGGGTTAGACAGAGCCAGCACTCTGGGCTGAAGAAGGGGAAGAAAAGTGTTTTTCCAACTTAAAACCTCCCATCTGTAATACATTACCATCATGTTCTGTGGATTTTTGACAATGTTAAATTCTTGATAGGGTTTATTTTGTTCATGGGACAAGCATGTTAATGGTTTTTGTTTTGTTTTCTGGTTTGGGTTTTTTTTTTGTTTTGCTGAATCTTAGGTTTTATGACAAATTAGAATGTTAGAAGCGCTTTACTTTTTGTTTAAATATTATCAATAGAAAGTAAGCCTACAATGTGGGCTTTGCACAGACTCACTTCCTTCTGCAGGGAAAAGTGCCTGTGGGGCCGTGTAGGGTGTGCTGGAGACAGGAAGCCCGTGGGCTGCCAGCCTCCTAACGGGTCGCACAGCCCGGCAGAGTCAGGCTCGGGCAGTCCTTTCACGATGCTGTCACTGACCTCACACTCAGTGCTGTGGCGGGGTTACTCATCTTCTGATGGTGTTGGCTTTCGTCCTTTCCACTGTGACTTCTGGAAAGTGATCGTACCTACTCATTTGTTCCTGAGCCTGAGGATGAAGCTTATCTGCCAATCAGAAATAATCTTTTGAAAGATATCGCTTGTGTTCTGAGATGAAAATGTTCTTGGGCCAGTGAGATGGTTCAAGTGCCGAGACGGGTGACCTCAGATGACCAGCACACGGTGGAAGGGGAGAATCATCTCCGTCAAGTTGTCCTCTGCCCTCCATGCTCATGAACAGACACATACACACCCACATACATAATATAAATGTACATGTATGTAATGAGAATGCTAACGTGTTCTTTTATTTAGGTCCTAATAGCAAAAAAATTATTTATAAGATATATATGTATATAAAATATAAAATTTATATATTTTTATAAACCTCCATAATGTTTCAACTCTCCTGTTTGATTCTGTACCTAAAGAGGAATAGAAACCAAAGAACAGACATGGCTGGGCCCCGAGGCCAGGGTCCCACTGAAGCAGCAATTCCGTTGTCCCTACCTGCTCCAGGTGGTCCCTACTGCACATAGAAGCCTCTTGGACTTGGTGACATGAGCTCTCTGGCAATACTCAGCCACTACCTTCTTTTCATTGATCAAGGGGGCAGGAGTTTTCCAGCCCCCTCCCCCCCGAATGCCCATGGTTGCTGCCACCCTCGCTTTCCATTTCTCTGGTTTTCGCTCATTCTTTACTTCCTCTGAGAGGCCTTCCCATGATCCCCAGCCTCAGTGAGCACCACCCAGTTGTTCACGATTTCTCTTCTCCTTTCTCTTCTTGTTGTTCTCAGAATGCTAAATTCATTTCTCACCTATGAGTTTGTCTGTCTCATGGTTTTCTCTTTTTATAACACTGTAAGCTGTGTCAGGGAGCGTGGTTGGTTTGTTTGTGTACACACTATTGGTCTCTAACAAGGAGAAGATACTCAAGGAAAAGAATTGATGAATGAACTTTTCATACTTTTTATTAGATGAAACGTATAAACAGTCAGTTCTAATGATGTGAAAACTTTTGTTCTGTTTTGAGATAGGACCTTGCTACAGAGCCCAGGCTGGCCTCAAACTTACTGTTCTCCTGTCTCTGTGCTACCATGCATAGCTAGGACTTGCAACCATTATCAGGAGCTTTAGATACTTAAGACTGTAGTAGACCAACCTGCTGATTCATTAGCATTTGTTCAGAGTTAAGGGTGCATAAGGATGTGATAGTCCAGGTGCACAGGAGGGTCCCTGACTTTGCAGAAGTCTCCAGTGTGGGATATATCACTTGCGGATTTGTTTTCACGATTGACAAACAGTCTGGCCAAATATAACTCGCATAAGTTTCTCAGTTCATCTACTACTTGCTTATAAATCCAGTGCTGGACCTCGTTATGGGATACAAAGAAAAATAACTTTAGGTCTTTTCTCTTATGTATTCACTCATATAAGAATGTTTATTGAATAACAGTGTATACCTACTCTAAGCCAGGATCTATGATATATGCTAGCCTAAACTCTAAGAAAATGTATTCTTATCTGTAATGAAGATAAGAGCATCCTGAAGAAAGGTACCGAATACTGTAGAGGTGAACACTCAAAGAATGCTAAGGACATCAAAAAGGATCTTGGATACAGGAAAGTGAAATGTTCTCACATAATGGGGAGAACTTTGACAATTGGAGTTCTAAAATAATTCTGGGCCCTGGAACCACTTGAGGGAAGGTACAGGATTGGAAAAATACTTAGACTGGCAGCAGCCCCTTTTCACAGAAGCACAGAGAAGTGATGGTAACTAGGAAACATCAGGCCGAACATCATGTTGAGGCTGTTGGCCTTTAGGGTAAGATGTTCCTTACCATCGGGAAAGGGTGCTTTCAAGTATCTTTAAAAAAATGAAGTAATTGTCGATGTGTGTATATGTGGTATCATCCGCAAATGGGGAATACTTTGATTTCTTCCTTTTCTCTTAGTATCCCTTTAATTTCCTTTTCTTGCCTTCTTCATCTAACGCTTTGAACAGTATATTGAAAAGGAGTGGAGATAGTGGCCAGCCTGTCCCACTCCTGATTTTAATGGGACTGCTTCGAGTTTTTCTCCGTTTAGGATGATGCTGGCTGTGGGTTTGGCACATATAGCTGTCTTAGTTAGGGTTTTTTATCGCTGTGAAGAGACACCATGACCACAGCAACTCTTACAAAGAAAGCATTTCATTGTGGTGGTGGCTTAGAGTTTCAGAGGTTCAGTCCATTATCATATGGCAGAATCATGGCCACAGGCATACATGGTGCTGGCCACATATTGACCAGAAGGCAGCAGGAAGTTGACTAAAAGTCACACTGAGGGAAGCTTGAGCAAGAGACCACAAAGCCCGCCCACACAGTGACGGACTTCCTCCAACAAGGCCACACTTCCTAAGAGTGCTACTGCCTTTTGGGGCCATTTTCTTTCACACTGCCGCAGTAGCCTTTATTGTGTTGGCATATGTTCCTCTCAGTCCCGCTCTCTCTGGGACTTTCATCATGAAGGCATGTGGGATTTTATCAAAGGCATTTTCTGTGTCTACTGAGATGACCATGTGATTTTTGTCTCCCAAGTCCATTTATGTTATATATTACATTTCTTGATTTATATGTACATTAAACCATCCTTGTATTTCCACAGGATAAAGCCAACTTGGTCGTTGTGGATAATCTTTTTGATGTATGTTTGTATTCTATTTGCAAATATTTTAGGATTTTTTTAGTCTATGTTCATCATGGATATTGGCCTTCATTTTCTTTTTGTTACACTTTTACCTGCTTTTGTTATTGAAGTAACGTGGGCTTCGTAGATGGATTTTGGGAGTGCTCCTTCTGTTGTCTTTTTTTTTTTCACAGTTTAAGAAGTATTGGCTGTAGATCTTTGAAAGTCTGGTAGAATTTTGATCTGAATCCATCTGGTTAGGGAGAAGTCAAAGTTCATAGGCCCAATACAGTTCCAGACAGTGGTTCCCATGTCACAGAGAGCTTCTGTGAGGTATAACTCACATGGGATGTATGTGTGTGCACATGTGACGTGTGTGTGTGTGTGTACAGGAAGATATGTGTATACACAAGTGACTATGCATACATCAATATATGTGTGTGCACATGTGACGTGTGTGTGTGTGTGTGTACAGGAAGATATGTGTATACACAAGTGACTTTGCATGCATCAACATATGTGTGTGCACATGGATATGTATAAGTTTGCACATGGGTATGTGTATTACAGAGGTGTACATACATACACATGAGTATGCATATCCATGTGTGTGTGTATATTCACTTGAATGTGTGTGTACATGAATGTGAATGTGTACATGTGTGTATGTGTGTGCATGTGAGTGTGGAGTAGCTGTGCTGGCAGATGGGCACAAGCTGAGAGACCATAATGCTAAGATAATACTTGCTTTGATTGGAACCAGACTTCTGTGATCTCAGGCTCAGACAACAGCAAAACCTAGCACAACCACCCAGGAGCTTTTCACTACCGTCATTGTTGACTGCTGACTTTCTCCGGGTTTGTTGAGGTTTTTGTTGACTCATACCAGAAAGAAGTTGTTTAAAAGTCAAGTGGAATTGTTGACATCACAAAGACCATAATTACCAACTTAAGAAGTGAAGATAAATGGGCTGTGGAGGTGCCTCAGTGGGTAGAGGCGCCCACACCAAGCCGAATTCTCTGCGTTCCGTTCCAGGATCCACACGGTGGAAGGAGAGAACCACCTCCTATAAGTTGTCCTATGAATTCCATACATGTGCTGTGGCAAGCATGTGGACACGCACACAGAGAGAAAGAGAGAGAACAAATAAGTATAATGCAGTTTAAACAGAAAATTGAATAGAATTTAGTAACTATAAAGATATTTAAAAACTTTTTTTCATTTACAAATGTGTGTGTATGTGTGCCTTTGTGAGTTTAGATGTACCATGGGAGTACATCTACCTTCAAAGTCCAGAGAGCATTGAATCCCTTGAGACCACGGATTACAGGCAGGAGTGAGCCACCTGACACTGGTGATGGGGACTTAACCTCGGTCTTCTGCAGGAGCAGTAGTGCAGGCCTGCAGAAGATAGCTGCAGAAGATAGCTGCAGGCCTATCTTCAGCCCCACAATCAGGAATTTTAAAGTTAACCCTCATGTCCACATCCACTTTTTGAGAACACAAGACTCTTGAATGTTTTATTTATTTTATTATATGTTTATTTAGCTTCCAAACGTTAGATGCCAGATAATCTACGGGGAATGCTTCCTGATTGTTTGTTTGGATACAGTGGGTGGATTCTTTGTGTGTCGTGTTCCTTGTGCTGGGGAATCGCCAGGGCTTGGCACATGGGAGGCAAACAGGTCAATCCTGAGCTATGTCCCAGCCCTTAAGTGGCTTTTTAAGTACTAAAAGGCATTTGTTAGTACAGCCATTTTGAAAGATAGTTCGGGCACTTCTTACACAGTTCAGCATGGGCAGAACACAGGTTTAGGGTGTGAAACCACTTGATACGATATGATCATGATCTGATAACATGCCACACCTGTAACAGCCCATGGACCTGTGTAACACTAACGTTAGCTGTAGAATGCAGTTAACAGCAGTGTGCTAGTATTGGTTCATTAATTATAATAAATGTATCATACTCACACAAGATGTTAATAAAATGGGAAAGCCAGGGGACAGGGAACTTTCGGACCATTTTTTTTTCTATAAGCCTAACACTGAACTAAAATGAAAGTATATTACTTGGGGGAAAAAAAGCCCAAAACTAAAAGTTAACCAAAAGAAGGCAGCTCAAAAATGTAGCTCAGCCATGAAAGAGCCTCCCCAGTCAAAATAAAACCCCAAGACAACTTTTGTTATGTAACATCTACACTGTGTCTTTCCAGTTTTACATTTTCCCATCTAATCTACATTTTATTTAATCATCCGCTAATAACAAACACAAGGTTTGACGATTCCGTTTAGACGTTTGGGGCAGTAAGTAGGAGAGCCTACATCCTACCCTATCCGCCTGGCCTTCAGGCCTATGTCCTGGCTTGCTTCAAGCAGCAGGCATTTTGACTAGTAACCACCATACTAAACATTTTATTTTCAAATGTATCTTGTGTTTCTGTTTGGTAGAGAGGAAATAAGCCCTCTGGGAAGAGGCAGTTCCTATGGTACAGCCTGACTCCAGCCTGCCTGTTGATGGCTAGGCTAGCATGAATGTGTGTGATTGGGCTTCCCAGCCTGCCCCCACCTGTCTGAGTGAGGTGACTGGAAATGCAGCCATCTGGGTAAGTTGGTCCCACCCTGTGCTAACGAAGTGATCGGTGCTTTCACCTCCCATAGATAAAACCCAACAGAACCCAACAGAACAGCGGCTGCCATGGAGAAGAGTCATCTCAGTATTTTAGCCCCTGAAACGATGTCACTATTGTCATAGCATTGTTATTATATACATGTTATTATATTGTATACATTATGTGGGAAGCATGTGCCCATCTAGCTAAGTCGTAATGTCTCATCCTATAGGGAGGAGTGATAAGATTCAAATGTATCACACACTTGGCCTTGGAAATCGTGTATTATTTTAGTGGTTAGCCATCTGGCTTCTCGAGTGTGTGTGACAGAAGGCAGTATTGACATTTGGCTTCCATCTTTGAGCCGGCAGATATTCGGGATGCAGGAGAGAGGAGCACAGCCCGTGGCAGGGCGGAGCTAATGCGGTGCACAGTCATTCCAGCCTCTCCGCAATGCAGGCATCTGCATGCAGAGGAGCAAGAGCTGTTCTGTAGACCATGGCTTTCAAAGTCAATGCCTGCTTACTTCGTGATGCAACTTTAAGATATCTGAACTTCTATGTTGAGCCTTGTAAGGTTCCCTTACATTACAGTGGTGGCTAAAGGAACTATTATGATTCATCTATGTGTTCTCTTAATATAGTAAATGAGATATAGCAGGGTAGTTAGAGAAATAATAATTCAATATTATGGATTTAGTCAGAAGCCAAACCAAAGTATATTTTTAGCATTTGAAAACTTAATTATCACATAAATATGTTTAAAATTTTTATCATTTAAGTTAGTCCATAGAAAGGGTAAACGACTTCATAATGCCTGTTCTAACTGGGCAGAAGTTCGCTGAAATGTGTAGTTTGAAACTATCTGTGATATTTATTTCCAAGTTTTTATAGTGTTATTAAAATTTTTAAATTAGAAACTTCGCATGCAGCTGGTTTACCTTCCTCCAGACGTGAGGCACGCTGCATTGTGGCTAAAACTGCTTTCCAGCTCACTTTATATTCTTCTGTGAGTCAAAATTAATTCTCAGAACAAACAGAACCCTTTGACTGATTCCAGCATCTCTTATATTAAACTGTTTTTGCACTGAAGTCATAACTAACACATACTGCCTTTTTAAAAATTCAGTATTTATAATTTAAAAATTATACACTTGTGACCTATAAGATTAATTTAACAGTGTTTAACTTGGTATAATATATTCATTCATACTTGTTTCTGGTTTTCTATAGAATTTTAGAAATACTTCCTCTGGTTTCTTTTTCCTTTAGTATAATTTGTGTGTGTGTGTGTGTATCTGTGTGTGTGTGTGTCTGTGTGTGTGTGCATGCGTGTGTGTGCGTGTCTGTGTGTGTGTGTGTGTGTGTGTGTCATTATTTTGCGTAAGGGACTGAAAGAGCAGTAGAGGTTTGCTCTGCCATAGCCCTTTGTATCCCATGGGCTCCGCGTTCCCTGATACAGACAACCAGCTCCTGCTTGAGATGTCTGGGAAGAACTGATCCACACTGAACATATACAGACTTAGTTTCCTTGTCGTTCCCTGGACAGGATGCAGAACCATTTATACTGCTCTTACATCACCTCAGTGTTTCAGGGACGTGCACAGAAGGATTTGTGAGCTACATGCTAATGCTCACAGGTGCCATCTTTTATAAGGGATTTGAGCCTCCTTGGGTCTGGACATTCACGAGTCCCCACAGACACTCAGGGAGTGCTGTGTTTGTTTTTCTAGTGCCACTGTTTGACTAATTCTCATACAAGTTTAAGCTTTTTGTGAAATAACATGCTTGTGTGTGTGTGTACACACTTATCTTCGTTTCTATAAGACATCATGAATGCCAGTGCATAGCATAGGGAAAATACAAAAACAAACATGACCTTTGATCCTACCAGAGATAATCATCATCTCTTAGTCATATCGATAAAATTTCTTAGTCATATCTAAGTATAGATATAAACATATGTACTTTGCCAGAAATTGTTGAAGTATTTATACACAAATGTATATCATTTTTAGAGTAAGAGAGAGAGAGTGGTAGCTGTTCCCTTAATTCTTCATGGGCCCTGTCAGTCCCCTGGAGCCAGCACCTGGCTTAGGCTCCGCCATGACATTTTCAGTTGATCCTCTCTTGTTTTCTTTTCTAGTTGCCCTTCAGACAGAAAGTTCATCGCCTCTCCTCCGCTGTTAATGTGATTTACTTCATGTGTCTAGGAAGTCGGGATTGTTGCCGATTTTATTGTTTAGTGGGGACTGACTTCTTGGTCTGAAGCTTGTGTGTTCCCAGCTGATAGAAAACTAAATCCACCAGCCAGGTTTGTGGCTCAAAGACATTTTCTAGGCCAGGTTAAGTAATTGTTAGACCTCTCCTGGCACACCTCAGACATACTGGCTGTTTATTGATTATAATCCAAAGATTATTTGAGCTTTGTCCTGTAAACAGATTTAGTGACTGCCCTTCTGATTCGGTTTTACAATGTGTAGTCTTTCTTAATTTTGAAAATAAGTGGTGCAGTATCTGCTTTTTGGGCTCATACCCACAGCAAGTAGCTACTAAAGACAAAAGAGAAGGAGATACCAGGCGAGCCACATGCACGGCAGTGCTACAACGCCTTCCCCCAAGATGAAATATGTCCTCTTGTCTTGCAGGTGAGGAAGAACCACCTTGTATTAGAAAATGAGGTCTGACTCATGTGTTTTGTTCAGGAGCCTAGAAGATGCTGGCACCAGTGGCTGGCAGGCTCTGAGGAGCCTCTTAAGACCAAGGCTTATTTTCTTAGCTCCCTGTCAGGTACCTTTACCTCTCTCATGGCTGCACCATCCGTACTTCAGCTTCTGCTCAATGTGAAACGCCTGGAAGCAGAGGAAAAGTGAGCTTCAGAAATTGGCTTATTAAGATGAATTACTTTCTTTGTAGATAATGGGCAGCCTAAAAGTAGAAATTGGTCAAGTAGCTTTAAAGCAACGTATTTGGACATCAGTAGTTGTGCTAGTGTGTGTGTGTGTGCATGTGTGTGTGTGTGAAATACACCAAGAAACTTAATATTTTATCAAAAGGCACAACTCTAAAAATGAAACCTACTGGCTTGTTTCTATGGCAACCACTCCTGAAATGTATTTGGCCGGTGTGTGTGTCTTCCCATAAATTTTTTTTCTTTGCATGTTTTAAGGAGTTCCTTGAATTTTCTTTCATAAGATGGATGAATGGATGGATAATTAAGTGTCAGAGATAGAGATGCATTTTCCCTAGGGAGACTTTAAGACTATTATAAAAATTTCTATGGATTCATATAGAATATTGTTTTATTCTTAGCACTAGGGAACGGATCTCTGTTTTAATCTGGTTTAAACTAGCGATGGGGCTTGTTAAGCACTAACTCGTAAAACAGCCAAATAGGATCCTGTTTTTTTTTTTTATATTAACATGTGAGCTACATTGATTTCTAGAGTGACTAATGGCTTTTTTAAATTCAGACTCATTTGCTGTCCCTGCAAGACCTTGTTAGTTCTTCCACTTTACCCCTTTTGATGCTCATCTTTCCCACCCCTCCCCCAGGGCCCTGAGTCTCCTCTGTCTTGGGACCTAAATCAACCTTCTCCTTAGCCATTCTTCCTTGTCTGAGGGTATATGATCAGAACATAGGCTAGAAATCACAGCTAATTTATTCAAAGATCTCGCTGTTTCCCAACAGGTTTGTTCAGAAAAGTTGGCAATGTACCCATTGGCACAAAGGGACTGTGTTGTTTTTCGGGGTTTTGTAAAAATGAATTTTGGGGGTTGTTCAGAGAACCATGTCTGCTTTCTCAAGCTCTGTCATGTTACAAAATGAATAGATGTGGGCAGATGTTCTTGCGATATAAAACACATGTTCACTGAGAGTGGTGGCATCAGAGTGTGCTCACAGCATTTATCTGGTTAAATCCAGAGGGAACCATTCTATGAGGCAGATAAAGTGGCAGGAAATAGATGCTAAGGAAATAAACTGTACCGAGCCCAGCAGCGGGGGAATTTCTTGTGCCTACAGAGATGACAGAGAAGCCAGGATGTCTCTGAGCCTGTTAGACACATTTGGTCATAACAACTTGTAGTAGGAGTGAATATTTAATTTTGGAGCCCTTTTCTATACTTTCAACTCCTCCCAGGCCTTAAAAGTAAGATTCTTGATGCTCCTGGGTGAGGGAGAATAGCTTTGCAATCTCCTAGCCACTCTACAACACCACACAGTGTATAGTTTTCACGTCTAACCCCAGTCTGTTGGAGTAACAGGCTTCCTTTTCTATCTGGTGGGCTGAAGTTGGTGATTTGTTTAGCCTGGCAGGTCAGGAATGGATCCTTCTGCATCCATCCCACCAGGCCTGGGACTATGGCTGTACACCATCGCACCGCCTTTCTGTGTGGGGTTCTGAGGGAGCAGACTCAGGCCCTCAGGCTCGTGTGGTAAGTTCATCGGCTGAGCATCTCCCCAGCCCTCTTACGTCTTCTATGTGTGCTTAACTTTTATAAGTTAGCTGTGTCAACTAAGGCTTTCTCCATTACAAAGGACAGGCTATCTTAAACACAAACTACTCAACAATTTGGTATAGTACTTGTCTTTGGGCCAAGCAGCCGAGCGTAGCCACTGTTTTCCCCATTGGTGGATAGGAGTACTGTTTCACAAAGGAAGCAAGCCGATGATGGACAAACAGAGATCACAGGAGGCAGTGGAGGTTTTGAAAGGTGACATCGCTGGCCCAAGGGTCACTTAGCTGGTAAGTGGCAAAGTCAGGTCAGCTTCCAAAGCCATTCCGAGTCTACCATGCATGGCCTGACCTTTATATAAGTGTGCATACGGTTTCTGCCACCTTCTCAACAGCAGGCTATGGAACTGTTGGTCAAGATGGGTTCCTTCTGGTCCTCAGCATCTACCGTGACCACCTTCAGTGAGCCTGGGTAGTGATCAGCTGATGGTACCTTCCTCTCTTTCTTCCTAAACTGTCTTTTAGAAAATCGCATGAACAGTTTCATTCATTTGACATCTCTATTGCCTTCCACTTCAAAGAGTGACCTTTTTCTGACCTGGCCTCTAATTCTGGGGAAATCTTGACTAAAGTCCTGTGAACAGACAAGAGCTTTTTCGGGCTGTTTTGTGCGAAATGCTGACCTTCCTGGAAGTGTTTCTTGATCGCTACGGTAAGCCAGATCATGGCAGTGTTCCTCAATTCAGGCAGCAGCAGGCCGTAGACGTAGATGCGTCTGCGTTTTCCCCATCACCTCTCGGTCTTACTGTGTGGGCTCTCCGGGAGCGTGCTGTATGGGAGGCAGCCTAGACTGTGCTCTTGATCTGTTTATGAGGAAATTACAGTGTTTTTCAGCATTTACAGAACCGGCGGCTGAAGCTCGCTCTCTTGATGTGTTTAGTCTTCACATGTGTTCATCTCTACATCAAAAACAGAGGAAGCCACAGGAAATTGCTGCCTGTATTTCCAGGAAACTGAACTACATCACCAGCTGCCCAAGCAGCACAGCCCAGAATACCCCGGTGTAGGCATCAGAGTGGCTGATGGAGGTGGCGATAAGGGGTGGGAGTGTCCTCATCCTGTCACTCTGCTGGTGTGAGCCTAGAGAAAGCAAACCCTTAGGCATAAGGAAAATTATTTAAAAAAAAATAATAATAAAGGCTTCAAGCACTCGGTTTCTGAGAGTGTGAACACTGTGTGGCGTGAACTGTGCCCTGTGCCTGACCCAAGGGGCTTTGGTAGCACTCCTATCACTAGCACTGAAGTGACACTGGGAGATTCTCACGTGAGCCCGTGGATGGAGCTGGAAATTCTAAAGACAGTAAGAGTACACTGGCCACCTACTATTTTTTAAACTGTTTATGCTGGCAGTGGTAACAACTGCCGGTCTCTATCGAATGTTGACTATGGTGCACCTGGTATTTGCTGAGGATCCCATGAGCATTCATTAGTCACACAAACTCACCCAAAGGCTTGCTTTGTTATTTTAATTTTCCTATTTTTAGTACCTGAAACTCATAGAGCTTAAATACTTTGTTTGGGGTCACATAGGCAATTGAAAACCCCAAATCTATACCTAAGTATATATTGTTCTGGGCCAGCAGTTTGAATGGTCTAGTGGATTTCCCTAGAGTTGGCATCTGTGTGCATAGGCAGTGCGAACCCACCAGGGCTCTCTAGGGCAGGCTGAGGAGACACAGAGAAGAGGCCCTGGTGCAGAAATTCAAGCTGTGACTAAAACACACGGAGAAATTCATGTTGCTGTGTGAACTGAGCTGGTTTTTGTATGCGTCCAATTTCCCGTTCCTCCTACCGAAGAGAGGCAGACTAGAACGGTGGGCAGCACAAACGGGAGGCTCCGTGAGAGCGATCTCATGATACTACCCTGCACACAGATTTTGTTTGGATGCTGGGATCCAGCCTGTTAAATACACAACACCGAGTAAGAAAAGAGTGTCTGAGAAGAAGAGATGACAATGGGATGGCTAAGAACTTGGTAGAAACAGGACTCAGACTTTCTGTTTTTATTTTTTGGTTTTTTTTTTGTTTTTGTTTTTCGAGACAGGGTTTCTCTGTGGCTTTGGAGCCTGTCCTGGAACTAGCTCTGTAGACCAGGCTGGTCTCGAACTCACAGAGATCCGCCTGCCTCTGCCTCCCGAGTGCTGGGATTAAAGGCATGCGCCACCACTGCCCGGCTCAGACTTTCTGGCAGCTATTGTGAGGATGGGAAGAAAAGTCTCATCCTAACTGGTCTTGACTTTTCTTTTAGAGACAGGGTCTTACTCTACAGCCCAGGCTGACTCCAACTTGCTGGAGGGCCCTTAGCTGTCTCAGGCTCACCATCCTGCCTTATCCTTCCAAGTGCTGGGTTACAGGTTTGTGCTAGCATACCTGACTGGTTTTCAGGTTTTAAAGGAAAAAGAAAATCTGTTAAAATTTTAGAAAAATCACATGCAAACCTGTAGCATGGAGATTATAGATATTCGTGTTGATTTAAGGTTGTTGGCTTGAAGCCCTTCCATGTACTTACGAGACCCTTATCTTTCGGATTACAAATCTTACATGATATAAAATGCCATGTCTTATAGCGTGACTCTTTGGTTTGTGTGTATTCTGTCTTAATTTCTTTGTCATAGGATGGCAAAGCCTAGGGGCTTGCTGTTGACCTCACAGACATTTTCTCAATGCTTTTTCTGCTAATTGAGAAACAGGGAAAATAAACTAGTTCTGATACTTACCAAGGGGCATTTCAGTGTTTGTTTCCTTAGTGGGTGGGAGTTGCTCTGCGGAGCTCTCCACATGGGTCTCCTTCCTCCGGAGCTCTCAGCTGTGCTCACCTGGGTCACGGGAGAAGGCAGGAGAGGAGGGACGTATGCAGGGATGGGCTTCAACCCATTGTATCTCAGCGAACAGCCTCCTCTGGAGAGCTGATATAGCGTGAGGATGGGGGACCTGCTGATTATAACGGAGTTCTTAGATTATTTGGCGTTTGTTGTAAGTCCTTTCCTCTCCTCCAGTAGTGAAGGTTGAAATTCTTAGAAGGCACACTTGCTTACTTGTACCCTTAGAAGGTTCGTATTATAGCTAGCTCCCTCTACTTCGGATCGGATATACTGTGTCTATTGAAAGCTGGAAGACCAGCTTATTTCTTCCTGTTGAGAAAAATAATAATAATGTCTAGCTTTCATTAGAATGCTCTTCATCACCACGGCGCTCTTAAATATGGGCTAATTAGTTAAAATGGAGGAGATCTGGCAAAATAGCCTCTCTTTGAAAACCAGACTTAGAATATTCCTTGATTTGCTGTATTTTTGGAACAGAAGCGACTAGAAACCGTTTTATTATTGGCTGTAATAGCGAGTGGCATCTCTTAGTATGTTTGGCTGCTGACATATCAAATTACATTTTAGTTGGTTGTTAGAACATGAAATAGTAGAATATGAGTATGCTCGAAATGAGACTTGCAGCTCTGGGAGATGGAAGAGTTGACATTAAGGGGTTGCCATGGAAACCCGTCAGGATGTCGCTTTATAATCTTTTGGATTAGGTTCTGGCCCAGGGTCACTGTGTTGGAATTGAATGGGGGTTTGGTAGCAGGATGCAAACGTTGTATCTTTGCTTGATATCATTTAAATTTGCTGGTTGGTCATGTTGCCAAGGTCAAGAAGAAACGACGCGGAAAGAACATTTACATTACTGTAGAATCTAGACAAGGTCACATCTGCCAGTGAAAGATTCAGAGTGTCTGAGACTCAATGGCTGAAAGGCGGGATTTCCTGTCCTTGGCCGGCAAATAAAAAAGTAGGTACGTGCACCTGAGAAAGAGTACCTCCAACGCAAAATTGAGAAATTAAGCCTTTTTATAACTGCCTTATAGAAATGGGACTGAACATCCTCACGCAAACAGTTTGGCCACAAGAGCTGTTTTCTGAGCTGTTTGGCCACAATCAGCTGAAAATGGCCTGCTCCTCTGGGCTTGGAGTTCAGATCAGAGAAGGACTTGGGCAGATCGCGACTGGAATCAGTTGAGAACGGGGCACCATCCCACGCCTCACTTCTCTCACTGGCCTTACCCTTGAGGGCTGCATCTTGGTAGAGGCATGGGCCTCTGAGTGTGACCTCCATAGGGATGAAGCCACACGCAAGAGGGAGTTCTCATTCTCAGCCAGACCCCATTTCTCCCAGCGACAGTGTGATCTTGAACAAAACACAGTTGCATTCTGGGCGCCCCCTAGGAAGTCAAGGGGTTGCGTTTCCTTTGGTTGTCTAGTGATATTATTTATCATCTTGTCGACATAGCTAAGTAAGTCCACACTACCCTGTGCCAGTTAGCCACGTGTCCATCCTGACTTGGCAGAACTATCTGCCATGTTTAGTGGGGCTTGCTGATAAATGAGAGAGCAAAACAATTCCTCTCCTCCCTCGTCATGTTTCAGGTTTTACAAGTGTGGTTTCTGAAGTAAAGGTTGCTGTGTGGTAAGGTAAGAAGAAAAATCCACACTAAAGACGGCCGGTAACAGTGCAGGCAGCATACATGTGTGTACTTTCTATATGGAGACAGTACTTTGAATACATTATGCTATTTCATCTTTACCTCGGGGTCACGTGTATGTATGACATGCACAGAATTGAACATTTGCCCTGTACTAGATATGCCAAATATTCCTCACACTCCAAAACACTGATACATTAAACTTCATGACAAAGGAGATTATCTCCACTTTTTGCCAAACTAACTAGCAGAACAAGGGTTTGATCCCACAAAGCATGGCCTCAGAGCCCCTTCTCATAACCTCTCTTCCACTTGTATGATGGAACAGTCAATCACTTGGAAACTCTCAGATAGGTAGGGACTAGGAGCCCCGTTCCAGCCTAGTTAGACTCTTAAGAAGTTGCTGCATAGACTGGGTTTGCAAGGCAGCAGCCAGGATCACTAACTAGGAGGCAGAGTCTATGGCTGCATAGTTGGCTGTAGCCCCTCAGCCAGCAAAGGATTGATGGCTGCATTCATACTTCAGGAGTGGCAATCCAATGGTTCTTCTTTGCCAGGCCCATGTCTACCATCACACCTAGTTTCCTTACCCAGATGGTAGATCTCTAAGCTGTGAATTCCTTTAACATTTTATTGTTTTGAGACAGGGTTTCTCTGTGGAGCCTTAGCTGTCCTGGAATTAGCTCTTGTAGACCAGGCTGGCCTCAAACACACAGAGATCCACCTGTCTCTGCCTACTGAGTGCTGGGATTAAAGGCGTGAGCCACCACTGCGTGGCTCTTTTAAAGATATGGCACCACCAAGTAGGAAGGTGAGAACACATTTATTTTTTCTAGCCAATATAGTGATTTCCAACTTCTAAGTGTCCAGGTCAACCTTTGCTGCCCAGCATTACTGACCGCAGTGTAAAACATCATGTTCTTTCCTCCAGGAGCTAAGGCTGAACCACGATAGCCGGAGACACGAATCCAGAGCTTGGGTGAGCATTGGATCCACCTGGGTAATCCTTAAAACTACAGGGACGTGGTTTTCACGTCAGACTCCCTGAGATTTTAGAGTGGGGTGTGGCCAATTCAGTAGGCACTTCAGAGATCTTCAGGTGATTCTGCTGAGCTGCCAAGTTTGAAGCAGTGGTTTGAGAAATTGGCCTGGAAGTTTACAGTTGTTCCAACCTGAGGAGACCTGGTGCTCTGGGGACTGATCTTGTTTTTTGGTCTCTGATGGAGTGTTACCACCATCCCTGTCTTGTGTTTCAGCCAGCGTGATTAATGTGTGCTTAATTCTGCTAATTTCCCTCTCTGCCTCTGAACTCTACCTCATTGTCAAATGATGGTTTCTCCCCCAAGAAAACTTTTAAACCAGTATCATCCTACCTCATTGTCAAATGATGGTTTCTCCCCCAAGAAAACTTTTAAACCAGTATCATCCTTGAAGAGATATGGGTGCCCTGTCTGTGATGATAGAGTCTCAAGTTTGCATCCTAATTTGACTCTCTTATTTTTACCATGAAGTACATTTCTTTTTAAATTGTCTTACCTTTAGGACATTGCTATATCTTTATTGTATGCTGTGTTGTTTTCCTAAGGGCAAAGTAAGCTTCTCTTTCGCGTAACTTGTGATTCTTTCCCACAAACGTTGGATCATCGTTTTCGTTGTTGGATGGCAACGGCTGTTGGGTGTCTCAAATGCTGATAATATCGTACAGGTACCAACATGGTCAACTAGAAAGCTGGAAACTATGTAAGGAATAATTTAAGTCAGTTTATGGTCGGGGGTTTAGCACCTTTCAGTTCACATGACCAGTAGGAAAATACAGTTGCATTATGAAAGCATCGTGATGCAGAGGATACAGT
Source organism: Microtus ochrogaster (assembly GCF_000317375.1). NCBI lineage: Eukaryota > Metazoa > Chordata > Mammalia > Rodentia > Cricetidae > Microtus > Microtus ochrogaster. The sequence continues at coordinate 30,349,609 of NC_022031.1, forward strand.
TCTGGAGCTTACAGATGTCCTTGGTTAGCTTAGAAATCCTTATCGCCCCATTTAAGGTGGGTCTTAAATGCAAACTTCCGAATGGAGAGAGAGACGTCTCCGGTGGGTGGAGCACACAGCAAAGGCTGGGGTGCTACTGGGCTGGGTGACTGTGTTTGAAGGATTACTGTGGTAGAGGTGGCTATTAGGTCAGATTTAACAGCAAAAAGAAGATATTTGGAAGACTTACAAGGGGGAGGGGCACGTGAAGAGTTTCCATTTTTCTTTGTACAACTGTTGATGTTCAGTTGTCTATAACTGTACTGGTGTTCAGATCACAGAACAAGGCTGTAGCGTAGGCCTGCTTGTCTTGGGGTTAAGCTTTTTGAAACTATGCTCCTTGGGTTTAGAATTTTCTCATACTGCCACCTGTGAATTGGTGCTGTAACACCTTAGAAAAGAAAGGGGAAGAGAGTTGGGAGCTTTGCTTTTTGAAAGGAAGAGTCAGAGCAAGCAGGGAGCTGTCGCGGTTGTCCCCCCTTTGTTTGGGAATTAGAACATGAGAGCAAACGGCAGCTCCACCCCTCGTTTTGTGGGCTGTTTTCCTCCCATATTTCCTAATTTTTCCCATGACGTTCTAGCCGCTTTCTTCACAAGATTATGAGGCCTGAAAGACCCCATTGTTTTGCGGGAGTGTGAGCTTTTGCGCCCTGCTGTCTGGCTGCCTGGGGTCTGAATGTGGGTGGTGCACCCCTCTGGGCCATACAGAGAAGAGAATGAGGGAAGCTTCCTCCCGATGGGAGCAAAGACTGTTCACACCTCGGCCACAGAGAAGGTCTTTCTCTGAGAGAAGATGCTACTTTCCTAGTGTCATTCATAAGGTGCAACCTGATAGGCCAAGAAAGTTTCTTGGTGGCAAATCAGAAGGATAAAGGCTTGTGCAAACTTGGCTCTGCCTTCAGATAAATTGAACCATCCTTTCCTGTAAAGCACTCAACACTGTCAGGGACCTGTGTGGATTCAAGTGAGTTCTTGGAGAGGCAGACCAGAATCTGCAGGACCAGTCCCTCTCAGTGTCCTTCTTAAGTGTATAAAATATTAATTCTAGTCGGGGAATGGAGTGACAGACAGCCCCCAAGTGAAGTTGAATAGAATTCTTTTTAAGTAAAGAAAAGAGGGCTTGGGGTTAACGTGGCATTCTTTAATGGAGGTAATATATTGAGGCAGTATCTCACATATGTAGCTCAGGGTGGCTAGGAACTCATGGCAGGCTTCCTGCTTCAGGCTCTGTGTTCCGGGATTAGCAGTGTGAACCCCATACCTGAATTAAAGAAGGTAATAGATTATCTTTGTGTTATATTCTAACAGATCGGGTCTGTATTGGATGAACAGTAATATATCTGTGGAAGATACTACATTTATATGGACTTGTGGAATCTTAGGAACACTTTCAACCCAACTTAGGAAATTCTCACTGTTGTTGACATCAGCAGTGGCCTTGGAACCGGCAGTCTGTGTTGAGTCAACTGTGCCCCTCCCTCTGCACCTCCACCTTGGCTGAGTCTGCCGGCAGCTCCGGATCTCTGAAGTAGGAGCGATACACCTTAGACTTCAGCAAGAGTCATGAATCAGAGTTTTCTGTCCTCTGAGCTGACGTCAAACATTTGGAAGCACACCATACCCAAAGTAGGCTTTGAAAATTCAGGAAGTTTCTCTGAGGAAAGTTCTGGAGTGCGGTACAGCAGCACCAGTATTTTACAGAATGCATCAAACCTTGTGGCCCTTCTTCCTGAAACTCTCCAGTTGCTCATCACTAAGATCTTAAGGCAACCAGGGACCTGGGTCCCTTGACTTCTCTTTCCTTATGCCCACACATCTCCTCAAGGGTCTCACCTCCAGACACCTGGTCTCATCACAGGCTCTGTGGAATGCACAGCTGTGCTCCTCTGTTGGCTTTGAACTCACAGGCAGCCCCTCGGGGTGGGGTCTGGGTGCTTGCGTTGCAGAGGTGCATAACCACACCCAGTCCAACATGGTCCTTAAGGCCTGTATTTGAAGCTAGTGGTACTCAAATTTTAGGATCTCTTAGCATTAGGATTAGCCGAAGAGGCTCAGACCAGCATTTCTACCCAGGGACAGATTTCCTGGTCATGCTTTTCGATGAGCCTCGGGAGCACAGCTGGAGAATCTGCTCCGCAGGATAGCTTCTTGGTTCACCCACCTCGTGCCTCCTCAGTGAGGTCCACTCTGATTATCCTATTTACAACTGCAGCCACCTCCTCCAGGCCTCTTCATCCTCTGACTTAAGTTGTTTTTATTGCTCTTGTCACCTTAAAACAAAACCGTTGTTGTGAATCTTCTATCTGTGCTTGTCATCTATCCTCTGCAGATTATAAATTCCATTAAAATAGGATTTTTCCTTCTATTTCTCCACTGTTGCATCCCACGTTTCTCAGAGTGTGTCTGGGACACAGTGAGTGAATAAATTATTGGAGAATTAATCAATGAGGAACACTGAGACGTGAATAATGTAATTCAAATATCCCCCCCCCCCAGTTTCTTTCAGTCTCAGTTATTAGATGCTCCCCAGATACTCTGTGGAGTGTCATTTCTCAGCCTCTCTGGTTCTGTGGCAGTGAGGATGGTTTCTCTTCTTGGCTAAAGTTTGGGCCTGACCTGATGCTCCTCATGTAGTGGTACCACCAGTGGTTCCTCTTAAATTTCTGTTTAACTTCAAAGTGCTTGCTAAGCCAATGGCCTTCAACCCCTGGTTTGCCTTAGCTCCCTGGAGAGATTTGAAAGGCTCTGCAAATATTTAATTTGCATTTCACCGTACTACTTTAGAATACTTTTATGATTATAATTTTAAAAACACACGCTTACTGCATTACCAAATTTGAATACATTGAGACTATCAAGGCACTGAATTCGATTGTCAAGTTAACTTCAAAATAGTGCTTTTTGCTAATTTGATATACATATCTGAATTTCTTATAAGTTGTTCAAGATTAAGGAGGAGAGTTTATTTCATCTTACAGTCCATTGTTGAGGGGAGCTGAGGCAGAAACTCGAGGCAGGATCCTGGAGGAGAAACCAAGGAGGAGGAGGCTGCCTATGGGCTAACTGGAAGCATCTACTCAGCTAGCTTTCTTACGTACGCAGAACTACCCACCCAGGGGTGGCATTGCTAATGGTGGTCTAGACCCTCCTGACTAGATTCCTTCAAAGCTTTTGGTTAAGTTTGAGGCAGATTATCAAATTCTAAAATAGAAGACTACACAGCCATCAGAGTTACCAACACACTCTCTGTTCACATCTGTTCGTCTCCAGCATACAGACGCAGGCGTTTCGCGTAGCGTGTGAAGTAGCCAAGAATTCTGTTTTCTTCGTGTCAGGTTGGAGCCTCAGCAAAGAGACGGAGCTCTGTCTGAAAATTTCTTCAAGGTTTTATCATATGCTCCAGAGAGTGGGGAATCTCTGTAGTTACCTGTATTGGGATTTTCTTAACTCAGCACAGCTGAATACAAACATTGAAAGCAAATCCTGGAGCAGTTCTAAGTCAATTGATGTGGCCCCTGGTGCCTGAAAGATTCACTCCTAACCAAAGCAGAAGTCTGTTGAGTGCATTATGGAGAAAAGTCTGGGATACGTTTTAGGGAGCATCTTGTAGATCTCTTATACATTGTTGTAATGTGCGTTTAGCTCTCCCCCATCATATTTGAGCCCCTCAGAAGTAACGGTTGTGGCCATGTCTGGTGTTGTACACCTCTAGCCTCAGCACTTGGGAGGCAGAAACAGGAAGATCGGGAGTTCGAGGTCAGGCTGGGCTTCATAGTGATGTTGCTTGGACCCCCACATAGTAGATAGAGACCCTGTCTCAGCCACAGCAGCCACAGCTTCAGATTGTGTCCCAGAGCTTTGCCCCTCCCTGCCTAGCACTGCCTAACCCAGAGGATTACTCCACGTGTGTTTAATGAACACACTTTCTCCACTGTGGAGGTGTGCAGCACTCACCTCGAATACACAACCAGCGACTTTTCACCGAGAGCACACACTCTAGCATCAGAACACACACCACAGCAACAGCAGCAACCACAACCACATTGGACGGTCTGCGAGCCCTTTTCTTTCATCTCTAACTGACCAATAATTTAAGATTGTCTAATGCTTTCTGGAAATGCCCGTTGGCTCTGGATCTTTCAGGCCACCTTACTTTTTCTATGTAGGCCCCAAGCTATGGCTTTCTCTTCATCCTTGGCGTGAGTCATGCAAGCAGCTTGAAGCCATTTCCCCAGCCCAGTATTCCCTCCCCTTCACCTGGCTCTTGTGTGGTCAGCTCAGGAGAAAATCTGTGTGCATCCTTTGACCTGTTCTGTCTGTAAGATTGCGTCTCTGCTGCCAGTCATCTACCCATGGGTGGCCACTGGTTTCAAGAGCCAGTACAAAACGTAAAGCCACTACATTGATAATTTGTATGTTAAGACCATGTTAAAATAATAATTTGTGTAGCTGGGCTCATTGTCTGCATAATTTAGTAAGGCTTTCTGTACTTTTTCCATCATCCTGTAGAACCTGTGTGTAACAGAATTGCAATGTCCCTATTTGCTAATAAAACGTATATTTAAGATCATGAGAGTTGGATCAACATGGACAGTGGGCTTTTGTTTGCACAAGCAGTGGCCTTCCTGACCCTCTTGTTAGACCGAATAAAGAGAACTTCTCTGGCAGGTCCCCTCCAACCCCACTGTGTTGATAAAGCCTGACTTTCTGCTTAATCACCTTTTAATGATAGTCTTCCTTTTGTTCTTGGCATGTAAGAAACCAGCTTTTAAAATAAAATGTGGCAAGTATTAATTCCTGATTAATGGTCTTCTAATGCAGCAAACTGGGCTGCAGTTCTTACAGAAATAGAATTGTTTCTGTATATCAGATGTCCCAATACACAGTCAAAAATACACTTTTAATGTTTGCAGACTAACAAGGTATTTTAATATCTTCAGAGTACAGATAGAGTACTTCAAATCCTGCAAAGGAGAAACTCTAGGAAAAGCCTATGAATTCCAACAGCGTGGGCCGTTCTTGCATGCTGTTCAAGTGCAGGCCTGGGGGGTAGCTCCGTTGGCAGAGTACTTACCTAACATGAATGGAGCCCTGGGTTTGATCCCCAGCACCGCATAACCCAGGTATGGTGACACACTCCTGTCATCTCCGACTACCCTTGACTGCACAGTTAGTTGGAGGCCAGCCTGGTATATACATGGGATCCTGTCCCCACTCACCCCTGAAAAGATGCAGAAAAAAGAAAGCATCATTTTGTCAGTTATCAGTTGGCTGAAGGTAACTGCGCGTCCTTATTCTAAGTGCTGTGTCTGTCTCCCTGGGTAGGCTCGCTTTAAGGGGAGAGAGACACCAGAAAACTAAACAATAGAAGTCGAACACCTTAAGCGCCGGAGGGACGGGGTCCTGCAGTTAGTTGGGGCTATGTCATTCCGTGAGAGACTGACGTCAAACAGACTGAACGCTGAAGCGAACGTGTGTGTGCATGCGTACACGTGTGATGGAAAGCCTGTCAGGATGTGAAGTGACTCTGAAGGGCACCACAGCAAACCCTGCATCTGTCAAGAATGTACCTATTTTTAACCTGCCGGATCAAGTGTCAGGACTCAGAGGAGATGAGGAAGGGGGTAGAGAATGTGGGGGGTAAGACTGACTGGTAGAGATCCTGGCGGTGGGAAGGACCCTCTGGCGTGTTTATAGTTCAGCTGTGCATGCCTAATGGCTCCACTGCTGCCAAGTCAGGTAACATTTTCTTTGCATGTGATGAATGGCAGAGAATTCTTTTGCAGGGGGAGCCAAAGGCGCTGGGAAGGGGGCAAGGGAAGACGGGAAAAAGAGAGAAAAAAAGAAACACGCAGCTCCAGAGGGACACAGCCCTTGCTTTGCAGTTGCCTGTGTGGATAGGAACCAGATGGCATGCTGGAACACCCGCTTGGCTATCTGAGGAGCCAAGCATATGGCTAATGGTGGAGAGAGAGGGCCTCTGAGCCAGAGCTTTGCCGATGGTTCATATTACAGATTGTAACAGTGTGTCATTACATCGCAAACCTAAGTGCTTAATACCCACTGCAGGCGCTGGCCGTGGACGTTCAAGAAGGACTTTTAACTCTTTGCTGGCGCTGGATGGGGAAATGACATCATAGGGAGGCTGAAGATGTCTAGTGTGGAGAAGTATGTAGTGGAAGCAACATTGTTTTAAGACCTGGGACGCCTTCATGCCTCTGAATTCAGCTGTTTTCGGAGAACCTTTTTGTCCAAGCCTCCCTCTATTCCCCTTCTCTCTCTCTTTCTCTCTTCCTCCCTCTAACACACACACACACACACGCACACGCACACGCACACACACACACACACATACATACACCACACCACACACGAGGAGGGAGGATGGGAGGGGGGGCCAAAGTTGAAATCTAGGCTGTGTCACCCACTCTGGTGGCCTAGACAGCCTCTTCACCTGGAAGCCACATCCCTGCACTCAGAGGTCACACATTTGAAGTTTCTGTTTGGGAAGCTTGGGGCAACAGCAGGTCTGTGTTATCTGAGGAGCTGCTGAGCCCATTCATCTGCTTTTCACAGCCCGCTTCCTTTTATTTTTAGCCAGATCCGTCAGGCCTGACAGGCGGGTAATTTGAGCCAGAGGAAGGGCAGTGCTCCAGATCCTTTCCACAAAGCATTTCTTCTCCTCCCTCCTGGGAGGGCTCCAGACTTGGCCTGCTTCAGGCAGATGGATTTGTTGAGTCATGTGAGATCATTTACACAAAAACACAGACACACACACAAAGAGAGAGAGAGAGAGAGAGAGAGAGAGAGAGAGAGAGAGAGAGAGAGAGAGAGAGAGGAGAGAGAGACACGCCAAAGCAGAAAGGAAGAGAGCCAGGGGCGCTTGCTGCCTAGTGCAGGAATTTTGCAGCAGGCAGCTAGACTGAGGACCGCCTTAGAGGCAATTGTACATAAGAGTCTGTCTAGTTTACAGCCTGGGTGGAGCCCGGCTGGAAGCGCCCCTCTTCTCAGCAGAGGAATATGGGGAGACTTTTATTTTTGTAAAAGCAGCACCCAGTAACAAAGACTGCCCTGTGACAGTGTTGGTTCCAGCAGCTGTAAGAAACCAATGGGTTGGTGTAGAGAAAATGAGTTTGCTCTGTGATGTAATAGAAGTTTGCTCTGTCCTGACGCCAGAATGACTGAGGATGCAGAGGAGGGAGAAGAGGAAAGTTGGAACAGGACTTTCGGTTAATGGTTTCCAGAGTTCATTGAGCAGGACTGGAGTGGGGGGAGGAAAGTGGGTATTGTGGAGAGTGGCTGTGAGGTATCCTATAATTACAGTAGGTAAAACACAGTCATTGCTTGGTTCCAGTGCTCGAGAGGACGGGAACAACAAGTTTGAAATGCCAAGGAAGGTGTCCTTTCCCCTGCCTTGGCGTTTGTTTTCCTTTAGTATTTGGGAAGTCAGAAAAGCTGGAACCTTAATTGTGGGAAGCTGTATCAACTTCATGAAACAGTTTTGCTTACTATTTGCACCACAAGCCTTTAGAACAGTCCATTGAAACTGTCCCTGCTCATTCATAAAGTCTGCTTTTGTTGTTCGTTTTTTTTTTTCTTTCTGTTTGTTTGTTTTGTTTTTCGAGACAGGGTTTCCCTGTAGCTTTGGCGCCTGTCCTGGAATTCGCTCTTTAGACCAGGCTGGCCTTGAACTCATAGAGATCCACCTGTCTCTGCCTCCTCCCGAGTGTTGGGATTAAAGATGTGTGCCACCACTGCTCGGCTGGTGTCTTTTCTTTTTTTCCAACAAAGTCTGAATTCGCTTTTATACAATGGTGCAGGAATTTTCCTTGTTTTAAAGAGTAGAAGATTTAAGAGAGAAACTACCAAGGTGTCTAAAGGCACAGTTCTTCTGTCATACAGATAATGGTGGCTGATGTGCTGTGTAGAGAATAGGAACTGCATGCAAGCTGGAATGGAGAATTAGAAATGAGGAGCCTTTCACAAATACTTAGCGTGAGTAATTTCATCGGGAGCATCCCTGCCATTTTGTGTTTATTTTGAACTCCACTATGTAGCTTTTATTTTTTTTTCTTTTTAACCACCCTAGAATGTAGGTCAGCATCACCATGGTTCCTCATATTTTGTTAGCATTTGAAAAGCTGGAACATTTTGCCAGTGTTTTGAGACAGAACTATGTTTCAGTTGCCTGTGTGGTGTTAGGAATTCTGGAGCCAGCTCGTGCATTCCTGCTGTTGCTAGTCACCAGTGAACTTGAGTGTTCGGCATTCAGATATGCACTTCTCCAGGAATAAACACAGCCCTCCAAGGGTCGCCGATAAGCTGCTCTAACGTTTGTGCCCCTCCGCTTCCCTTCAGGCTGTTCCCATAGGCTCTGCCGAGTTTTGGATTATTTTGCTTGAAGAAAGAACAAGGACATTTTTGTGGTCGTTGTGCATTTTGGGAATCCCAAACGACATAACAGCAACGTTATCGTTTCTTGGAAGTGGCTTCGTTTTAACTCTAGTTTCTATCTTTGTGTCTTCCCTCTATATCAGAGCATCTGTTTCAGCATGACTGAGAGTTTGGACCAGGTAATTATTATGGAGTTTGTCCTCTGTGGGAAAGTAGGAATCTTAGCCACATTGCAAGCTTCTGCCTTCCGCATGTCAGTGGCGCCTCCCCTATAGAGACAACCAAAAAATGTCTCCACACATTCATAAAGATCCCCAATGGGGCAAAGTCAACCCTGCCACCCTGACTGGGAAATACCGCTCTTCCTTCTCACTTTAGTTAGCTTCACAGTTTACTACTTGCTTCATGAGGTAGGCTTTTAGTACTTCTGAGATAGGCTATAAAGTGATTTCTCTCTCTCTCCCTCCCTCCCTCCCTCTCTCTCTCTCTCTCTCTCTCTCTCTCTCTCTCTCTGTGGTGTACTCTGCTGGAGACTGAACCCAGGTCTCTTGCTGGTTTAGCAACTTTTCTCTTGCTATAGTAAGATACCATGACCAAGGCAACTTATTGAAGAAACAGTTTGTTTTGGCTGTGTTTCCAGGGGCTTCAAGTCCATAATGGCAGGGGTGGTATGGCAGCAGGAGCGAGCAGCCAGACCTTGTATCTTGAACCACAAGCCTGAAGCAGAGAGAGAAGACTGGAAGCGATGGAAGCTTTTTCATTTCAAATCCAGTCCCCAGGGATGGACTTCCTCCAACAAGGCTGCACTCCCTAAACCTCTCCAAACAGTGTTAGAGACAGGGGAATGCCCAAGAAAGTGGGCGTCATTTCTTATTCAAACCACAGCGCATGTTGGATCTATGTTTACCACTAAGCTTGTAACATATAGGTAAACCCATACTCTTGTCATTTAAAATGGAAATATCGGATGATGTAAAGTTCTCTAAGAAGCAAACAGAACTTTAGAGAGAACACATACGCACACACACAGACACTGAGGCCTGGAATTTGTTCTTGCAGAACAGCCCTTCCCCTCTTTCTTGTACTCTGGCCTTAGCAGGTGGAATCCTTCAAGACTGCCTCAGAGCTACACCAGAGGAAACGGTCCTGCTGTGGAACCTTGGAATGTTGACATCAGCAGCATGGAAATGTCTCGCTGTAGCAGCACGGAGCTGGGCCTCCGGCTCGCCAGCTTTGTGCGCCACTTCAGAAAGAGAGAAAGGCCCCAGATAGGAGACTTCTCGGGAGGTGCTTTTCCTTCCCATGCTGGTGGCCGTGGTCTCCTTAGGAAGGAATGTGCAGCTTTCCCCAGCAGAGGCAGGCATAAATTTCCTGTTTGTTTTGTGAGCACTGGTGTCGAAGGCTATAATGAGATCAGAGGGGCCCCTAGGGACATGGCCTGGCTGTGTCCGTGGCAGTTCCTGGAGCTGCTGCTGGAGAATGCAGAAGCCCTGCAGTTCCTGCTGGTGACATAGTGGTGTGACTGTGCCCTTGCTCTATTTCTTGCCCCTCTGTCCCTTATCCTACTAACATTAGCATTCAATCATCCAATTGTAAATCATGGCAAAGTAAATATGAGGCAACTTCCTTTCCACAGAACAGGCTGGGCACAAAGATGGCCTTCTTCCTGACAACAGTTGCCTGGATGGCTAATATTAAGGATGGTTGTCAGGCCTTGGGTGTTCCTAAGCTCTTTCTCACCTGACATCGCCATTAGGAAGAAGAGTTAAAGAGTAAGTCACAATATAGCTGAGACCACAAACAATATATTACTAGGTCTAGCCCTAATGGCAGCTTCATGGATATATATAGGACATAAACTATGGTGGAATTGAGTTTTAGGGACCCCCCAAATTACTTTTTGATAGCCCCTCCTCTGCATAAAACCTTAGGTATGTTCAATAAAACAAGACTTCCAGGTATATGAGCTCAAATCAGAAAGGTGACATTTCCAGGTGCAGCTGTCATTGCTGTCAGCTGAGGTGGTGTAGGAACTGTCAGCTCTCAACGCTCAGGGCTGGGATGTTCAGACTCAGCAATACAGCTGTTGGTTGGGGACAGCTGAAGTGTCCCCTGAGTTTGTCACATGTTGGGATGGGGCTCCAGGGTACCAGGTTTGAACAGATCTGAGGCTTCGTTGCCAGCATGGTAGGTGAGAGGCTATTTTGATTTTGAAAGTTTAGCTCACGGCAGCGCTTGTGCTGTGGTCAGAGCAAGTTTTATCTCTGTGTTTACAACCGAGCACATGGTAGTCTCTCAGAGAGAACGAGCCATGCTAAGGTGAAGCCGGTAATGAAAAGTACAGAATCTGAGCCCCAGGAAAGCTGAGGCAAACTAACGTATAATCCCCAAGGCTGCCTTCCGTTCAAGCCTGTCGTGCCAAGGAGAGCTCTCTTCTGGGACCCAACTAAAGCTTTTTCCCAGAGAAGCAAGACAGTAGACTTCTGGGCTTCCAAAGTGGGCTGATTTAAGCTGTGCACACCACTTCCTGTGAAGGTGCTTGCCTCTCTCGGTACAACTGCTTGTCCAGGTCTGCTTGAGAGAAAACAGGTCCTATAGTCGGGACCATTGGTTGAAGGGTCAGCTGGCCCCTTCTGTCTAATGATCCCCCTTGGTATTGTTCCCTCTTCCGTGCGTCATTTGGAAGTAACTACTCACGAGGCTGTTATTTTAGATTCCCACTAAATCATAGAGCATAGACTTGCCTGAATTATTCACACCCTCAAAAGAGAGGAGAGCTCTAGGATTCTGTCAGTATGACCTGTGTGACTTCTCCTGGGGAGACAGAGCACTCCAGGTACAACGCCGACAACAGACTAGAGAGATGCCTCTACCCGAGTGTAGCTTTGGGAACAGTTTATTGAGGGTCACTAACATGAATTTAGGTGAGAAGTTAATGTGGTTTGAATGAGAATAGCCTTTATAGGCTCATATATTTGAAAAATATGTCTCTACTTGGTTGAACTTTGGGAAAGGTTAGGAGGTGTGGCCTTGTTGGAGGAGGTGTGTCACTGGGGGCAAGCGTTGGTCTTTCAAAAGCCACACTGTTCCAAACCCTTAGCTCTCTCCTTCTGCCCGGTGCCTGTGGGTCAGGATGTAAGCTCTCAGCTACTGCTCCAGTGCTGTCCCCGCTGCCTGCTACTATGGCCCCCACTTTGATGGTCACAGGCTCTAACCCTTTGACATTGTAAGCCCCAAATAAACTCTTACTTCCTTAGTCATGGTGTCTCTTCACGGCAGTGGAAGAGGAACAAAGACAGGTTAGTTACAGAAGCATGCGTGACTCACGGGCAGCTGCAGCACCAGAAAGTGTACCCCAGCATGGATGATGACTAAGGATAGCTACATCCCTGGGGCTCCCTGTGTGACTTACAGGCAGCTCGTCCAAAAGTCCCATCTCCCCAGAAGTTCTTAGTAACCTTCAAGGAGACCCTTCTGACTCTTGTGAGTTTTAGGAACTGCCCACAACTTGGTTGTGTTTTTCTCCCGATCCTGGTCAATTTCATTTCTCTCCCTAGTTCCCAGGGATGGGAGTGGTGCACTTTGGAGAAAATTTCCAGATAACACACATGGAACGCCGTTGCTAAGCCTTCATCCTAGACGGCGAAGCTCAGATGTCTCCGTCTGAAATTGTCAGATGCATGGAGAGTTTCTTAGTGCACACGACAGCCACCAGGGCTGCACCTTTCCATGCTGCGTACCATTGACAACCATGAATCAAAGTTCGTAACCCTTAAAGCATGACTCCTCCGTATCAGCAGGGTGATGGGATGGCTTCTGTTCATCCTCTTCTGCGGCGTAAGAAGAGTGGGGTTCCCAGTGGTATGACAACTGTGCTCTGCTGGCTAGAGCAATGCCAGTCTTCTTCAGTGAAGACGTGCCAATATTTTGTTCTTACCTTTCATGCAGTCTTGAAGTATATTCTGGACAACTGAGGGCTACAAACAGGCATTAACATTAAGACATTAGAAGATGACAGAATAAAGGAAAATGGACTCAGCTGATGCCAAGTAAAAGGAGAATTGGCTTAAGCATTGCGATTAAATTTCATGTCACTATTTAGTGCCTTCTGTATAAGGTAGTGTTAGCAAGTGTTGGGAATGTGAGGGTTCCACAAACCAGACACGTTATTTTCTCTTGAGCTCTTACAGTCCAATAGGAAGATTCAAAGCAATTGTCTGTTTGCAGTTTTCTGCAGAATAAAGTTGTGCTGAATAGGGGCAGGAGAGCAGAAGAGAAAAGCTCTGTTTATTTGAGTGCTGCGTGTCAGCTACTTCTTCCTCATGATATGCCATTTGATCCTTAGCATCTTCATGAGTGATAAGAGAACTTACCCCACTCTTGGGGCAGGGCAAGTGGGGGGAAGACAAGATTTAATCACATACACCACTCACATGCCGAAAGATAGTTAAAGGTCAGGTCAACCATATTGCCCACAGCTCGAATTCCTTTACTGCTCTGATCAAACCCTCTGACCAAGCACAACATAAGGGATTATTCAGCTTAAAAATTACATATCACGATCCATCATTGAAGGGCACTGCTGTTCCACACAGTGTTACCTCCAACCAAGGGACTCACTTTCCAGCCAAACAAATACAGCAGGAACCATGAAGGGTGTTCCTTGCTAGCTGACTCACGGGCCAGCTTATACTCAGCTAGATTTCTTATACAACACAAGGTTTCCTGCTGAGGGATGATGTCGCAAACTGGGATAGGCTGTGATAATGGCTACAGAAAGTTGCTCTTGTCTCTGTGGCTTTGGATGGGTGCCGGGGATCAAGGCGGGTGGCAAGCGTTGTTCAGTCTCTTCGTCAGAGCTGTGATGTTGTGTGTTTGCTGCCTCACTGTGGGCTTGGTGAGGACACCGAAAAGCCAGAGCCACATCCAGAAGGACCTGAGAGTAGTTCTTAAGCTCACCCTCGTTTTGCTGACTCTTCCTGAACAGTGGGATAAACGGCCTCAGAAGAGGTGTGATGGGGAAAGGTCTCCCCAGCCCCTTTGGGTACTTGATTCTAGCACCGTGTTCACCGTGTTCCTAAGAGTGGAAGGGAGGTATTAGAAGTTCTGAAATAAACTAGATTTACATTTATTTGGTTTTGGGTGTGGATTCTAGTTCAAGGCTGTCAGGACTTGACTGGAGAAATATGTGAAGTGCTCCAATCCTAAAACCAGAAGAAAGGAAACCAGGCGTTTCTCTCACCTGCTCTGCTGGTTGCTCAGGCTCCTGAGTCCTGAATTTTGGGGCATCCCTCCCCCCCCCCAGAGTCTCCTGTCAATTGCTCTCTGAAGGCCTCTTATCTCCTCAGCCACCCTCACCTAGAAACTCCTGGTCTGTGTTATGTCTAGTCCTTTGTTTACCCTGCTGAATGTCGTGTCGGGGAAAGCATGGCCAAGAGGATCCGTGCTGGTCTAGGGCACATGGCATCTGAAAGCCAGTTAGTGGCACCTTTGACACCGTGAACAGTGAAATGCTTGCTTGGTTTAGCCTCTAGCCCTTTGGAGTACCTGAGCTACCCAGCTTCAAGACAGATTACAAAAGGCTTCTAGAATAAACAGCTGGGAAGGGAGAGAAGCTTCGGAGAAGAGAGAAAAGCCCACGTCAGCATATTCCACTCTCAGCTGTCAGTATCGACGGGCATTTTCCAGGGCCAAGACCTGGCACACAAAGAAGCAGCCCTTGACACTCTTAAGCCTCCCGTAGCGCGAGGAGAATGGGATCAAGCTGGCTTACTCTTTCCTTCTCATACCTCACAGTATCTTAGCAGTGATCCTGGTGAAGCAGATGTCTCACCGTAGGTGGAGGTTGTTGGTAAGCAGTGGTGAAACAGGTAGTCCCAGTCTCCACTTTCCTCCAACTCCCACTTGCTGGTGCCCAAGACGCCCAAACCATGAGCATATATAACCTTAGAAAAGCCACTGGGTGTGGGATTCTCACCAGGAACCCGAATCTCCCAGTCCCCATCATAGAGAGGACTTGGCTGGTGAGGGACCCTTGGCTATATTGCCAATGCTGTTTTCTTTGCTTACCTGGCCCTTCCTTTTTACTTATTTTGGAAACTTTCAAGCCCACCTATCTATCTACCTTCTTTCTTTCTCCCCGCTCTCTCCCTGAACCTGCTGGGCTTCAGCCTTGAGCCTCCTGAGCAGGTACTTCACCACTGAGCTACAGCCCTAATAGTTTGTATGTCCCCAGTCCTGCGTGCTTATTCCTGCTTCCTTGTTCTTGCCTTGCATGATTACAGTTCATTAACCTCCTAGTTGTGTCAGGTTGAACGCAGGCTTTATTAACCACTGGGCTAATTTGGTTAGGATCCACTGGCTAGGAAACAGAACCACACACAGCATTGGTTTTCTCAGGCACTCTTCAAATCTATGCTTGATTTTGTTCAATACGAGAGGGTCTCAACTTCTTGAAAGAAAAAGAAAATATCTAGAAGTTGAGTGGAGACTCCCTTGATTCTTGGGCAGCTTCCGACTTAATGGTTTGTGCTTAAGAGGACAGGTTGTGTTTTTAAGCTGCAGGCTTTTCCATGCTGCTTCATAGCCAAACTGACTGCGGGGCACCCAGGTTCTCCATGTTTCAGCGAGGTGGGAAGGGTTGATAGAACAAGGCCAGGCTTTCTGGTTGCTGTCCACAAGTGAACTGACCCAGGTTCTAAAGTGTCGTCTACTCTCTGAGGTATTTTCTGTTAACAGTGGTTGTTATTTATGGTGTATATATGTACATGTGTGCATGTATTTCATAAGCAGAGACGATGTTGGGTTTCCTTTGGTCTTTGTACATGTTTTAATTACATAGTATCTCAAAAGGAAGTCACCTCTAGCCCAGAATCTCCAGCTTATTATAGCATGACCAAAAGTAATTTTTTACATCCTTGTATCTGGTTAGGAAAACTACCTCTTAGGTTGACATCAGAACAGGCAGCATTAGTTGAGAAGCACATCGTATACCCTTAACTACCAAACAGCTGTTTGTTATTCCTGATAAGTGTTAAAGAGGATCTGCAACCCTGGGGCTAGGGAGGCAGCCCAGTGGTAAAAGTGCTGTTGTACAAGCATGGGCATCTCAGTGGGCATCCCAGAACCCATGTTAAAAGCTGGACATGGCAGTGCTTGGCAGTGCATATCTTTAATCCCAGCAGTGGGCAGCAGAGATAGGAGGACCTGGGGGCATTGCTGGCCAGCCATTCTAGCCCACAGGTGAGTGACAGATTCAGTAAAATACCCTGTCGCAAAGAATAAAGCATAGAACACTTGAAGAAAACCCCACGGCCACATACATGTGCATGCATGGGCAGGGGCACCCACATGCACACACATGCTCTTAACTCAACACACACACACCAACATTAGTTTTTTGGTTTGTTTTTTTTTAAAAAAAGATTTAAGACCTGGCACTAAAAAAAATAAAAACCTCTAATATACTGTGTAACAATTATCAAAATTGTTGTCAATCCCATGTTAATAATGTGTATCAACCCTGACTCTGTGAGTGAGAGCAAAGGACTCTATGTCACTTATAGCTCCCTCAGAGAAGTTTTGGCTGTAGACTGGCGCATGAGCAGATCACCTAGGAACACCTGAGGTGGGGACAGGTAGGGACAGGTAGTCAGTTTACTGAGAACTATGAGATTCTAAGGGATTGAAGATGTGGCATGTGAAAGCTGGGCTAGGTAGCTGGTCAAGCATCTTTGTCTGTCAGTTAAGACCATGTTCCCTTTTCCTGGGTGCCAGTGTGAACAATAAATTGACATTTTGTGACATTAGACATCTCTGTAAGGCATGGGGACAAGCTTTCCAGTTATGTGATAGGTTGGTTTTGAAATGGATCAATACATGGAATAAGTAAGAAACAGCATATATAGTTTCTACCTTAAAGGTCAGAAATCCATTAGCCAGTGCTTCTGCTAATTTAGTTATTTTTCATAATTCTTCACTCACCTTTTAGTCAATCAGATACTGAATTTTTATGCCTTTGAAGCCACTGTTGCCCAGACATTGTGTGCCTATGGAGCTGTCTGTGTAGAATCACCCTGCAGAGATAGGATGCTGGGGTCCTCCCTTGTGTGCTGTTGTGAAGCTGTGTTTCTGCTAAGGCTGGCATGCCATTTTCTTTGGAATAGCTGTCTTCCATGATTGACAATGTCATTACTTTCTCTCCTGGCTTATTAAAAATAAAAAGCAGGTATAACATTATGTTCACTGAATAGTAGTGCATGTGGATTAAGAATTTATCGTTTGAAGACAATTACAAAATAATTTTCATAGTCATAGAAAGTGTCAACGTGGGGATTGCAGTATGCACTTTGTATCCTGGCCTCGGCAAATGTGTATTCTCCAGTGGACAGAGACAGAGAACCAAGAACAGAAGGAGCTGTGGTTTTCTTCCTTCCCATAGATATTGTTATAGTTTTAAATACGATTTTTACTGTGAAAACCTTGTAGTTCTAGTTAAGTCTCTGATTCCATTTTTCATCGGAAGATTCAGATATTTAAATACTTGCTAGGTGCAGCCTCTGAGGAAAATGATGCCTTGTCAGGTGGATGTAAGGAACTGAGCCATGCACGTCTGTCGTCTTCTTGCTCCTGCGAGCATCTTTCAAGGGAAAAAAGCCACACACGCCTGCTTAAGTCATCAGAAACATTTTTACTCCTGTTTTTGTTTAACATTTGACAGAACAAAAGCCCTGGAACTGTGCCTACCACAGACTCATTCCTAAATGTAAAGTTAATTAAAAGTAATTTCAAAACTCTGTAAAGAACCAATAACACAATTCAAAACATATCCTCTGTCTGTCTTTGGAGGGGGGATGGGGTACTGAATTAATTTGTTCATTTGACTGATGGCACACTGAGTTCTTAAAACCCTTGGTGGAGTGTTACCTGCCAAGGAGGGTCTGCATCTCAGTCCTGAAGATGATGTGGCCGGACTCTGACCTGCCTTTTTCGGTTCCTTGGGGTCGGTAGGGAAAGGCACTAGGGTCTGGTACACGCCACCGCTGCCACTCATCAGTTTCTTGCCTTTATTAAAGATATCCAAGTACCAGCTAGAAATTCCTAAGTCATCAGTGCTTCTGGTCCGAGTTTTTAGTGCTCAAAAATTAGTTATTCCAGAGAATACCCTTGTCCCTGTGGCTCTATAGCATAGTATATAGCCCTTTCTGAGCCATGGGCACGCCCCAAGACTACAAACATGACTGCTTAGACCGGCACTCTCCAATGTGGAGCCACTAAATCCCTTTGCTATTTTAATTTAAATTGCATACAATTTTACAGCCCTCGGTTTCACCAGCTATTTCTTGGCTTAGACTTTCACCTCCTTGAGAGTGCTAAGAAGCTAGAATGTGAGCAGCATTCTTGTGAGCTGTCCTCAGTGCTTTCCCTGCTGCCCTGAGAGCCCAGGGCTCAAGAAGTCCATGTGGCTGTCCTGCTGGATAGCACGAGTGATTGTAGTCATGGCAGAAAGTCCTGCTGGACACAGAACTTTACTGAGTTTTCCTGGGCCTAATGGGTTTCTTGCTTCTGTTTACAATGCAGCTGTCTGCTTCAGGAAGTGAGGGTTCTGGAACAAGAAGGACCTTCAGGAGCTGCTTCACACTGTGACATGTCTGATCCCTTGTGCCCGTCACTGCAGCATGAACAAGGTAAGGGATGCTTCCAATATACTTTGTAAATTTTCCTATATTGTGATTTTCTTGGACACATATGTCTCTGTGGCCCGAGGCAGTTGCTTTTCCTGCCATTATAGTTGGTCATGTAATGTCCACAAGCCATCTTTCAGGCAGGGTGCGGGAGCTGGTAGACCCCTCATGATTCTATAGAGTATATCTTGCATTTCCCAAAGGTGTTTGATAGCTGAAATGCTGACTGTTTGTGTGACTGTGTTGACATGACTAATAGAGAATTAGTCTGTTGAGCCAGATTCCCTGAGATGACTATCAGCTCTGCCAGACCTCAGGCAAGTGACCCAACTTCTTGAAGCCTCTCCTTTTCCCATGTGTAATATGCTAATCATAGTGGGTGAAATATACTAATTTACGTGCCCCTTGCCATATATAGTACCTGTCTGTATTACAGGCCTCATGGAAACATTTGGCACAGTTTTGATGTTGGGACACTGTTAGCCCATAGACTTAGCTGCAAGAGAGTCTAGCAAGTACATGCAGCATTTCCATTTGCTCTCTGATGTGCTGAGTAGCCATTGATTCCCAGAAGGGCCCATTAGGGATAAGCGATGAGTAAGGTTTGGATTGAGCTGCTAGCAGGTGGCAGACTATTTCAGGTTTGAGTAGTCTAATAAGGGATGTGCCAGAAGCTCTAGAGGCGTAGAAGAAACAGCCAGATCTGTGACTAACTTAGCTTTCTATTGCTGCAATAAAACACTGACTAAAAGCACCCTTAGGAAGGAAAATTTTTTATTTGGCTTATAGGTTACAGTCCATAATTGGGCAGTTAAGGCGGGAATAGAACCAGAGACCATAGAGGAATACTGTTTACTGCCTTGCTCCCATTACTTGCTCTTTTATCCAACCCAGAACCACTTGCACAAGTACTGCCCACGGTGGACTGGTCCCTCCCACATCAACCATTAATCAAGAAAATGGTCTATAGACTGCCCCATAGGCAATCTTACGGAGGCCATTTCTCAACTGAGGATCTTCATCCCAGATTACTCTAGTTTGTGTCAAGTAAGTTGACAGAACAAAACCAGGGTCATGACCTAGGAGAGACAGTACAGAGGAAGTGAGATTCTGAGTTGGAATCTGGATGGTAAAATGATAATTTTTCTGGGTAGACGGTGTAGAACTAGGCACTCCAGGTGAAAGGAAAACCTGGTTTTGGCACAAGGGCCTATGAGAAGATCTGGTGTGCTCAGGAAGAGCAGATGTTTGAATGGCTGGAGCAGAGTCTTCTCTCCATGACACGGGAACTCAAGAGTGAGTCACTGTCTTCTGCATTTTAGAATATCTTTTTTTTTTTTTGGTTTTTCTAGACAGGGTTTCCCTGTGGCTTTGGAGCCTGTCCTGGAACTAGCTCTGTAGACCAGGCTGGTCTCGAACTCACAGAGATCCGCCTGCCTCTGCCTCCCGAGTGCTGGGATTAAAGGCGTGCGCCACCACCACCCGGCCTGCATTTTAGAATATCTTGGTGTGTGTAGTACCTACACAGGGACTGAGATTACTTTAAGTGTTAAAGAATAGTGCCAAAACATCAGTTTGCAACTCCAAAAAAATGACCATATGGAAATTATGCCTGTTATGTTTATTTGATGCTTTCAATACAATTATTTTTATTGTCATCTCTAAAAAAAAAGAAAAAAAAGAATATCTTGGTGGTATCCCCTTCCTCCCATTCTAGTCATGACAACGAAAATTGTCCCCTGGTATTTATTTCCCCATGCCGCTTGACAAAAATCACCTCTGACTGAAACCTACACGAGCGATGGCCAGAGACCGTGTATGAGCTCAGTGACTGAGGCAAGGCCAGCATTTGAGGAGAGCGTTTTCTATAAAAATAGGCATAATGTAGGGGTTGTGGTGGAGTTGTACAACACTTGGGGTACTTTGGTCTTGACCGCAGAGAGGGCATTTAACCTGCTGAGTTCCCGGTCTGAAGCTATTCTCAAGTGATTTTTCATAGGCCAGTCTTCCTTCGTAAGGGTGGGAAGAGCTAAGGCCCCTTCAATGTTTGCATCCTAATAGGATGTTGTGGCTGCTACCATATCTGAAGAGGCCAGAAAAACCAGAGCAAAACAGCAATAATAGAACCAAACAATTATGTTGAAGAATTTTACATTTGGCAGAAATGAACTACTATCCACCCTTTCCTGTGCCCCCCCCTACAAAAAAAAGCCTTCTGTTGGATGTCCCACTGTTCCCCGACAGGTCCCTAATCCAAGCTTAAGGACTCACCTTTTAACAGGCTAACAAGTCAGCTTGGGGAATTTTGAAGGACAGACTGTCGTGGCTGGAGACAGAAGTCAATCCCCACAAGTCCCAGCTTCTGTTATTTTGAGGCTGGTATGCTGGAAAGTCAAGGCAGTGCTTGGGAAACTTCTGATCCACATGCTCAGCCTGTGCCATCAGCCAGCTCCCAGTGGCCTGCAGGGCATCTCCACAGCTGATGTCATGGTCTTGCTCTTAGTACACACTCAGGAAGCAGACTCTTGGGAACCAGTAGGTGTGTCTGTGCTTGGGAAGTTGTGTTTTGCCTGCATGGCCCACTGAATGCCTTACTTTATATCCTTTTAATTGGAAGTAGTGAGTAAGCTGGGATGTGTCACCTCCCTTGGTCAGCATTTTTCTCCCTCTTTTTATGGCTTTCTTGGCCACAGACAGAGAATAGGTCTTGCTCTGGGGGAGGAAACAGCTCTTCTCAATACAATAAAACCAGAGAGTCATCTCATCAGGGAGGTATGTAACAGGCCGCTGGAAGTGTGGTCATGGGTGTGGCTGGTGTTCTAAGTGGATTTGTTCCTAGAAAGCTGGGAGACATTTCAACTGTGCCTCTCCATTAGACACATTCTCTAATTCTGTCCTTCCTTCCTGAATACCAGCTAGGAGGATTTCAGTTAGGGAGCGGTCAAGATAAAAGGTAACCACCACAGTGTTCTAGAGTTCTTACTCCTCTAAGGCACCAGGGTGATACTGCTGAGAGATTTTCTTTGTGTTCTTTCAGGGCTAAACCCTCTAGAGAACAGGAATGGCTGCCATGGCACAAAGGGGTTGCTTACTTATTGTAGTAATTTGATCATGTGACTGACCTAGGGTCTAGTGAGCTGCATCTACCAGGCAGGGATTTTATTTCTCAAATTTTCCCTTTCTTACCGGTGGCTGGGTGTGAGGGGAATAGCTGTGGCCCTGCTTGTGCCTCTGCAGTACTATGGGCAGAAAGGGGAAAGAGATATTCCTAAACTCACTATGAATAGACCGCCATTTCCTGAGGCTAGTATGCGGGGATTACGTCCTCTGGATGTGCGTTCTAGAAAGTTCACCTCAGACCGACTCACCTTCCTTACGTTGTAAAACAGGCTTAGTGGTTTTGCAATGAGAGCCTTATGCATTAAACAAATCATGAGGTGCATTTTCTGGGATACCATTCCACACCCCACCCCTACCCCTTAGACTGGAAGACCATCTTTCCATCTTTCTCAGGCATTTTTTTGCAAAATTGACATTTCAGTCTTTATGGCGATTGACAAATTTCACAGTGGGGACTTAGCTTTTGAATTGTGCAAAAAAGCCTTTATCCTCTCTGGTTTCTGGAATCATTCTTACTGATATTTATACCACATCTCACGTCATACGCTTCTGTTAGTCACAAGGACGAATGTTTGGGGTTTATCTATATTCTGTGTGTGCTGCTGTGCTGTAAAGAAAGAAGTGTAGTTTGCAACAAAACAAAACAAAAACAAGAAACACCAGACAAAACACAGGGAAGTCGGGGTCCTCAGAGGAAAGCGGTGCAGAGTGCTGCCTCTCGCTGTACATGGCCTTGGCGGTCACAAGCCACACCCACACTCGTGACAGGCTCTGCTCCCAGAAGCCCCTCCTGTGGCGGTCTCAGGGTGCTGGCCCCTCACTTTCTTAAAGTTGTCCCTTTCCTGAGAGTCTGTCACATGTCCTCTTCTCTGGGTTTGTGAGTACATTCCATCTGACTGGAAAACAAAAATCACTTTTTCTGATGCCACACAAAACGACGCCCTCCCTGTCAGCACTCCACCAGTGACACGGCCCCCTTCCACACTCTTGTCGTGTTCCTGTGAGGCATGCTCTGCTTTGCCGGCTTTGGAAGGGTGCAGAGGGTTTAGGGATGCCTCTGACCTCCCCTGTACACAGATGCTGTTGCTGGGTTAGTTAACTCCCCCACCCCCAGGTTCTTCTCTGACTGTTCCTAGTTCCCTACTCTGCTGTGGCAACAGCAGCAATTTCACATTGACACTCAGGCCAGTATCCCTACAGCCAGCTAAAAGGTGCACCCGGAATTCACTTCATTTCTGCCTTCATGTACAGTGGTCTTTCTTACTTTGCACATACCACGAAGCAGTGAAATCCAGAATTCACTCCCCTTGTTTATCCACCCAGCCCGTGTTGTAGACATGGCTTTAATTTATCAATTACATCTTATAATTTACAGATTATCAATTATATTTTATTTATGAAAATGTTTTATTGAGCACCAGCTCCTCCGGGTTCTCACACACATCCTGAGTTCTGTGTGTTAATGTTTACAGAAGCCAATCAGAAAAGAACAACAGACTGTCTGAACTTCTGCTCCGCCAATGGCAGAGAGAGCCATCCCCTCCTGAGCTTTAAATATGAACCTGGTATTAAATGCTTCTCCAGTTTAAACTCCTTCTGCTGGGAGAACAAGATAAAATGCTACTGGATGCAGACAGGGAATGGGCAACAGGAAAGCCAGCAGCTGTCCGCCTCCCCCTCAGCATGGCCCTAGTGCTCCAGCCAATGCCCAACCTGTATTTAATCAGCACCAACTGTCTCTTCCTGGAGGCAGTAGCTAATCCTCCTTGGGTCAGAAATTGAGGAACTATAGCTTTAAAAAAAATTTAGTGACATGAAAGAAAAGCTAAGTAAACATTAAGTGATCTTTAAATAAGGAAGGCCTTCTCAATTCCTGGGGCAGAAACTAAAGACAGAGGATGTTTTACCTATGAATTACCTCATTTTTTTCTTTGCATCTGAAGATATTATCAACTAGTTTAAAAGACAAGGTGAGGTTTTTGTGTGTGTGTATGTGTGACCGTGTGTGTGTGAGTGTGTATGTATGTGTGACTATGTGTGAGCATGTGTGTGATAGATAACTAATTGGTTATAGATATAAGTAACCAATTGCTTACAAATCACAACAAATGATAGGATGAAACAGTTGCTTTAATAAAAGGTGAGCAGAAATATAAAACACATAAAGGAAAACCAAAAATAAACAATACATGAAACGTTTTA
The DNA here is from genome assembly GCF_000317375.1 of Microtus ochrogaster. Taxonomy (NCBI): domain Eukaryota; kingdom Metazoa; phylum Chordata; class Mammalia; order Rodentia; family Cricetidae; genus Microtus; species Microtus ochrogaster. The sequence goes on from NC_022031.1 coordinate 30,373,047, forward strand.
AACTTGCGAGTAATCAAATAAGTGCAAATAAATTATAATGGATGAGAATTTGAAATTTTACTCAGCAGAGGTAGGAACTGAGGATACACACTGAAAGAACTTCTTTCTCAAGGGAACTATCTATGCCAAAGAAAGCCTCATTCACTTGCCTTTATATTTATAAAATATTAACTCAAAGAAAATCGCCATGAATGTATGTAAAATTTTTGCCAAGAGACTAAAGAAAATATTACCATTTTCTCAGGTAGTAAGTGTAGTACAGCTATGTAATATAATTGCCAAGCGGATATGGTATATGGTGAGCTAAACAGGTAACTTTGGAAGGTGAATGGCATCACACTCTCTAGGGTTTGGTTGCTCTTTCAGTGTTTAGACAGATTTGTGCCTGCCGGTGCATGTCAGCATGTTGTAGCAGTACCTAGTCACATGTATGTTTTCAGTTTTTCTTCAGCAATGTGGGAGTCATCGTGCTAAGGTAATTTTTAAAATACTAAATTATGTTTAAGATAGGAATTTCACTTTTTAAAAAAATAGGCATGATAAAAGACAAGAAGATACTACCCTAGATGCTGACAGTGGAAAGTCCATGACATACAGCCATTCCTTTTTCGCTCTTTTCTTCATCCAGATTTTTCTGTATTTCCAACTTTCCTGTAAGTACTTATACATTTCATTAATGGTCAGAAAAGGCAAATGCTTAAAAATAAGCACTATTTTAGTTGCCCCACTTTTGAGATATGTGGGTTAACGATGTTTAGAGGACACATAGAAAGGAGAACGAGGTTGGTTACGCCAACTTTGATTTGGAGAAGCCAGCTTTGCAAATAGCTTCCTTATTAAATCCTGCGTCCTCTTCCCTCTCTCAGTGCTGGGGTCCTGTCTGGTCTGAACCTGTGCAGGTCTTAATGAGTTCTGCCACAGTCTCTGTAAATTCTTACGTGCATCTGTCCTCTTGAGTCTGGAAGACGGTCTTTGATTGGAGTTATCACCTACGGCTCTTACAATCATTCTCCTTCCTTGTCCACATAGATCCCTGAGCTTTGAAGAAAGCTTTGATGAAGACAAAGCCTTTATGACTACTCCAAAGTCTCTGCCTCTTTGCCTATTTTATAATTCTGGGTCTCAGTGATAATTCCCATCACTACAAGAAGAAGCTTATCCGATGAAGATTGAGCAAGGCACTGATCTATTAGTGTCATTAGGTGTCATTTGATTGACATGTTACTTTGGCACAATAATAGTATTACATATTCCCTGTGCCCATGACCTATCTAGTCTTGGGTTTGTTTGTTTGGGTTTTTTTTAATACTTTGCAGTGCTAGGTATAGGTTCCATCTCATGAAGTGGACCTTAAATTCAATTTAAAAAGTAGGTGGTTACTCCCATAGCATTTGTGCCAGTATTACACCAGTGTATTTTGCAGGCAGGTCACTGTTGCATGTGGCAGGGTTTGTAGCTAGGAGAGTTAATTTTTTTCCTCTTCCAGTACTGTTAACACTAGTCAGCTTGCCTTCTCCATGTTTGATGACATAAGTGTTGTCCTCAGCAATAAGGTTGTAAAAAGTAACCATTAGCCTTGGCACTAGCCTGTGATGTTTGAAGTGGGGGTGGGGGCAGGAGGTTCTGATAGACTCCTTTGGCCAATGACTCATCAAGATATAACTCATTCCTGGCACTGGAGGTTTTACTAGATGACCTAGGATATCCAGTTGGGGCCTTGTGAGAAGACCCTTTGTAAAACATTAACTGTGTCGATTAATCTTTGGCTTTAAGATGTCTGCAAATGACTCTATAGAATACGCACATTTTAAAGATTTGTTTCCTAAGTTTTGTGGAATTGTTTCTTGAAAGCTTGAGCCTCCCTTCTTTTGTGTGGAGCCAGAAGGGTGTAGCACTGTGTCTCCTTGGAAATGCAATTCTGTGAATCTCAGAGCAGCCACAGTAGAACAGCCATTGCTGCTTTGTCCGAGAGGCCGTCTGCAGGGCTTGGTGTAGATACTGAACATGTAGAACAGAAACATGTTCCGGTTGACCCTTACATGAGTGCTTGTGATGGTGTGGCCCAAAGAGACCCTAGGCACCATGCACTGCCTGCATTGTCACACAGACCCAGGAAAGCCTTAGTGAGGGAATCATGTGCCTGACCTAATATTGCCCAAACCTGCCAGAGAAGATGAAGGAAAACCCTGGTAGGCAGTATGGTTTCATAGGAGAAAAGCAGCCAGAGAAAATAAGGGCAATAGATTGTCATGGTAGCAATGAAATCACAATCTGAAAGGGCTCGTGGTGAATTGGGATAGAGCTTTAAAACCTATCTTCAGGTCGCACTTGAAGGCAAGAGGGGCTCACCACTACTTTCAGTTGACTGGTGCTTTCACACACTTTGTAATGGTTCATTTGGGGGTCTTGTTCACCCGTATTTCTTGAGGGTTTAAAGAGGCGTGCCTGGAGTTGTCTTCATTGGAAACAGGCTCTGCTACCCCAATACTGATGAGTTTTGTGCCAGGCTCATGTGGTACTTGAATGTTGACTGGGTGGCTTCGTCTCTGCACCCCATGTATTTTACTGAGTCTGTACCCCTAGCTTGCTGTGGGCTGCAGTCTTTTGTCAGGCTGATGGCCACTGCGTTCTGTAACAAAGGCTGGTGATCTTGGCCTGTGTGAATCAGGGCCGCTGTCTCCCTTCTCTAGTCCTCAGTCCTGCCCTTTTCTTCTCAATTACTAAGCAGTAATGGATGTAATTAGGTTACATCCTATTTAGTTAATTGGTGACTGGGAACGTGATTGTTTAGTTGCTTAGTTATTACGTAGTTGTTCATCTTTAGAATATTGGCTCATTTGTTTGATTTTGCAAACAGAATCGTCTCCAACAGTGAGACGGGAAACAGCCGACAAAGAGAGTGCTCCCAAGGCAGGGTTTTAATCCCAGTACCTGGTGCTTTAGACCTGCTCTTCCCTCTGCCTTTGGACATTGGGGACCTTACAGTATGCGACCATTAGCCAGCACTCTTCCTGTGTCTGTGGTCCTAAAGGGTTTCATTTGTTAGATGTTCTCACAGAACTCTGCTCTGGAGCACGTGTGTATCACTGACTTTGTTTTTAAAAAACCTCTGTGTGACTGTGTGATAAGACTGATCTGTGGACTGTACTAGAGAGAGAGAGATGCCTACTCAGGCTTCACAAAACTGCATGTTGCAGAAGTCTGTTAGTGTTTAGAGTCATTTCTAGACAAACGTAAGTGACAGACAGTGTCAACACGTAAACGGAAACATTTAGACTTGGTTAATCATGGCTTCTGTGCCCCTCTGGTGTGTCTACCTGGGTTTCTTTTCTCCTCCTCCTTCCTCTTCTGCAACAGCTTTGTAACTTCTTCCTTCTTAAATGCAGAAGCATTATCTTGAGAGTCCAGGCTCAATTAGGCAGAAATCTAAGCAATTAATTAAAAGATCCGACCTAGCCAGGGAGGGAAGGTGTCAACACATGTCATAGCGGTCAGGAACACCGGTTAATTAGAGCAGGGGGATATTGTGGTAAATTATGGGGGAAAAAAAGTACTGGGCAAAACTCACAGTGTCTGCCTCTGTTATTCTTAAACCTAACCCATAAACAGTTTGTTGTGACAGCTCTGGGCTGAGATTATAGCTAAAAATAGGCACGTGTATTGAGGAGAAAGAATATTTAACAGTTGAAATTTTGTGAGAGACTGATGCTGTTTCATCGTAATAATGCCCCCAAAGGCATATTAGTGATGCTGCTAACTACAGACTTTAATAGACTTTAATAATGTGTATTTTAGAGGCCTGATACACAACGGGATAATGTATAAAACATTCATTATGGGAAATTGCTACCTTTTTATTTAATGAGAAAGCCGCTGAAACGGACCCGCGGCTCTGCTGTGGCATCAGGTTCCTGGGCATGAGGGTGCTGAGTAGCAGCTTCCACCTGCATTGCCTGAGAGCTAATCAAGATGCAGCCATCTCTACTTTCTTGTCCCGTGGATGAAAATGGAGCTTTGAAAGCATTCTTGATTTGGATAAATCTTTGTTCAAACCACGGCTCCACCTGCCTCCACCTAAACAACTTGCACAAGTCACTCAACATGGAGCTACGTGGAATGCGCTGTGCCTCACAGGTTGTGGGGTAAGTTAAAGGTTGGCCAGACAAAGGCCCCTCGTGCTGGGCACTCAGCGAGCAGTTTCCATTATGACAGCTTTCTGTAACTGTTCATACCTCTTGTGTCTGTGCTTGGCTGTTGTGGGGAAACCGGAAGGGGTCCAGAGAAGAAAACACAATTGAAAAGCCTTGATAAGCAGCGCCCAACTCAAGCCTTGCCTGGGGTTTTAATGTGATTCTGGTGTGCAGTGGCTGGGAGCCCTGGTACTGAAGAAGAGACAGGAGCATGGAGCAGATGCTTGGAGAATGGTGGGTTATCTATCTCTTTTATAAGATCACATCATTAGAGCGGCAAAGTGCAGTGCGCCAGTTCGCGAAATGGACTAGCGCTACCTGTTCACAGTGCACAGCTGTTACTGCACAGACAAGCATCTGCTGGATTTCCGATTCCGTCTTATCTGATATCAGAGCCAGTGGCCTTGCTACACCTTGGAGAGAGGGACTAACTGGATAAATAAGGAAAATAATCCAACGTGTTTATAAGCTGTCCAGCAACCAGGGGGTCTCTTGGAAAGGAGCGAAGCCTTTTCCTCTTGACTCCTTGAAGTGGCTGCACATCCTTTACCCTTCATCCATGCTCCCGGCTCCTGCTTCTGCTGTAATGTCAGGAACACTAATCACGTCAGGCTGTGTGACAATGACAGCCCTGACATTCACAACAAAGACGGAAGAGAGGGGGAGAAGAGAGATCATGAGGGGGAAGGGAGAGAAAGCAGCAGGGGAAGGATTTTTATTATTATAATTATTATTACACATAAAACGTACAGCTGTAGAATCACCAACATTCTAGATAGATCACACGCAAAGAAAATCAGGGAAAAGGTGCAAGGTGAATTCTGATGGAGGTTTAAATTGGGCCATGCAGATTTCCAGTTCCTATTTTTCTTCAGTTCGTAGCCTTTATTGTAATTACTGTGGCTGTGATTTCTTCCCTTTGCTTATGAAAGAAGGCATTTCCTTTTCTCTCCCAATCCTTACCCAGTGTTTTCTCTGCAGTGAAGCAGAGTTGCAATAGGGAGTATATTCTCTCTGAGCTTTTCCATTTGCTTGCCGGATTCTGTAGTTTAATGAGAACAACGATCATTCGAAGGAAGGAGTCACCGCTGAGGGCCGGTTCCTGGCTATGACAGAGGTGACTGAGGACCCTCAGGTGTCAGCCTCAGAGGTGTCCCGTGCTTGCTGCCTGTGTATGCAGGAGCTGCTGAGTCTCCTGCTCCCTAGCTGCTGGGAGTGGGCTGCCCTCCCCTCAAGCACTTTCCCATTTAGATCAGGCTGGCCAGGGGGCTCCTGTCTTCACTTTGCAGCACTCATGACCTGGACACCTGCTGCTGTGTGTGTTTAAATCCAGATGCCATGTTCTGAACTGAGCTCTGAGCTCAGGCAGAATCAGCCCTGGCTTTCTATAAACAGAATCCAGCTGCCAGCTCGGCTTTGGGGGGATTTTGGACCAATAACTGTTAGCTTGGATGTCTACCCTTTCCTCTTTTCTTTTTACAAGAGAGAAAGAATAACACCCACACAGCCCATGCTGGTCACCTTGCTGTGTACTTAAGGACCAGCAGTTTTCCGACTGCAGTGACTTCTTTTTGGATTGCTTTAAAGTAATGAGATTACACCCTCGTCCTTGTCCTTAGTACCCACTCAGTCAAAGCCTTTCAGACCAGGGCCCCTTAGAAGAAATGCTACCTAATATGCAATAAAAAGGCTTATTTGCAATTCTTGGGAAAATTATATAGCTACAAGCACAAGAGAGTGAACGTGTATACTAGTGAGAATTTGGAGAAATGACCCCAAAATATCTGAACATCTTTCCTGTAAAGTTAAATTTGCTCTGAGTTTTTACATCGATGGCATTTGCAATGTTCTCTGAAGTCTTCCTGTTTGCTTTCATTGACATTCAGTTAAAGGAGTTAAATCCTATATAGGGTAATACTAGCTACAATAGCAAATAGACTGCTAGCTTGTTTGGCCTGACACAATAAAAGTTTCCTTTCTGGCTCAGTCCCATGGAGGTACCTGACCTACGGTATGCTCTTATTCTGAAGTGATGGAATTCTGTGTCAGGCCCTTTCCACCTTCTATTTTACTATCTGTATTGGTATACTCAGGCTATGGTAGCAGAGCACTCTAGGCCGGGTGACTTGAGTAGACCATTGTGCTATCTCTCCATTCTAGAGACTACTGAGAGGTAGGCAGGGCTATTTACTTCTGTGTTTGTGAACCAGGGGTATAGTCCAGGTTTCTCTCTCTTGCTTTGATCTGTAATTCATCTTTCTTGTGTTTGTGCCTGGGTCCAGATATCTGCCCCTCCACTTCCTGTCTTTTTGAGACAGGATCTCACTGTGTACTTCTGGTAGAGATGGGACTTGCTAGGTAGATCAGGTTGGCCTTGAATTCACAAAGATCCACCTACTACTGTTCCCGGAGTGCTGGAGTTACAGGAGTGGCCAACACACCAGGTCCCAAATTTCTCTTTTATGAGAATACAAGTCATTCTGGATCAAGGGTCCTTCTCTATTCCAGTATGAGTTACTCTTAGCTAATTTATCTGATGATAGTCCCATTTTCAAAGAGGTGACAGTGTGGTTTAGGATTTGATTATGAATTCGGAGGAGGAAGGGAGGTTAATTCAACCCATGGCGCCATCACTGATTGAGACATGTCATTGTCTTCCTCTGGACGGTGGACAGAGAAAAGCAAGGAGAGAGAGCCTTTGCTTCTTAATCCTGAAAGATCAAAGCACAAGGATATCCTTTCTTCTTATTTCTTAGTCAGAGCTAATTATCCGGCTCCACCCAAAGGCAAGGCAGCCTGGGAAATGTAGTATAATCCTGGCTGAATGGCAGTTATGCTAGATGGCTTTAGATACATCCCCATGCAATCAAGCTGCCCCATCTTTCTAGGAAAATGTCTGTACTTCGTTTGCTCCTGGGCCTACCCTTCAAGAGCACCAAAAGAGTGTGACAGTCTCCAGGCTTGGGAATTCCATTGGGTGCGTGCCCAGTAATGACTCCAGGCAATACGTAAATGAGTTTGTACATTTGTTTATAGTTTTGCTCCCTTAAGAGTCTTGTCTTATTCTCAAGACAATTTCATGCGCCCTACTAATGGATACTTTCTCTCCTTACAAAACTAGTAAAATCAAAATTAGCGAGGCTTTATTCTTTGCTAAAAATGTAAACCAATTTCTTATAATACAGTAACCTTTTAATTTCCTGTTCGATTATTGCTGATACACGTCCAGGAGGAAAAGAAGGATGTTGTGACTACAGAGGAAAACTATGTAATGTGTGGTGCTTGTCTTGAATGGCTAGGCTTCAGTATCTAATTACAAGAGTCTTGTCTCTCCTGTCAGGTTAGTCATTATTTCGAAAGTGGAACGTGGGTTTTATCCGTGACTAAGTAATTGCTTTGTATGTTCCTTTTCAATTAAAATAAAAAGTTACAAATTCTCTACATTAAGAATCGCTAACTATTATTTAGATTTGCCTGTTGAATAGGGTTTCTTCTTTAAAAAAAATAATAAAAGTAAAAAATAAAGACTCGGGAAAACTTTCTACTGCAAATTTTTGGTTTCTTAAAGTAACTTACTTATGAAATATTTCCCATAAAGAATGAATGAGAGCAGTTTGAGAACGCTAAGTAGGTAGAGTCTGAAAACTTGGCAGGCAGTGTGAAAACACTAACCCTAAACCATGCTGTTTAAGATTTTAGTCATGAACTTTCATGTCAAGAAACCACTATCTTGCTGTTTTATTGTTCTATTAAAAACACAACTTTACTCTAATGACTTCAAACACATCAGTGTGCCGTAGGTTTTCTTTTGGTCGAAAAAAAGAATCTCGATTGTGGAGAACAGTCTAGATTGAATTTGACCTTTGTAGATGTTTGATAAACAACACTATTTTAGGACTTGAAAAGTGGGTGGCATTACTCTTGCTTTTCGGATGAGGGGCTCTCAGAGACTCTGGTGTACGAGGCTCAATATCACAAGTCTACGTACAGCAGGTCGGACATTTCGGATTCCCGTCTAATCAGCTCCCAGATCTGTAGCACTTCCTTTCTGCCACGCAGACTCCAGAGAACGTCTGTCTAATTGAGTTTGAAATATAAGACATGTATTCGCTCGTGTAAGACTCCAGGACATTCCAGTTCCTGAAAGACTCATCCATGTACATGCGAGCCAGCTGATGGGATAGTTGGAAAGTTTCACTCAGCCGTGAAGGCAGTTCTCTAGGAAGGTTGTTTGCTGGTGCTTGAAGTAGACTGTTAAGTACGCAGGCAGACACTGAGTCAGAATTCTTACTAGATATCCATGATGTAACTCAATTACAGCCCGTTAGAATTCTTGTTAGAGTTCTGTAAAACAGGATTTCCCTCACTCCTTTTCTAAAAGTGCCCAGGTTAAGTGGGTTTTTGTTTGGTTGGTTTTGGGATTTGTTTTTTTTTTTTTTTCAAATTTTCTGAGACAAACATTGGTCAAGGCAGCCTGAGCTTTGGGTGGACGCTGCACTGAGGGCAAGGTAAAGAAAGCCTCCTGGCTTTCCAGAGAGAAACTCAGCTGGACCCAGAGGACAAGAGGTACACTCCTTGCCACCACTCACCTTTCACCTCTCCAGCAGCACAAGCCTGGCTTCTGCTGGTCGGTTGCTGGGTGTCGGTGTCTTTCGGTTTCAACCAGGTTACTCTACTCATGGTTTCTGCTGAGTGGCTGTGGGCAAGTCATATCCTGTGTTGGAAACGTGATGTCTCCAAATGGAAAAGAAAGCAGTGGAATTAGAATCAGAGTCCTTAGCCCGGTGTTTAAAATGCCAAGATGCAAACGTGTCCTGTCAGTAGGCATTCAGAGGGAGAGAAGGGGTCGTGGATCCTGTTAGATTATCCAGACAGCCTCTGCACACAAAGGAGTGAATGTGCCAGATCATCTCTGAAGTCTGTAGGACTGCGGCATCCTGCTTGTCCCTGCATTGTGTCATGCTTACCTCTTGCTGTGACAAGACACAGGCACCTTACAGAAAGAGATTACAGGGGCATATGGTTTCAGAAGGTGAGTTCATGCCCATCGTGATGGAGGGCATGGTAGCAGGCAGGCAGCCACAGTGCTGGAGTAGGAGCTGAGAGCGCTCATCTCATGTGCAAATATGAGGGAGGAAGGAAGAGGGAGGGAGGGAGGGAGGGAGGGAGGGAGGGAGGGAGGGAGAGAGGAAGACAGACAGAGAGACAGAGAGAGATATCCTGGGAATGGTGTAGACTTTTGAAACCTCAAACCCTGCCTCCAATGATACATTCTTTCCAAGACCAGATCCCCCCATCTTTTCCAAACAGTTCCTCCCATGAAGGATCAGAAGTATTCAAATATATGAGCCTACGGGGGCCATTCTCGTTTAAGCCACTACATACTGCACTGAACACAGCTTCAGACCCAGTAGATGAGGGAGGAATGTGTTCCATCTTTCTGCAGTGATGTGTAACGGATGTTTGGGGTGTTTTTGGTGTAGCTCTCTGCCTCTTTCTTCCCTAAAATGAGTGTTCCATATAGTTAACGTTCACTAAATGTTTGAGGATCATAGTAAGTCAGTTAGAAGTGAGTCACACTTGGGTGATGAGTGAACAAGCTTTCAGGCCTGAAGGCTTTTTGTAGTTGTGTGCAGTGGTAGAGTGGTAGTAAAGGTTTGTGTAAAGAAGCAGTGTCTTAGGGATATCAGATCCTGGAAGGTTAGCATTTAGTGCTAACTGAGCAGTTCTCGCCTGCGGAGGTCAAGGCCTCGGAGGTGAAGCAGCCTTACTGGTGAGGCAATGTATCTTAGTTGACGTCTCTACCTTTCCTGCAATGTGGCGTGCCTGTTGTCCTGCCTGAGAGCCTCCTCGCATGGCACACCTCAGCAGTTCAACCAACCTAAAGCAAGAGCCCAGCAAATGAACACACTGGAGGATGAAGAGCTCTCTAGCATGCCCTTTGCTAGGGAAGAAAAAGATTTAAGTAGCATCCTCTACCGAGCGTTCAGCTTGATACTCAGGAGCCCACTCAAGGCGTGGCCCATGCCTTGGCTTTACTGTGTTCTAGAAAATTCCACTTCAATTCGGGGACAACCTCCCTCGGAGGCTTGGATGTACCTTTAAGAAAAGCAGTATTGGGCTGTATTGTTACCTCTAGAAAGCGAGTTCTTCCCATTTTCCCATTGGCAGTGTTTTCAAAGGTTACCTTCCTCCTCTTCATGTAAGTTCTGTTTGTGTGTTCTCTAGCTATTTACCTTTGCAACTGTGGCTTAAAATTTCAGCATCCTGGCTTAGTCTTCTTAGGAAGGTGTAAAAGGAAAACCCTGTAGGCCACAGCGACATGGCTGGTGCCGGACTCTCCAATCACCATCAAAGTCATTCCGGGGGCCATGCCCACAGTGCAGAGGCGCAGCCGCGAACCCTGTGGGGTTGACCTTTAGAAAGCGCTGTTTTTATTTAGTACTCATTTGTGTGGAAAGCAGATCCGCAGAGAGCTCTCCCTACCTCAAAGGACTCGTGGTCCCTGCTAACCTTTCAGGGTTCTCTAAGGCAGGCTGGTTTGAAGTACTTAACGTCAGAATTTTCAGTCGGATTAGGACAAAAGCGTATAATGTCACTAACTGTACCCTTAGATTCAGCTTAGTAGAATAACTTTACAAATCAGCAGGGTCTGTTTTGATTTTACCTAAGTATACAATATGGCACGTCTTTGTTGCCATGTGTATTACCATATGTATTTAATAGACACAAATAAATCAATGCCTAGGCACCGCATCCTTAACACCCTCACAACTTGAATCTTATGGAAAAGTACAGAAAATGTCATTTGAACCCGAAATGATCATGTTCACGTACAATGGCTGAAATAGCTCTGTCTGAAAGTCCCAGAAGTTAACCCATGCTTAGATAAATCCATGCATAGAAAAATAAAAATACATGTAAATAAAATGACATTTTAGAAGTTTGTAACATGTTAACAATATCAGAAAAAAGCAGTTGGCTTCCTGGGTGTGTGAAAGCCACCAAAATGAGCTGGGGGGAGGCGGGGTAGATGCTGAAAATTTGAAGGTTGTCCCTGATCATTGCAGATCAGCCATCATGTATGTTATCAGCATATTGTCTGTCACTAGGCTGATGATGCTAACCTATGACCTCTGGGCTTCCCTGTCAGCACCTTCGGAACTGATGGTTTTCAGACTCCTGATGTCAGCCAGGAGCTTCCTTACACTTCTAAGTACAGATCCCAGCAACGCCCCCCCACCCCCCCGCCATCCCAGTTTACAGTGTGCACAAACAGCACCTCAAAGACCTGTTGTGAGAATTAAATGTAGAAAATGCCCAGCTGGATCCTGAGCCAACTCCAGTAGGCTCTCAGCAAATGGCTTAGTTTACGGGACAAAGCTGAGTCCAGCATCCTGTCCTTCAGGGAGCGTGCATGTATTAGTATAAATTGATTGCCAGCACTTTACTTTACCTGCTAGTTTGGCATCTGTGAGTTTGGGCACAATGACCCATCCCTATGTGAACACATGCAAGTGATTCTTTTGTGCGTCCAGGGCTGAGCCCTCAGGTTGGAATTGCCCTGCCTCCCCCGGAAGAGCCTGCTGGGAGCTCTCAGCCTGCTCTGCTGTTCTACTCCAGCTGCTCCCAGTCCTTGGTGAAGTTTTATACTTTGGGTGAAAGTGTTTTATTTCCTTTTTAGACCAAACAATAGAGGGTGTGTGTGTGTGTGTGTGTGTGTGTGTGTGTGTGTGTGTGTGTGTAGTCTGAATCCGGTTCATGTGTTTCTAGGTGCTGTTGACTGTTGACCCAGGGTGTGTGTGTGTGTGTGTGTGTGTGTGTGTGTGTGTGTGTGTGGAGTCTGAATCCGGTTCATGTGTTTCTAGGTGCTGTTGACTGTTGACCCAGGGTGTGTGTGTGTGTGTGTGTGTGTGTGTGTGTGTGT
>NC_022031.1:30385263-30392605 GCF_000317375.1 Microtus ochrogaster
GTGTGTGTGTGTGTGTGTGTGTGTGTGTGTGTGTGTGTTTTGAGTCTGAATCCTGCTCATGTGTTTCTCAGATGCTGTTGACCTGGTCTATTTTTACTTTGACAGAATCTTCCGGTTAGGAGGTGCTTTCCACAGACAGATTCTATTGTGCAATCGAAAATTCAGTACATTTGCCTCTGGGTTCCCTCCACAATCTCTCAGGTGGCCACACCCAAGCCTTCACCCTCTTGTGTTCGCCACAGACGAGCTATTATTTAAATAAAGGGTCTTAACTTCCCTCCTGTTTGTGATTTTTCTTCCAGAAGAATTGGTGATTTTTTGTTTGTTTGTTTGCTTGTTCCTTTGTAGGCCCATGTCCTTAATATAGAGGAAAGGCAACTATATGTATGTGTGTGTGTGTGTGTGTGTGTGTGTGTGTGTGTGTGTGTATATATATATATATATATATATATATATATATACACAACAGACTCAAGTTAAAAGTGGTATAATTATATTTAACTATTACTTTGATTTTACATTTAATTAGCTCCCCCCTTCAGTCAGCAGGTCGTTAATGGGGACAGTTTTCATCTTGAGAGTAACACAGATGTAGGTTTATATCCCAGCTCTACCACAGAGATCCCTAAACTCCCCTCTAACCTAGCTTTCCTAAAATAGAAACACCAAGCACATTAAACACTTAACTCCCAGCCACCAGAGAGGACAAGCACTGGGGAAGTTAGCCACTACAGTAGGCGCGGACAGAGGACTGGGGTAGGGTCAGAGAGCTGAAAACTTGATTCTGTGTTTCAATGTAATGAGCAGGTGGGATTTTACAGCCTTCCTGCCTATTGTGTGACAGCCATAGAAGGGACATTCATTTCTGCCATTCTTATGTATCTTGAGTTTCTAGTAAGAAAGCAGCCCCTAAATAGTGATTTCTCTCCTTTGATAACTGTCATACTAAAGTCAGTCAAAAGCTGCTGTGTGGAGATAGCAAAGTATATCTTGAGAGTAAGCTCAAAAGGAAAGGGAAGCCGGGCAGTGGTGGCGCACACCTTTAATCCCAGCACTTGGGAGGCAGAGGCAGGCAGATCTCTGTGAGTTTGAGGCCAGCCTGGTCTACAAGAGTGAGTTCCAGGACAAGCTGCAAAGCCACAGAGAAATCCTGTCTTGAAAATAAATAAAATAAAGGGAAGAAACAAAGGAAGGAAAAAGTTAAAGCAAGTGTTCTGTAAGAGGACTGTCAAGACTTCGGGAACCCAGAGAAGGCTATGGATGGTAACCTGGCCATTATGGCTCCAGTGCCGTGTGCTCGATCAGTGCGGTTTGGGTTTGTGTCTCCCTTTACTTTCTTTCTTTCTTTTTTTTTTTTTCGAGACAGGGTTTCTCTGTAGCTTTTTGGTTCCTGTCCTGGAACTAAGACCAGGCTGGCCTCGAACTCACAGAGGTCCGCCTGCCTCTGCCTCCCGAGTGCTGGGATTAAAGGTGTGCGCCACCACTGCCCGACTTCCCTTTACTTTCTATTCTAGGGGCCAAGACAGCCGTGAGTCCAATGGTTAGAGGAAGTGAATCGACCTGCTAGCTGCTGTTTCAAACGCTGAGGTGGGCTAGAAGAGTGCTCTTTTCCTCTCTGCTTTAAATCTAGAAGAGCAGCAGTTTCTGAAGATATTTGTTGCCAAAAAAAAAAAAAAAAAAAAGAAAGAAAAAGCAGGTCGTTGATACATTGTAGTTGAAAGGGAGCAGGGAAAGATGCATCACACAAGGAATTTTCAAAGCTGGCTACCAAGGGAACAAAGGGCCAAGTGCATTTGTGTCCTTGTTATTGTGGTGTTGTGCCTGCATCTCTCAAGTTGAGCCAGACAGTGCACAGCCTCAGCGTTTGCTTGCAGGAAGTTTACAGTGCAAGGCAGAAGATACTAAACCTTGCAGACATGAAGATGAGTACGTAGCAATATTTTATAAAAACAGGAACAGTCCTGCTTCGTGCCACAGAGTTTCATCAGCAGATCACACTTCATTCAGGGAATTTTTAAAGAAAAAAAATAACTTCATTCTGCTCTTTGCCATTGAAGTAGTATATGTTTATTTTATGAAAACAGGAACATGAAGTATATGCAAAAAAAGAAAAAAAAACACAGAATTTTACCACCCAGAGAAAATTGTCTACTGTTATATATATTTTTGTCATCTTTAATGTCTTTTAAATGTATTCTTGTATTTTATGGAACTGGGGGCTGTACGAGTAATTCTGCCGTGTGCTTTCCTCTTAGCATGCTTTTGTCTTGAGAATTTTAAGGACACCATCCTCATGATTTTATATGTTAGAATAATTTAACTTAAAGGTTGATATCCAACGTCCATTGCCCTGCAACAGTCATTTACTGTACGACGTCAGAGACCCATTCTGAGTATGTGCCAGCCCTTCAGACCTGCTTCCGATACAGAGCTATTGTTCGCCTAAAGTGGAGGCTCAGTGCTCTCTGTATTTCCTCAGCCTGGGTGGCTACACTGCTTTCTCTGCCCCCATTGGCTTATCAGGCCCCGAGCACACACACGCTTGTTTATAGCAGCCTTCCTGATATGAGCCGCGGCTTGGGCTTTGGAACACTGCCCGGCTGCATACCATTCATTCCCCATCTTCCAGCTTCTGGTAACTAATCAGGTGCTCTTAACTCCTTCAGTCTCTACAGGAATTGCTCTATAGTGCCCTGACCGTGGAGACAGCCCCTGGCTAATTACCTGTGTGTGTTCATGCTCACCAACGGAAGGAAGTACCATGACCCTGATATATGAAGGCATCTTATAGAGGCTGCTGTCCTCTCTACCTCCTAGCCTTTCCATACATTCCAGTTTGTTTCTACTCCTTCAGACTTCAGCTGTGAATCCCCCAGACCCTCAGCAGCCTTGCACGGAGAGATAGAGACCATTCCCGGTCTCCTGGCAGGATGGGTGTACCTTGGCTAGGACTTAAAATAAAAGGCAGATGAGGAGAAGAATCACCTCATCATCCGGAAGCCTCCACTTGACAAAGCTTCACCTGGTGGGATGCTCCCCCAGGAAACATGCTCCTCTTGCTGCTGCTTCCGCCTTGTGCCCAGTCTGGGCGATGGGGAAGAAGGCAGGAGGTACAGAGCAGAGGGGCAGAATCAGATTATATAGGACAGTTGGGTGGGGTTCAGAATCCTTTCCTGAGTTCTGTTTAGTTGCCAAAGTCTGTCTTATTTTCTTCAAAGCACCAAACAACAGCCCCTACCCATGGGAAGCTAAAGAGGAAATCTGCACCTGCAGGGTCATAGCCACCCTAGGAAGGAGAAACACTGAGGGAGAAAAATGTCCCTTGCTTCTCTATTTACAGATGCTCCTGCCAAGCACGATTTGAGCAGGCTATCCTGTCCAGCACTTCTAAACTATTATCCTGTTCACTATGAATCCTGTGCCTGTGGCTCAGGACACTTGGTTTCATGTAGCACATCTTAAGAGCTCATTAGAACTTCAGACAGACAACCACGAAGAAAAGAGATAGTGGTACAGCCTTGCTGGGTGAAGAATAAATTGACAGTCTTCCTCATGGGTCTGAGAAGCACGGAGAGATCTCCTCTGCTATCCTTTGTGGCTAAGGATGCTTATTCATTTCCCCTCCAATCACCCTGAATTTAGCCTCTCATAAGCACCATTGGAACTCCCATGAGAGGCCGTAAAGTATGTGCCTGCTGGCTGCGTGCATGATGTGAGACCCAGCCAGCTCTCATTAGCCAGCTTAGCTTATTAAATCTTGACAGTTAACAGAACTCAATCAAACGTCCTGGATTATGGGGCAGCTCCCGGAGCTCAAGAGCAGGTCTCCAGCAGAGATGGATTAGACCCCTGTCTGGACTCACCCCCTGCATGCGTGGCGGTGGGCATAGGCTTGCCAGGTGCACTCTGTTCTTTCCCTAGTGGCAAGAAGGGTGGGTAGTAACTGTTTCCTCACTTGGAGTTCACTGTTCCTGGCAGGAATAGTCAATTTTTGTTAAAATTTGTTGTTCTGTTAAGTGTATACTCAATAATAAGGGATCCGTATGCTTTTAGGGACATCAGAATTTCTCAGATCATGCTTCCTGTGTTAGGTACCTAGTCGACAACTTTTGGGTAGTTAAGGCAGAGTTCGGTGAGTGACTTTAAGGGATTGTATAAGCGTAAACATAACTGTCAACCTCAGCCATTAAAATTTTCTACTGAAGCGCTGTGTGTGGTTGCGCAGGCATCCAATACTAGCACCGAGGAGACAGGAAGCTTGTAAATTCAAGGCCAGCTTGGCCTGCAGAGCAAGACTCCACCTTAATGAAAGAACATGGAACAATCTGAAATGAGACAAAGGTTTATCTGAATTAGCGAATGTGTCCATAATTCCTGTTCCAGATGTGAGTCCTGCACTGGGGAAGAGCAGCAGTGACCAGCACCCATGGGAGACGTATCTTCTTTCCTGGCAGGGGTCTAGTGGCTTGTAACGTAAAGGCGGAGACTTCTCAGGCAGGTGCCTCTAAGATTGTGTGTTTGTTTGCCTGGGTCTTAGAAGTGCCGTTTAATTTACCCCGTGCCTTAGAACACTTCCAAGCTCTCAATCTCATTGCTGCATAGAACCTATATAGCCCAGCAGGACGGTCAGTCGGTATCGTAGCCCCAATCAAAGCCGAGATGAGATGCGATAAGAGAAAGAATTGCTGGCTGTGAACAAGCAGAGGGTGAATGAAGCAGACCGGCCTGGAGAAGCAGGAAAACCTTGGCAGAGAACTGACGCTTGAGAGTTGCCTCCAAGAGTGCAGAGGAATTTCCTCAGCAGAGGCAAGAGAGGTGGCATGAGAGGAAGAACAAAGTGAGCTGCGTGTTCAGGGATCAACAGGACAGTTTCGTTTCTAATTGACTTAAGATCAGTGAGAGCTGTGAGCTATAGAACACAGAGGGATACTTTCAGGTCGGCCCAAGAGCTCTTTGGTAAACTCGGCCCCAGCATCCGCCTGTCATCTTGTTCCCATCCTATGGAAGTTCTTTGAGGGACAGCTCATTGATTTAAAAAGCTCCTAAGGTTTATGGGTCCCAGTCCAGAGCTCCACCCTGGAGATGCCCCAATTTCAGGAGAAGCAAGCCGGGCACTGGTTGGACCTTCAGCAGCTGGAGATCATAAGAGCCCCGAGGCCTGTGGAGAGTTTCTCTTTCCTGTACTATTAATTTATTTACTGAGGACTTCAGGCAAGTTTTTGAAAATGATTTTTAAGAGTAAATTACACAAAATTATCTTGCATATGTGTGATACTACTGTGCACACGTTTAAATTCCCAGTAAAACCAAAGCGCAAGCTGGGCACAGGGGCCGGTGTCTTGAGTCCTGCCATTTGTGAGGCAAAGACAAGAGGGTTATTTGAGCCTCAAAAAGGTGGAGGGCAGTTTGAAGAGTCAGCTGGACTCGGTTTGAAAATAACAAGGGTAACACCAAAAGCCCCACTTACCCCTGGACCACTCTCTGTCTTCTTGTCCCTTCCTTCTTCCACTTTAGCTGCCTGCACAGCCTTCTGCATTTTTCTTGTATTCATACAGTGGGACGTCGAATCAGTCAGGACTTTTCATGAGTGCAACAGAATCCCTGACAGCAACGACCACAGGAGGAAGGAATCCCTTTCATGCAAAGATTTTAGGCCATCGTGGTGGGGAGCCCGTGGCAGCCAGGAAGCGGACTGGAAGAATGCCTGCACTGGCTGCCTCACCGAGTCTGCCCCTTTCATCCTGTGCAGCTCCCCAGCCTGTGGGAATGAACCACTTCCATTAGCCTCTCCCAGAGGTGGGCTTCTCTCCGTCACCGCGCCCTCCCCTGACCAAAGCTGACGACCAGAACTAACCCTGTAGTTGTGTGTACACACTCACAGATGTCCCTGCACGCTGATAGAGCAACTCACGGGTGCCCCTGCACGCCGATAGAGCAAGGGCATTGACGATTATTTTTGCTAGAAATTAAAATATATCACATAAGATGTTCTCAAAGTATAGTGTTAAGTTCATAGCTTGAGGGAAATGTAATTGCTATAAATGTGTGAAAGATGCACGTGAATATTATTTTATACTTCAGTTTTGTGGAATTTGAATGCGTTTTGCCCTTACATTATTTTTTTATGTGCAATTCTTCCTGTTGTGGGAAATTTTCAGAAGAATTGTCAGTACCATAAAATGTTAAATTTAGCATTTCAGATGTTGCTTTTGTAAGTATGTAGCCTTTATGCCTCAGAAATTATTAAAGTTTAAAATGCAGTAAGACTTTTGACAGATCCTATTATATTCTTTGAAATGTATTTTCTAAAAAAACAACAACAACAAAAATGAGGGTGGAGGATGGATCTCAGTGTGGAACCCTAGCCCAATAGTCACAAAGTCCACATCGCTGTGAGAAGCACAAAACAGACAGTAAAATATTGACATTTGTCCATCTGGTAAAGCTTGGGCGTCCTTTTAACAACTACATAATATTCAGTAGTATAGATATTAGTCTGTATTATCCTCCAGGAGAGTATGTACCTTGGTCCCAGTTGTTTCAGATATTGTCAACATGGAAGTCATACGCATCCATGTCCAGGTCTTTACATACAGCGTCACTGCTTGTATCCCATAAATTTCTAGGAGTAAGATTGCAGGGCTGGAAAAATTAATGTAACTTTAATGTTAACAGATGTTGTTACAAATAAATTTGTCTAATTAATAAAAGCACTTCCTATTTTCGAGAACTTGAAAAGCATCCCATGCATCATTTGTCTGATGCTAGCAGGAACTATGAGGTAGCAGAGTAGCTGTCACTGTTTGCGTTTTACTGATGAGAAAATGGAAGCGCAGGGTGCTTCATGGGCCTTGCAGATAGATGTCTGGCCAGGTGGTGCTCCACTCAGCCTGAGAAGAGTCGGTCCTCAAGGAACCATCTCTGAGGTCTTTCTCTGCCCTCTTGTTTGCCTTGTTAGATCCGCTACAGGAGAATCTGTGGACTCCGTTATGGAAAGGACCTTTATCTTTAGTCTGCCACCAAAAGGGGGCAGAGGTTGAAATACATTTGTTGTCTTAAATATCAGTGTGTAGGGTGTATGTGTGTGCGCACACGTGTGTGCACAAACACACACGTACACACATACACACACACCTGCCTCTTCTAAGTGTTCATTTCACTTGTTGTAGTTATGGTTGATTAATTTGTTTGATATTGAAATATTTACTAAGATTTTATATATATATGCATTTCTTTCTTTTCTTTTCTTTTTTTTTTTTTTTTTGGTTTTTCGAGACAGGGTTTCTCTGTGGTTTTGGAGCCTCTCCTGGAACTAGCTCTTGTAGACTAGGCTGGTCTCGAA
>NC_022031.1:30392705-30410680 GCF_000317375.1 Microtus ochrogaster
TTTTGGAGCCTCTCCTGGAACTAGCTCTTGTAGACTAGGCTGGTCTCGAACTCACAGAGATCCACCTGTCTCTGCCTCCCGAGTGCTGGGATTAAAGGCGTGCGCCACCACCGCCCGGCTTATATATATGCATTTCTGTGTGTGAGAGAGGAGGGAGGGAGAGACTGACAAGAATGAGCTCCAGGAGTTGGACAAGAGTACACATTGTTGCTTTAACTCCCTCAAAGAGCTTGCATGTCCCAAGTCCAGTTGACTACCCTCCTGTGCGTCTGAGTTGGAGCCATTCATGTAGGCCGGGGTTTCCACATTTGTAAAGCAGGGATAGCGACACTACCTCTTGAAGCTGCTTTAAGGAATTATTTAAATTGATTAGCCTGACATGTATCTCCCAGCAAGGTTTGTTTCTTATACAGAACATGCCAGAGTCTAGCGGCTACAAGAACACAGAAGGTGATATGGACTTTAAAACACCATTTTCATCTGGGCCATTCATTGCCAGATTGCCACTGGGATGCTCTGCCTTTTGTACCAAAAGAAAGTATCAGTAGGGCGTGCGTCCTTAAATGGTGAGGCTCTGCAGATGCTCATGGCAATTCTAGGCAGTTTTTGAGTGACAAGTATTTAAACCACAGTGAATATTTTGGCTTCTGCAAGGGTTTGTTGAGAGGAACAGTGAAAAGAATTTTAGTTTCTCTTCCTCCAAGTGAGTGTTGTTTGCTTAGCTGTCTGTTTGGGAGGTGGGACCAAGTGACCACTTGAAACTAGTGGTATAAAGGATGACAAGTAGCATCAGGGTTTACTCCCAGTGGCTAATACCCATCCCGATCAATGGGACTCCGAAACATCTTTTTCCCGTCAGAATGTTTTGGAGCAGGCACAGCTGTAGAATTCGGCTGTCTGTAACCCGATGCAGAGTGCAGGGTGTTGTTTATATGTAGTTATGTTAATATCCGCAGTGCCATTTTAGAAAATAGTAAGGGTCCAGGTGAGCGGTCCCAGCCAGACGGCCCTTCACTCTCTCTGGAGTCTTGTAACAAAGCCACAGCTAGCTTTGAGTTTCCCCAGGAAGAAGGGGGAGGGGGTTGGGTTTGGTGTCACACCCTACGTATTATGTAAACACAGGTTGTGCATCTTCCCTCCTGTGAAGAGCGGCAATAGCAAGTTCAACTTTGATTGATGTCATCCCGGCACGCTGCCACGCTGGCCTCCATGCCTGTGGTGGTGAGGAGCATCCAGGAACCTGCGGAGAACAAAAGTGGGATTTCCTGACACCCCCACCCCCACCCCAAGGCCTTTGGCCATCCTTCAGGTTTTCAGAAAAGGAAAAGATGCCTCAGGGCTAATAACTGAAGTGACTACAAAATTTATGGCTCACAAGACTCTACAGGGTCGGAAGAGTGAGGACACGGCATAGAATGATAAATACGCCCCCTCCGCAGTGCCAAAAGTGAGGGCAGGAAGAGCCGGCTCAGTTGAGAATTGCCCCTGCTGTATTCTGCTCAGCATCACGGCCTCTGTTGGATGGCTGGGCTGCGGATGACCTTATTCCCGTTTGCATTCCATGTCCCTACCCCAAGGTGTAGTCAGAGCGCCCCAAGCCCTCGTGAGAAGTCCATCACTTCCTAGGACATCTGCTGATGTTAACCCTCTGAATCTTATTTCCTTTTCTTTTCCTTTTTTTCATTTTAAATTTTAAATTCCATTTCATTTTAAATGAAAAGGCAATGGTGGCTTGTTCCCTGAGCTGTGGGGACTCACTGTGTTGGTGTGGAAAGTTCAGTCCAGAAGCGCAGTAGGTGCTCACCAATGACAGCTGTGCAGACACAGGAGACACTGGCTCTGCACTCAGGTGGGGAGCAGTGCGGTTGAGAAGGCAGGTGATACGCCTAACGATAACATCGTGTGTAAAATGTAATGGCAGCAGTGGGTATATAATGAGTGCAGACTAGTTGGAGCAGCCTTAAGGTTCACAGGTTTTTGAAGATAAATAAGTTTTAGGTAGTCAAGCATTTATCAAGGAGAGAAGAAGCATAAAATATGTAATCACATAAACCCATTAAATATTTCAATAAAATATGTAATCATGTAAACCCATTAAATATTCAATGCTGAAGTGTTACCCTACTAAAATAGAGCTTTGATCTGCTCAGAACACTGTGGCCAGGCAGAAAGGATTGTATGAGGACGATATCTACACGGGTGGAGGCAGTCTGCGTAGCCATGGGTTTGAACTGAAGATGCTCAGTCTGGGCATAATGTGGTAGCATTTGTGTTCCACAGAAATTTCATTTTGGACAGGCCTGAAGTCCTAGGGAGGATGAGCGTTGTTGGAGCTGACAAGGACATTGATCAATCCAAAACATTTTATTCTGAGTTCTATCATTTTGACCTGTGTGATTTTAGTTCATTCTAAATATCACATAGTTCATCCATTTCTTTATGGTTCCTGGCTGCTCAGCCACTCAGCCCAAAATAATCACACAGAAACCATATTATTTAAATCACTGCTTGGCCCATTAGCTATAGCTTCTTATTGGCTAACTCCTACATATTAATTTAACCCATTTCTGTTAATCTGTGTATCACCATGTGGCAGTGGCTTACCGGGTAAAGTTCCAGTTCCATCCGGCTCCGGTGGGGCTACATGGCTTCTCTCTCGCTCTGCCTCCTTTCTCCCAACATTCATTTACTTTTCCCCGCCTGTCTAAGTTCTGCCCTATCAACAGGCCAAGGCAGTTTCTTTATTTTTTAATGGTAATCCCAGCGTACAGAGGGGAACCCCACATCACACACGCACACAAAAATTGACTAAAATGCTGACTGCTATAAAACTTCAACTATATGGTAATAAAACTAAAGATTCCTCAGGCTTAAAATCTAGCATTAAATAGGAAAATAATTCATTTCTATCCATCAACCCCCACAAGCCCAAAGACAAACAAAATATTCACCAACCACTAAATACTCTAAAGAACTAATTGTCTGTTATACCCAACTCAGTAGATTGGTTCTGAAAGTCCCCAGTGGTGAGGATATAATAGGGTATTCATTCCTTTAGCACAAAGACTGACAAACAGGTCAGAAGTACGCAAAGGAGAACAAAGAGAGCAGCAAGTCCTTCACAGACAGCGCCAGGGGACACTGGGGTGACAAGCAGCAGGCACTGTTTCTAAAGGAGCGCCGTTAACCTGGTGACCACAGCCCCGCAGACCAATAGCAAGGGGCCATTTATAGCTCAGTTCCCACGAGGGCATGACTGTGCTCGGCACAGCACATCAGCTGAGAGACAGAGAGTTTATTGTTGAACAATGTACGGCTACCCGCAGGAAGTAGGGTGAATGTCTGGGTTGGTGACACTAGTGACTTCATTGATGTGACCTGGCTAAGTATCAGACAGGACTCTGAGGAGGAAGAGTTATTGACGGGTATTCGTGACTTTTTGTGTTTTTGCTATTTTAGTAATGAAAGCATTACCCAAGACGTTCCCGTTTTTAATGTTTATGCTGAGATTTTTGCTTCAGGGAGCAAACCTGATGGGAGCAAAATATCCACCTTCCTGTAAGGACAAAGGACTTCTGAGAAGCCATCCGTCACTCCAGTGGGTTCTGATTGTAAAACTAACAGCTGCTGGTTTGGAAAAGGTTCAGAACCTCTTTCTTTGTTTTCAAATCACCAATAACCTGAGAGAAAGCAGCTGTTAGTGTCCTGCTATTTATCTGTGCTTCCCGACCCGTGTGCCAGGGTGAGCTGGGGCACCAGGGTAAAGACAGACTGAGCGCAGGAGTTGGCAGCGGGACACTTGCCATCCTGAGGGAATGCCTGTACAGCAGTGACGAGTCGTAGTTGGAAGGAGGTCATGCCTCAGCATTAAAAGCCACGCCGCATTCCTCTGGATGACCTCATCTCACTGCCCAAGTGCGCCTCGTGGAGCAGGAAGTGAGGGTGGTACCAGTTAGGCTGGTACCGCGGTCTGAGGTTCTGTAACACCAATGAATGTAGAGATATCCCATTCATAAATCATTACAAGGTTGCTTATGAAAGAAGTAAAAATAGTACTTCTTACTGTGCGTGTTTTTTCCAACAGTGACTAAGTCATTAGCACACAAGTGGTTATTACGTTGTTTGGACTCAAACAACAGAACAAACAAACAGCACTATGACGTATTCATGTCGCTCTGCAGACACTGGAGACTAACCCCTTGGGTCTCTGCGAGCTCCCGGCACTGTTCGGGAACCTGTCATATATGTCCCACCCCATGAACACCCACATTCGGTTTTGAAGTTATTCCTTTCTTCTGACTACTATGTTATGGAAATCTTTGCATGTCCGTAATATAGATTATTACTTAAACGTTGTAATAGATGGTTTTCTGTTACTTGAACTGCCATATTTTTAAGCCAGTCCTCTAAGGATGTAGCTTTGTCTCAGCTTGCCTTCATCAGCGGTCTAGTCGAACTCTTTGCCCCCCGCTGCTTGTTTACGTAGCCAGTAGCCAGTAGTTTCCTAGCTGTGCTACTGGAAAGTGCTTCCCAGAATCAAAGAATAGGAACTTTCTAATGCCTTTGTTATTCATATTGGGGTGGGTAAGAGTGACAAAATGCCTCTTGTAAGAGATTATTTTGATTTCTTTCCATTGCCGGCATATGAGCAAAATGCAAAAATGAAGAAATGCATTGGGGAATTCAGTCGTTGGTTCTCAGAGTTGTGAGCAAGCCAAGGGTGTTCCTCTGTCCCAAACACGGAGTATATCCAACGCCCAGGAGAAAACTGGCTAAGGGTGTGCTGGCCAGAAGTGCCTGGGAGGTTCCACTGGAAGAGACTGCAGCCAAAGCTAGGGGCTGCAGAGACCTTCCTGTGAGTGAGAGATGCCACACAGGGAAGAGCAAAGCCCGTTGCTAGGAAACCGCCTCAGCTTTTGGCTCACTACAGGCTTTCAAACAATTATCCTCAACAGGTTCTGTGGAGAATGGGGATGTAGTTCAGTTGATACAGTGCTCGCCTTCTGTGCTCAGAGCTCCTCATTTGACTCCATTACCAAGTAAACCAGGTGTGGTGGAACAGGCCTGCCTTCAGAAGACCAAGGTCTGGGCCCGAGGGGGTGGCTTCCTAGTCTGTTGCTAGTTGTTCTTGTAAGCAGGAGGGCTGAGTTCAAGGCCCTGGGGCCTTTTTAAAAGCTGGGCATGATAGCAAGAGTCTGTAACCCTAGTGCCAGGGGCAGAGAAAGGTAGATTCGGGAGCTTAATTTCCAGCCAGTCTAGCTAGCTTGGTGAGCAGTAGGTTCAATGAGAAACACTGTCTTTAAGTGTAGAATTAAAAATGCAAAGCAGGGGGGCTGGAAAGATGGCTCAGTGGTTAAGAGTATTGCCTCCTCTTCCAAAGGTCCTGAGTTCAATTCCCAGCAACCACATGGTGGTTCACAACCATCTGTAATGAGGTCTGATGCCCTCTTCTGGCCTGCAGACATAAAGACAGAATATTGTATGAATAATAAATATATAAAATATTAAAAAAATGCAAAGCAGCTGAAGAAGACCTCTGACATTATTAAACTCTGGCCTGCACACAGACACACACACACACACAGAGAGAGAGAGAGAGAGAGAGACAGAGACAGAGACAGAGACAGAGACACATACATATATACAGACAGACAAACACAGAGACAGAGAGACAGAGACACATACATATATACAGACAGACAAACACACAAACAGCAAGATACAGCAGAGAGATACAGAGGCACACGCATGTACACACAGAGAGAGACAGATATAATACACAGAGACACATACGTATATACAGACAGACACACACACACAGAGATAGCAGATACATACAGCAGAGAGATAAGTCAGAGGCACACACATGGAGGGGGGCACAAAGCGGGGAGAAGTATTCAACGTCATTTTCAAGGCCAGTCTGGGCACCCGAGACCATGTTCAGCGCGCACGCACACGCACGCACACACACACACACCCTATACTGCAGTTTCCTTTCACCTCCGTGAGACAAATGACCAAGAGCTGACGTCAGGGATGCTTTTGGAAGGACAAACTTTAGGATGAAGATCAAGCATTTTTTTCCCTCAGTGATCCACAGCATCTGTTTCCACCTCTGACCAAATATGCATCTCTTTAAATATTAATTGACTCATACACTTCAGCTGATACTTTTAATTCTGTTCTCTAGAAAGAAATGTATGTTTTAGACTCTGAACATGGAAGCATTATGTACATCTTGGAAACATTTCCAGTTAAAGAAAACTCTGGAGACTTTCAGCCCTTTAAGGAGAATAAGTCATCTTGTATGGCTGTGTTGTCTGGAATGTCCTAAATACATAAGCTTTTGTTGGCATTTCATAGGATGGTATAGATACTGTCCCCTCCTTTTTAAAAAAGATGAATACACATCTTTTCCCAGTTTACTTTGATTATAAACAGGGCTGGCACGCTGGCTCAGTGGGTAGCATGAAAAAACAGGAGATAGCACCCCAGCTCCGCGTAAACGCCAGCAGTCATGGCAGCCCAGCTCTAACCCTAGAGACACGGGGATCCGTGGAGTGACCGGGCTTGCTTGGGTAACTCAGTCTTCAAGCTCTGGGTTTAAGTGAGAGACCCATCAATAGAAAGACAACTGATATCAGCCTCTGGACTCAACACGTGTATGTGCACTTATGTGCACACTCACATCTACACTTGTACCCCACGTGTGCAAGCACGGACACACACACACGCCAAGAAATACATTTGATAAGCTTTCCCTCTTCAAGTCATACTCTAAATTTTAACAAACGAGTGCCCAGCTGACCTTGGAAAGATGGCCCAGTTGACTCTAAATTGAAATTAAAAATTAATGGCCTACAATACAAGGCAGGATGGTCCTGCTTAAAGTAGCAAATCCCAGAAACTTTGCTATCAGTCGATTACCACCTCATCACCCTCGCTTGGCTTTCTCCATGCAGAACCAAGCGCTGGTCCCACCAGTATCAGAAGGGAATCAAAGGGCTGCTGTGGTCTGTTTATCAGGGACCTGCCACAGCACAGGTCTCACCCCTTTGTGTAGAGGGAGAATGTTGGGGCTGCGGAAGTCTTGATGTGAGACTCCCGCCACGAGATGGTTCCTTGGGGATGCCCGCTGGAGAATTCCTCCTAAGTCTGGTGTTTGCACATATCGTCTTGGAGGAGGTGACTGTGTGGGTAGAGAAGAGTGGATTTCTGCCTGTATCTGCGCCTTGTGCTCTTGGGGAGAAACAACACAGCTTCTCGGGGGCTTAGGAGACGAGGAAGGTCGTATCAGTTTTTCTTATTTGACCAGCATCATTTTCTTTGTTATTTTTAAAAATCAGGGTCTCCTACCAGAACACTAGGTGTATTTAGGTTTCCTAGATATATGCCCGTGATTGGCTGCGGCTGTAGAAATTTCACGTGATGTGGCTGGAGCAGGACTTCTACAAGACAAAGGAATGGGTTGCATCTTAGCTATGTGGCTGGTTCCTTTGCCTGGGGCTGTAAGCACAGAAACCCAGGGATGTTCTTGGCTCTCTCTTCCTTAGGAAATAAAAGTGCATGTGCATATATAGATCTCTGATCTCTGTTTTGTTTCCTTTTTTTTTTTTGAGATAAGTAGGAACTTGTTTTCTTTTGACCTCACCGTTATCCTCAGACCTTCGTCCAGTTAACACATTATCTGATATATAAAAACATTATAACTTAAGTAAATTCAGCACAAATACTTACTCAGCTACTCAGCCAACGTTTCAAGAGCTCTGCCAGCTTATAAACATTTACGGGGCTTCAGAGATGAACAAAACGTGTGTAGTCACTACCCATCAGAACTTCAGAAGCTTGCTAGAAGCCCAGGTCTGAAAATCAGCAAGGCACTTTAGTGGAGTGTTAGCAGGTGCCCGGGAGCAGTCTCCAGCCCTGTGCTCAGAGGAACTTCCTGAAGAGCTGTTAGGTCTCCAGAGTGCTGTAGATATGGGAGCACTCCTAGCCTGAACATCCACGGAGAACACAGCTCCTTGCCAGATGTTCCATTCGTTCTAACACATCGTTTCAGTTTGTAACGGTCACCCGGAGTGGCTGGTACCATTGCTGAGTCCATGGTGCTTTCACCAGTCTCCAGTGTGCTCCATTGTGTCTGTGCTTGGAATTGGGGTCCACTGCCTGTCTGCTATGGGCAGTGCTGGGAAGGTGAGATGCGAAATATTTTAACCACTCCTCAGCACACTTACAGACAGTCATGCCAACTGATAGTACTCAGTCTACTAGGACCTGGACTTCATTTAACTTAAATTTGTATATTATTTGACAATTTCATTCATTTATATGATAAATTTTTGTCATTTTACCCTACATTCTTCTCTCTCATCTCTCATCCCCTCCTTCTGGGGTTAGAACCCTTCTTCCCAGCAAGTCCTTCACCTACTTCCTTTCTACTTATGTTACACACGTGCACACGTGTGTGTGTGTGTGTGTGTGTGTGTGTTGAGCAAGCTTTTGCATAACTTTGTTTCAATGATTTCTTCAGCTGTGCCCAGTCATGACACATTACATACTCACATACCCAGCTAGCCACATGTAAACATTATTCTTTGTATTTCCTTAAAAGAAATTCTGACATTAGTTAGACTTGATCCTGGGAAAATCATGAGTGGTGATACCTGTTTCCGCATTTGTAAGATGTGGTCAAAAATACATCTGATTTACCTAATGGATTAAATAATTTGGTGAAGTGCTGGTGTCTTGTTAGAAATACTAACATTATTATAGTCATTGGTAGGATTTTCCAGTTATTGTTACTGGTCACAAGCACTATATCTGCAAAAGGATAAAATTTTCCTAACAGTGACACTTTAGGTGGCCTTGACTTTGTTTAATCCAAACTTTCATCACAATAATTTTGAGGTTGTGGTCTTTCAAAAATATACCTATTGTGTTCATCCAGCTTTGGGTCATCCTGTTGTGAAAGGGCTGTGTGGTAGTTCAGCCTCTTCTGGTAAAAGGGCTAGAGCAAAAATTCTTTTTTTTTTTCAGAGCCAATAAGAGTGTCAGGTCAAGATGGCAGCTCCCTTGCTGTCGGTGTAGTGTTTGGTTTGTCTCTGGAAAGAGAAAGTACAGGTTTGAAGTCTGACTGGAACTGTATGGGTTCTGAATGCCACACAGGAGTTTCCAATGAAGAGGCCATGCTTGTCTTCGGCCTACTGAGACTCTGCTTTTGAAAAGTCTGCGTTACAAAATTCCCATTTGGTCTATTTTTGGCTTGAGTCTGCTCTGCTAATAAAAAAAAAATACAACTATTTTTGTAAGGCTGCTTCTAGTACTTATATCCACAGTTGAGAAGGACTCATGGAAAACAATTCGTGGTGCTGAGTGCATGAAGTGCCCAGATCGTTGCAGAACTAGGCTTTAAACAAAGCTTTCCAATGTGGTCTCCTTTCAGCTACATTGCGGGTCAGGCTCACGCCTTTCTGGCCACCACCCCTACCCTCGCACTCACATACAAAGAGGCTCATCCCCTCTTGCTTGTGTACAGTAAGCACTTGGTTTCTTTAATCTGTGCATTTGTCCAGTGAGTGTGCACTGATTGTCTGTGGCCTCATGTACACACATGGGCACTACGTAAGTGTCTGTATCAAGGGGTCCTCTTGAGAGACAATGGACTGTTCTTTTTAGGAGTTGTATGTTTCCATAACAACCCCTTTTCTAACATTGAATATTATCCCCATGTATGTTGCAGAAACTGCAAACAGTCGTATGTTTAATTTAGAGAATATTTTAAGTTTTGAAGAAGCAGTAGCTGGTCAGAAGATGCCAAGAACCAAGATTACTTAGAAAAACAATGCTGATTCCTTCCGTGCTTGGTGCCAAAGACTGGTGTTCTGTTCAGCTCACCTTTTTATTGTCAAGTTTTTATGCAGCTTAGGATGAAAGACACAAACATAGACATACTTTTATGAAGCTGAAAGTGGTAGGCGTGCTCTCCTTGCCTGTTCCCCGGGCTGCCTCCTCTGTCGGTTTTGTACAGTACAATGCTGCTGGCTCACCCAATGAAATTTACTTTCGTTATCCATTTCCTTTTTTCTCCATATGACTACAAAATCCATGGCTCCCAGTAAGTCAGTTGCTCCAGTAGAGAAATGGGTATGCACCTCTTTTGAAGGGAGGACGGTCGCCACGCTCAGAGCCTTGGCTTTTTAATAGCTGGGATTTTGGGAAGAGACGTGATTTCCTTCCTGAGTGATAAAGACAATGGCCACTTCCTAATTCTCCAGGGTAACTCAAGCCACGTCTGTGTGGTCTTGAAGTCTCTGTACCTTAAGGGTTTTGTTTGGCTTCAGTTGTCTATTTTATCTTACAGTGCCTTGTTTCTCTTTTGTAATATCCTTCTGGACACTTTTTTCCTTTCTGTTTCTTTCTGGAACCCAGATTCAGTGTTCTCAGGACCAGATCGGCTGTGCACAGTCCTGTCCGCTCTCTGTGCGCGTGTGAGTTGCCCTGAGGCTTGTTTTGTTTACTGTTTTGCAGACCTGATTTGCCACGGTCCACGTCCTGCATTCTGCTAGACTGCGTTCCTGATTTCCCAGTAGGGAAAACGCTCTGCCTTTCCGCTGGGTAATTAGTTATCTCATTTCAAAAGGGAAGTTCCTGAGATGACTTTGTCACAGGTACACGTCCGCTCTGGAGGCTGAGAACCCACTTGGTTACTTGTTCATCCATGTGTTAAATGCGCAGTTACTCACAGTGGAAAGTTGCGAGTATCTGCAGGGTTAATTCGACCATTTATACTCAGCCACTGAGAGATTATGTCTAGCTTATTAGTGATAAAAAGCCCGAGTGAGATGATCCTGTGCGGCTCCATGGGAGGTAGGCGGTGTTCTCTATTCCTAAGGCAGATTCTCCTGCATTTCCAGGGTCTTCGCGACACTTTTCTTTGAAGAGTTCTTAGCTAATCCTCTTGCTAAGTGACCAGAGCCGCTCCACCCACAGAGAGCAGAGACACTGCAGACTCTATGGTCTCCCAGTTGGTACCGCCCCAGAATAGAGAAGGCGAACAACAGACTCTTCCCTGAGCTGTGGGGCCAGAATCACCACCCCCAGCTCATCCTTCCTTTGCCTCTGTACCTCCCGTCCTGTTACCCCACATTATCCATCCCAGGCCTGTGATCACAATCAGCCTTGGTCAGAGCTATACCTCTCTGCCTCTCTTTTCTCTACCTAGGCCTCTTAAATGACTTCTCTTTCCTGCTGGCTCCCAGAGTTCCTTCCTACCGCCTCACTTAGCCTTCTTTTCCATGGGGTGATTCCAGTGACGTCACTACACATATACACGGTGAAAAGAAATGAAACGGCTTTTTAATACCCATAATGTACATGCATACAAAGGTGCTTTAGAACATGTCTGTGTCTGGAACTTTATAAGAACAAAGAGTCTGATACTTTAAAATAAAAGGAAATACATCCTCTGGGCCTGATGTTAGTGAGGCTCAGGATACTGAGGCTGGAAGATGGCAAATTCAAAGCCTGTCTGGTCCACAGAGTGAGTTCAAGGCCAACCCCATCATCTTTCCAGACCTTGTCTCAAATAAAAAATAGAGAAGCTAAGCAGTGGTGGCTCACGCCTTTAATCCCAGAACTCGGAGGCAGAGTCAGGTGGATCTCTGTGAGTTTGAGGCCAGCCTGGTCTATAAGAGATAGTTCCAGGACAGGCTCCAAAGCTACAGGAAAACCTCATCTCAAAAAATAAATAAATAAATAAATAAATAAGTAAATAAATAAATAAATAAATAAATAAAATAGAATGAAATAAAATAAAGAGGGCTGGAGATGTAGCTCAGTGGTAGAGCCCTTAGCCAGCACAGGCTGCAAAGCTACAGGGAAACCTTGTCTCAAAAACCCAAAATAAAATAGAATGAAATAAAATAAATAAGATAAAGAGGACTGGAGATGTAGCTCAATGTTAGAGCCCTTAGCCAGCATGCATGAGTCCTTAGGTTCAGTTCCCAGTACGGGATGAAAAGGAAGAGGGACAGATATTTCCATCCAATCAAGATGGAGCCTAAGAGACCCTTGGAGACTTCGAGGGGAGACACAGTGGCAGAGGATGAGCCTGCAGAGTGGGCAGTGTGTCTTCTAGGAAGATGCTTTTAAAAGTGGATTCACGTAATTGAAAAAAAGATGCGGGATGAAACAGAGCACAACAGAGAGAAGTGGCACTAGGGACACAGGGTGGTAACAGTTACAGGAGTTTGGCCTCAGCACACAAAGAGGCATGTCATTGCTAAGTAGGGCTGGTTGTCAGGCTGCAGGGAGGCTTAGGCCACCACTGGCCCACCTTGCCCTGTCACTTCCTCTAGGCTGGTGTAAATAGAGGCTGTGCATTCATTTCCTAGCTGCCCTGACCTGAATAATCACACAGAAACTATATTAATGACAATGTTGTTTGGCCAATAGCTTAGGAGTATTCCTAACTAGCTCTTACATCATAAAGTAACCCATTTCTATTAATCTATGTGTTGCCACGAGTCTGTGACTTACTGGTAAGGTCCTGGCATCTTTCTCCTTCATCATTGCATCTGCCTGAGTCCACCTTCTTTCTCCTTGCATTCAGGTTAGTTTTCCTGCCTAGCTCTATTCTGTACTGCATAGGCCAAATCAGCTTCTTTATTAACCAATGGTAATAAAACATATTTACAACATACAGAGGGGAATCCCACATCAGGCTGGTGCTGTTCCCTGGCCAGGCCCACTCATTCTGCTTAGGGAGGAGAGCATAGGGTCTTCATGGAGAGAAGAATGGTTCATTTTCTAGATGGAACCTCCTTGAAAGGTCCCCATGGTCTGTGCTGCCTGCGGGATGTCATGCTAATGTCTGTGATCTGTGTTGCCAACAGAGGCCATGCCATGTTGATGTTCACAGTCTGTGCAGCTGCCAGGGGTCATGTTATTATCCAAGATCCGTGCTGTCCGCAGAAACCATGACAGTTTCTGTCATTGTTCTGCTGCTGGAAGCCATGCTGATATCTGTGATTTGTGCTACCATTGGAGGCTGTGTTGTTGTCTGCGGTCTGTGTTGCCACCAGAAACCATGTGGAAGTCTTTGATCCATGCTGCCAACAGCTGCCATGGGCAAGGAAGCTTCTTTTACAGTGGTATCATTGACTGCAGACTTATAACTGAGAATGAGAGATACTGAAGGCTTCTGTGATACCCCCACCCCAAAATGAAACAGTTGAGACAAGAAGCTATTGAAGAGAGTCCTTAAAAATTAAGATAAAGATGCTGAAGTATAGCTCTTTACAGTTGATGGCTTATGGTGGCAGGAGGAGAAGGATCCAACTTTCTGTAAGGAGCTGGCCACTGGGAGTTTGGCCATGCTCTAGTGAGTATACTGTTACCACAAATTGAACTTGCTGGTGGTGTTGCTTTTGGAGGGGCTGGGCTCAAGGGTTCAAGGGTAGACCTGGGAGGAATGGGAAGCAAGTGCGATCTGGGTGCATTGTATAAAATTCCCAAATAATTAATAAAAATATCATGTTGGGGTTAAAAAAGGGGGAGAGGGAAAGGTAGAAGTATAAAGTTAAGTGTTACATTAATTTGTTCTGGAAGAATGCTCCAGTATTGAATAAAAAAGAGGGGAGAGAGAGGACGAGAGAGAGGTAAGAAGAGGTGGGGGGTATTGTTCATTTGATTTAGCGCCTGTCTGACTCTTTAGCTTCATCTTGCTCCGACTCACCTGCTGTCTCTTCTTCTCCATCGGACTTTTGGATGGACCCAGTGCATCATTCCTTGCATTTGCCATATGTAAAAGCGCAGCAGCTGTCTTTTCTGCTCCCTTTCTGTGCACTGTCCTTCTCCAGAGCCTCAGGGTCCCTTCAGAAGCCCTCCCCTCCTCTCGTCTGGCCTGAGTCCCCTGTTTGCTTACTTTCGTGAAATCTCATCCCTTGGCAGTCTGGTGCTTGTTGTTTCAGTTGCGTGGCTAAGTCCCAACATCTGCCCCACCGCTCATCTCTAAGCTCTGGAGACCAGCAGATCCTTGTCTCCGTCTCCAGGGGCCAGTACAGGAGTGCCACATAGAGATATTCGCCACGTAGCTGTCAAGTGATCTTCTCCAGATAAGTCTGGGGCCCCGGGGTGGCCAGTAGACCCTTTCCTACCAGGATAACACTTACTAGCTAGAAGCATGTCCTCTAAGCAACCTTCTGCTCTAGGGTGACTCGGCCTATCCCTGGTCATTGATCGGTACAGTGAGTTTGCAGTTGTTCTCAGGTCTCTGAGAGCCAAAAGACATAAAGCGTCAGTCCTTGACAGCGCTGTTGAGCTCCTGAATAAACAGTTGTGGGACTCTTCTGCCTCCTGACGCCTCCTCAGGGAAATCATAAAGTCTCTTGTTTGGTCAGGTCAGGTTTAGAGTTTTCTCTCACAGTAGTGATCTCGGGTACAGAATGTCACAAGTGAGTGACACGTGAATAAATGGACAACTTTATCTCACTTGGTCAGTGTTCGGATTCCTCAAGTCCCTGCGCAGTTTAGCTTTCCTTTCCACGAAAGTTGGGCCTAGGCCTATGACGCTCGGCACTGAACCCAGGTTATTTCGAGACTCACTTCCTTCACTGAATGCCCTGTAACCTGCATTTGAACTCCTATTCTTCACCCCTCACCCTTTGGCTCCGTAACTTCATAACTTCTCTGGGGCAAGTTCCTCTGTGAGGAGTTTGAGAGTCAGGTGAAGTCATACCAGCAGTTTCCTGTTTGTGAGCCTCCGAGCTGGTGACAAGTGCAGGCAGCTTTGACAGGTCTGTAGGTGTTGCCAGATGTGGCTCTGATTCACCCCTCTGCTAGTTAATTCCCCAGAGCTCCTCATCTCCCCAGCCACCATCCCTCGTCTTCTCCTCGGCAATGAGAAGATGTCATGCCACTTTTCCTTGTGTGGGGATGAGCTGCTCACGGCCCGCCCACTGCATGCCCCACCTGCCTGCTGTCTTTCCAGGATTTAGGTGGAATGCATTTAAGGGTCGGTCTCTCTCTCTCTCTCTCTCTCTCTCTCTCTCTCTCTCTCTCTCTCTCTCTGCCTCTCTGTCTCTCTCTATCTCTCTCTTCTCTCTGCTGTTGGAATGGGGTAGCCACTGTACAGGAGAATTAGTTTCTTTCTGAGCATTTTCTACTGGCTCTGTCCTGGCAGTTGTTTCTTTAGACACTTCCCACAGCTCATTATAACACAACCTAAGAAATGCACAACCTTCAATAAATACCACCTGAAACATGAAAACGGCAGCCTTCTCTCCTGCTTACCTGATTTCCTAGCCCTATGGCAACAAGGAGTAGACAGCCACCTACTTTTGTAAAATGCTCTCTTGGCGATAACCCATGGGAGCAAACAGGTAGCTCACCCACATGAGAGAGTATGATGTGACCATGCCATGTGGAGCAAACACTGAATTTGTAATGTAAAAATTAGTGTTCTTGCTGGGCAGTTTTGGCGCACGCCTTTAATCCCAGCACTCAGGAGGCAGAGGCAGGCAGATCTCTGTGAGTTCGAGGCCAGCCTGGTCTAGAAGAGCTAGTTCCAGGACAGGAACCAAAAGCTACAGAGAAACCCTGTCTCGGGGAAAAAACAAATAGTGTTCTTGAACAGAAGTAGAAACAGTCCATTTGACTCACCCAGACTCTCCAAGACTCAGGATTCAATCCTTGCTGCTGTAAGTGGTTGGTACAATGTAACTTAGATGTAGTAGCAGTGCTTTGTACACCTGGGAAGTACCAGACAAAAGTGTTGGTGTTAGAAGGCACCAAACAACCTTCTCAGGCTACCCAGGGTGCTCCTTGGTGCCCCACACCTCTGAAAATTCAGAGGCTGGTCATTGGCCCCACATATACTAGGATGTGTTCCCCTATACCTTAATACTTTTAATAGAAGTATTTCCTTCCCCGACCTCCAAAATGTCAGTTTAAAAAACAAAAACAAAACAACTCTGTGGTTGTTTCTATTCAGGGAACTTCATCGGAGTCTTTACACAATACTGAACTCTTAGCCACTCTTGTTCTTACTTTGTCAGCCAGCACATTATACATAAAGCATGAATCTGCATATCAAATACATCTGTGAATGGGACAGACAAAAAGTCTGCCTCATAAAGTTTATGCAGGGGAGGAAACAAGAGAAGTTAGATGCAAGCAAATGACAGTGTTAGAACCTGGGCATTGCTGTGGAGAGAGGGGAGAAAATACAGTGTGTGAGAAGGTGGCCAGGGTTCAGTTTGCACTTAGGTAGCCAGCACTGCCCTCCTGGGTTTCCTGGCTTGTCACTGTCAACTTTACAGAATGCTGTGATGGCTTCTGTGTCGCAACCATGAGTCTGATGACCTAAAGGGAGGTCTGCTAGAGACTGACCCTGATGGCTGGGTGCTTGCAGGGTAAAGCACAGGGGCTCTACCCTTACTCTGACATTCTTGGGTTTAGCTTAGTTCCCTTTACTGAAAGGAATGTTTTATCGAGACAGAAAAGCGTGTCCCTGACGCCTCCTGACAAGTGTTCGCAGTTAAACACAACCAGCTTCCTTTCTTACAAGACCAAGAGGTTCATCCAGAATGTTTCTTTTTACAAGTTCTAAGAAGGCTCCCTTCGCTGGCTGCCCAGCCTACATCAGTGATTTGTAGTCCTGCTGCTGGTCCAGCCATGTGGGAGAACCTCATGCTGCGGGTAATTCGCCCCTTTTAACATGTGCTGTGTTTTGGGAGTGATCTGGGCTGTTACGTCTTAGGCATGGAACTTATTATAGCCATGTAATTGCAGCGCACAGTCTACCCCGAATAGCATTGTGTTTGTGAAAGCCAGCTTCCTTGGGCAGAGTCTCTCCCTCTGTGTTTACCATGCATGTGTGGACGATCCTCTCCTGTGTCGTGGGATTCTGTGTATTTGTGTCTTCTCCCTGACAGCTCGTCCACTCTCTCCTTTTCTGGATTCCACTTCGGTTTTCTCCTGGATTTCACAGAGTATGACTTCTTCGCTAAGCCGAGTCTGTAGCCCAGATGTGTCCCACAGGCCTCTCTCCATTGTCAGGACCCCGTCGAGATGACCTCGTGTCTCTTGACCATTGCTGATGGATAAAGTGCCATTCGGGAGGTAGAGCAGGAAGAAGGCAGATGTGGGCAGATGTCCCCCTAGAACTGGCCTATTGTTCTCACCACTCCATGTGCAGAAGATGGCTTGGCCCCTAGAGGGTTTGCTCTACTTGGGGAGAGCGTCCTCAGAGGGAATGGATGTCTACTTTGGCTTACTGTGAGCTCTTTAGACTCTGAGGCTTCCCCTCATGTTCTGAATTGTGCAGTATGCTTGGGTCACAATCTGGCATTAGACCCTGTTTGTCAGCTGCTACAGCAAACATAAGAAATGATCAGCTTATGACGAGAAAGCATTTGCTCTGACTCACAGGCATTTCAGTCCCTAGTAGGTGTAGACCTGACGGGGTGTCATGACCTAAGCATGTGGTAGGGAAAGCAAAAACACCTCATGACCAGAAACAAAGAGAAGGGAGGGACCAGTGCCCCACAGTGCCCTTAAAGGAACATCCCCAGGGACCTGAAAACTTCCCATCAGGCCTCACTTCCCACAGGTCTACTCCCCTCTCAGGGGTGCCTCCCTGGTAGGATAAGTTTTCATAGGAACTCCGAGGAACGCTTATAGTCCTGACTGCAGCAGTGACCTTGGAGATGCCACCTGCACTCTCTTTGCCTCAGTTTCTCCTCTGTGAAGAATGGGATCGGTCTTCAGATGGCCTGGAAGATTGCCTCCTGGTTCAGTGTTCTGCAGCCCCAGGGCCTGCCTTCCTAGAGGAGCTTGTTTGACATGAGTGGCCTCTTCCATGTCTTCACTTTTTGCCTCTCCCATTCTGCCCATGGATTAGCTCTGTTCATTTTACGGCGACCCCTTCTCTGTATACTTTGCAGCCCTCGTTTGCCTACCTACCACCCTACCAT
>NC_022031.1:30411154-30427876 GCF_000317375.1 Microtus ochrogaster
CATCCTACCTACCACCCTACCATCAACCATCCTACCTACCACCCTTCCATCAACCATCCTACCTACCACCCTACCACCAGCCATTCTACCAGTGCAGCCCGTGACTACACCCAGACAGAAATCTCTCTGGGGAGTTGGGAAGAGCATAGTGTGTCCCTAAGCGCTTATTCGTGAAAGAAATAAAGACTGATATATATGTTCTGAGTAGGCTGTGGGGGCTCTACTGAATTCTATCTGTAACCCTGCAACAAAGAGAAAGTGGGTAGGGGGGGGTTGCAGGCACGCATCTTCACACAAATGCAGCCATGTGACCTTCAGCATAAATTGCACAGTCTACACTCTGATTTTTCTTTAAAAATTGCCCCTTGAAGATTGGGGAGAAAAGCATTGTTTCCTCACAGTTTTATAGTACAGGACGACAGTGGCATTTGCCCAGTGCCTGGGAATTCTCAGCAACCGTGGTACACAGACAAAGACTCAATATGCAGTGTCAGCATGGATGGCTTGGAATGCACACAGGAAAGATAATCACAACCTGAAGTGCATCTGTTAGTATTTCCTTTTTGGTTGTTACCAGTGTGATGAAAAGAAAATCTGCTTTCTGTACAGCATAACATAGTACAACAGCAAATAGGGACACCGTATAGGACTTGAAGGTGAGGGAATCGGACATTGCGTTCCTTATTGATAGAGAATAAAATGTAGCCAGCAAGGTCTGGTGTGATGTATCTTGAAGAACAGTCACTTAGAAGTAGAATTATTCCTATTGGAAAAGAATCTCTTGGGTGTAATATACCTTGCCCAAAGTCACATAATAATAAGTGAAAGACTAGATAAAGGTTACATGGTGTGTGAGTCATGGCTGTAGCTGTGACTGACACCTATATTTGATATGAAATGTCCATAATTGGAAACTGTACTATTTAGACATACTCTTGGTAAATATGAATATACTCTTAGTAAATAGAATGTGAATGTAATTCTGCCTTCATCTTTATTG
The DNA here is from genome assembly GCF_000317375.1 of Microtus ochrogaster. Taxonomy (NCBI): domain Eukaryota; kingdom Metazoa; phylum Chordata; class Mammalia; order Rodentia; family Cricetidae; genus Microtus; species Microtus ochrogaster. The sequence continues at coordinate 30,412,155 of NC_022031.1, forward strand.
GGAGCATCTTGGATGATATATGTATGCTCATGAGATTCCATTTACTCTTGAAATCTTCCAATAAAGCGTATTTTATGACTTCCCTTATTAATCCATTCTAGTGTTTAATTAAAATTGATGTGTGAACCCTCCTTTATCTAATTTAAATCTCACATGCTGTAGCTTTTCTACTTCCGTACACGTTCTATAGGATATTAAGGCAGCTAATTGTCGTTATCCATGATGCTATCCACAGAGTTTCCCCGAGTATTTGAAATGTTAGCATTATAATTGACAACAAGCATGTTTCTAAGTATCAGTGAATTTTACGGTAGAGAGCGGGGCCAGCCTGTGGTGACTGTAAATGGCATGGTGGTGCTTCATTTTGATGAATGGAGAGCACTAATGTGATTTAGGAGGACAAAATAGGAAGCGTTCATCTATTACCTCGCTCACGTAACATTTCAGGTGCCCACTTTGTGACACCGGGCCATGAGCAGAGGTGCGAGCGTGATGCCATAGTCCTTTCACTTCCAGGCAAAGAACTCCAAAGAGAGAATCTGGGGTACCTTTGTTAGGCATGCAAAGGCAGCATTCTGATCTCTGGAAGAGACTTCTGCATCCTATCAGGCAAGACGGTGACATTTCCCATCTCTTGAGAAAGGGTTTAGGATGCTAGGGTATTTCTTCAGTTTCCCCCTTACATCCATCGTCGGCAACAAAATCCGACAGCCCATAAGCACTGTGTCAGCACCGTGTGGCATTACCTGTGTCTCTCTGGGTCTGTTCAGACATGAGCAAGGATGCACTGTGTGGAGGACTGCAAGAGGCTTATCGCAAGAAATAAATTACAGAGCCTTGCAGCGTGAAAATGATCCGCCAAGCATCCCCTCTGCTTCCTTTCTTTATCCTGGGTAGCAGAGACAGAAAAGAAAAAGAGATTTATTCTGAAGCCATTTGAAGCTGACCGGGCAGTTTATAATAGACGAAATGCTGATTTATTACTGCAAAGAATATAATAGTGTTCTTGCTAAAAGATTAAAAAATGCCATCAGTGACTTTACTATTTAAAGTGCAAATTATATTCTGCAATTTGACTAGGAAGTTGAAATAATCCAGTAGAGAGAGATTTAGCAGGGGGGAAAAAAAAAGGACAAAGTCGCCAGAAAAATTTAAAATAATTATTTCTGCAGGATTGACTGATCATTTGATTTCTCAGAACTATAACGACATGGAAAAGAAATACAAGCCGACACAGGTGTTTGCTTAGAATAGAAACTGGGTGGGAATGAGAATTAAGGACACTTGTTCTGTCTGTGCCTCTGACGTGAGTGGGCATGGTGCTGATCACCTGGGAAGGGTAACAGAAAACAGCCCCTTGTCCCAGGAATCTCACCACACAGTGTAGACATAGGATAATACAAAATTAATTAAGTAGATACCAGGATAGCATCTAGATCTCAGGAAGGGGCCTCTGCAGGAGGAAACGGTGGTGTTTACAACATGTTGTTTGTCTATTTCCAAAGATGCCTGAGAGACGAGAGCACTGGTTTGCACCTATAATGTCAGCACTCGGGAGGTTGAGGCAGGGGGATTACAAGGTCACAGCCAAGCTAGACCACACAGCAAGACCCTGTCTCGAACAAAACTACATAGAGCAGATGCCTAGGACCCCTGCGGCCTTAGTTGAGATGATAGAGAATTCCAGGTTGCTAGAAGAGGGAAGGCTCCGTGCTTGCGCAGGACGTTGGCTAGACTCTTTGATGGCTCTGTTGCTGTAAGGGGGCCTTAAACTACTTGCTGTGTTGCTCTGAGATAATTATATATATAAAAAAAAACCTAGTGAGTGCCGGGTACTGTATCTTAAAAAGGAGCACCTGTGCCTTAATATCTGACCAGACAGGATAACCCGACGTGCAGTTTTGAAATACAGGTTAGGGATGAGGGGCGCTAACTAGTTGGTTAATTAGTTCCATGAATGTGCCCCCCTTTGAATCTTTGGTTTATGCCAAGTTCTCCTGTGGATATTCCCCCACACTAGTGAGTGACCAGTTACTACAGTGTTTGATGCAGCTGAAGCTCAAGATGCCATCATTGATGTAAGAATCATCAGCTTTATGCCTCAAGGTGTCTCCAGGTCAGTGTGCAAAGGAAGTAATGTGCAACCTGGCAAAGTCCATCCTGAGAGCCGGCCCGTGACCAACGACTTCAGTGCTGTGTTTCTCGAGAAACAATAGTTCTGGTGTTCTCTGAGTCCTCCTAGTATTGCGTGAGTGAGCATGAGCCATTTACCAGGACATGCTAGAGAAATGCTTGCTGCCTGCCCCTCAAGTGCTCCTCCAGGTTCTTGCAAGCTCACATTTGTTATTGGTCCCTATCCCAGCCTCACTTTGGACTGGTAGCTTCGTTGAATCCGCTCACTCACATCAAGCACCTGCATCGTCTCCGTGGTCTTTACTCGCCCAGCCCTGCTAGGATGCCTCCGTGTCCAGAAGGGAGAGCCTCACTCGAGCAACACTTGGCATTTTGTATGTTAAAAGACTCATGGATCTGGACGACCCCCCCCCCCCAAGTCTGACCTTTCATAGATTTCAATACACAAACCATAATCTGGTTGCATTCTTTAAAACAAATTATTGTTTTCTGTTTCCCAAAAGGCAATATGTTTACTAGATATTTTAAAGAATGAAGTGATGGAAAATTCAAACTACCTTTGTGTGTTTTGAGACAAGTTCTCACTGTGTACCCCAGGGAGGTCTGAGACTCGCCGTGTAGCCCAGGCCTCAAACTCATGGCAGTCCTTGTACCGCAGCCTGCCTTGTGCTGGGATTGGTGCTGTGCACCACTATATTCTGCTGTAAAACTCCCCCCTTGCCCCATCCGCCTTAACTACTGTATACCTCCTACATTTACCTCGAATCCAGCGAGATCTGGAACAAAGACTGAATTACTACACTCCCGTTTCTGCTGATATCTCCTGTGACTGTCTGCCCATGTCACTCGCTGTACCTGCTCATCACTGTGTCAGGAACCTGTCTGAAACACCGTGTGTGTGGCTGTGTGGTGGTCTGGTGTGGGGCATCCAGTTGTTTCTGCTTTATTCCGCCACTAGAAACAGCAAATGTCACGAAACAGCAGTGGAGGGCATCTTTAGGAGCCTTTGTTTGCACGTAGCCTTCAGATGGACTTTCCGTGCTAAAGGGCATGTACGTTGCTAAGGCGTTTGATACTGTACTGTCAGACTTCCCAGCTGGATCTGTTCATCGCCTCTTCTGAGGCTCATGAGGCTTTGACCATTTGCTTGCAGATGTTCCCAGCAGTCCTTCTTGGGGGGACAGATGGAGGAGTTAGAGGGCCAGCAGTTCTTTCCTCAGTCAGGGGGATCTGGCCTTGATGCTACCCTTGAATGCAGCATCTCCCTGGGAGCGTGTGGCGCATGTTAAGTCCCAGCCTCTGGCTGCTCTGCTCCCTGTGAACTGCCAGCTGTAAATGTCTGAGCTGCTCCTTGAGATGTGGGCCCTCAGAAGTCCCCTGTCTGCGTTGGTGTCTCTAAGCTGGGCAGACGTCTCGTGTGTCTCCCTCTCACAAGGGTCTCTGTCACCTCAGTTACTGATCGATGCATTAATTTGTCACGCAAGTGGTCTGACTGTTGCGGATAAAAATTCATGCTGGTCTATGTGAGGTAGTCTGTAAAATTTCTTAAAACATCGTTTTCTTGAAAGACACCTTATAGATTCGAGTTTTGCAGCAGTGAAACCTAGATAAAAAGCTGTGCCATTGTGCTCCATTGTGATAGCCTCAGAGCCCGGTTCCTCCAACTGCAAGGACTGGGGAGAACATTGCCTGTTCTCTTTAGCAGGACGGCAATGCGCACTGTCTTTTTTCAAAGCAGCTGTCTGGGGCCAGGGTTTGTTGCTGAAGCAGGCTGATGCAGCCTTGTGTCACCGTTTCCAAGGGTGGGAAGGCATCTACTCCTCACAGGGAGATCGTGGGGAGATCGTGGGTTGCCTTGGTGCCTCTGCCGCAGCGTCCCCACCTGGCCTGGAGTCCGGACACCCGTGTTCATCGCCTGCGCGCGCGCACACACACGCACGCGCGCCCCAGAAGGAGCGGCTGTCGCAGTGTGCGGCATGTGGGAAGGCTTCTGGTGTGGCGGTGTGACAAGCTGCGAACAGCAGATCAGGAGAGAATGTGCGATGATTTAATTGAGGAGCGTGGAGAGAGGACAGCTGAAGAGCGTGGCGGGGACGTGGCAGAGAAAGGGCAACAGCGGGGATAAATCATGAGATGGCATTCTGGGACAGTGAGAAAAGCGTGCTTCCTCATTCCTCTGGCAGTTAAGGCCGATTTCCTACCCCCACGTGCTTTACAAAAAGGGAAATCATTTATTTTTATTATGGCCCTGTTCTTCCTACAGCATTTTTTTTTTAATATCACATAGAAAAGTCACTCATGTCTATGTGAGAAACTAACTTCCTCTTTTCTCTGGGTTTGGTATTTACTATTTCTGCCATATTCTACCCTTTCGGGAAGAATTCTCCCTCCTTCTGTCCCCCACAACCCCCCACACACCCTGGCAGTAGAAATGAGTGGCTAGAATCAAGCAAGGGACAAGGGATTCGTGTCTTTCCTATTGGGGCTGTTACAAGTTTTTTTTTTTTTATTATTATTATTATTTCTCCTGCTGCTGTTGGCAAAGTCCTGTGTGAAGAGCATCTTTTTTTTTTTTCACTTGGAAACCACCTTTTGAGGTGGTTTTGTACATATTCCTTTTTGTTCACTCTCAGACTGTTGGACAGGTGGGAAATTTAACATTCCTATCCTTAATATCTTTGCTAGGTGCTTAAAAAAGAAAACCAGACAGAACTGAAAAATGTCTCCAATTTCTCTAGAAATATTAAGGTATTTGCTTATTCAGTTTGAAAGGATTTATCGTTCCCTTCTCAGCTTTCCGTTTATTTCTATGTTGGGATCACCCTCACCCCTGCTGTATGGGGTGGGGGGTTGGGATGTGCGGCTAGGGGTTGGATTCTTTTGGAACCCTGGGCAGGAAAACCCCCTGAGCCACACCCCCACACTCCCAGCCTGCATGAGTGATCATCTTTCTTAGCATGAGGTCTGGAAAGTGTGAATTCCAAATTCTAGGTCACAGGGCAGCTAAAGCTATTCAACTCTTCTGTCTTCGTATTTCATTCTAAAGAGGTTCAGGACATCTCAGTATCAATCTGATGCTCGATGTAAATAATCAACTGAGTCCTAGGGCAGATGTGTCCCCTAGAGTTGGCCCTGGTGCTGAGCGTTGCTCTGTCCTGTGGTGGATGCTTTAGTCACACCTGATGACCCGAGGTTGATGCCTTAGCTAGTGACACAGGACACTGCCTTGACCTCAGCCTCTCCCCTCACCATCTTCCTTGGATCTGTGCGTCTCTGTGCAGAGCCACTTGTGTATTTTGGTAGGGTGCTATCTTCCTTTATTGATGTCATCGTTCCTTGCCACAGGGCATGCCTGAAGATCCTCATCAGTCTGTATATGCTGTGCCACTGTCTGTTGGAAGTATGTAGTTTGCTTTTATTTTATTTTACAGGTGACTGCGGTTAAGTGATTGCCTTAAGTTTGAACTTTTAAACAGTATTGAGACTATTAACAGCTATAGGGACTTTTGAAACTAGATTAAATGCATTTTGCATTAAGATACGGACATGAGCCTGTGGAGGCTGTGAGGCCAAACGGTGCTTTGGATGACAAATGCTCCCACAGGCTCATGTCTCCAGTTGGTGCGTGGAAAGGTAATGGGACGCTTAGGACATGGCGCCACTGAGGTCAGGCAGCCAGGTAATGTGTGGCAAGGCTGGATTCTGCAAAAAAAGACAGGCCGTGAGAGGCCATTGTATGAATCTGAGCAAGGTCAGGCAACTTCAGCAGGCATCCTGCAGTTATCCTGAGAAAGCTTTGCTCTTCTTTTCAATGCTCGACTTCAAAAGTTCTCTGTGGGGATGAGTTTGTAGAAAGCTAACAGCACACTCGTTTGGTAAACACTTTCCTGCACTCCCCAGCCCCCGCAGCCTCCCGAGCTTGTCTCCAAATGCTTCCTCTCATCCGAGCACTTACCCAAGATTGCAGACATTTTCATCCGAGCTGGTAGCAGTTAATCACCCATCTTTGTCTGTGTTTCAGCACTTAATACTATTTTGACAGAGGTTGAATTCTCTGTCTTTCTGGAATTTTTAAAGTGCTCTTATGAGTAATTTGAGAAATTCCAAGTACAGATTAGATGAGCTGTTCTTTCCTCTGTTGAAAATCAAAAACCTTTAAGAGAGGACCCACTGTGTGTCAGGCAGTGAGCTCCCATCTCCCCACACCCACTGTGTCAGGCAGTGAGCCCCATCTCCCCACACCCACTGTGTCAGGCAGTGAGCCCCATCTCCCCACACCCACTGTGTGTCAGGCAGTGAGCCCCCATCTCCCCACATCCACTGTATGTCGGGCAGTGAGCCCCATTTCCCCACATTCATTGTGTCAGGCAGTGAGCCCCCATCTCCCCCACATCCAGTGTTGAGTTTCATCTCCTCTGAGTCTGCAACTTGCATCAGCCTACAACCCCAGGGTATGTGTGTGGGGTTTTTGCTGTCGCTGTTGTTGTTGTTGTTGCTGCTGTTGTTGTTGTTGTTGCTGTTGTTGTTGTTGTTGCTGCTGTTATTGTTGTTGCTGTTGCTGTTGTTGTTGTTGTTACTGTTTTGGCAGGAATCATTTGAGGCTGTGCGGAAGAAGGTCGCTATCTTATTTCTGTGTCATATATTCACTTTTTCAGTGACATATTCTACAAGGGCCTTGCTGGTACCATAGTATTTGTATGGAAAAAAATCCTATCTGATAACTGGAAGAACCGCTTCGCAGTCAAGGATGGAATTTTGAGATGCTTCTAACATGAGTTTCTTTCTATTTCTTTTCAAAAGTTGATGTCCGTTCTCCTGAAGTCTAGGGGAATAAGATGCTCAATCAGCAGGTGGGGTGTGTCAGGAGTTGCCAGCTTATGCTCACCTGGAGTGTGTGGAAGAAATAAGTTTTTTGTTCTCTTTGGTGGGGGCTGCTCACCCAGTTAGCATTTAGTATTGGTCCCATCATTCCAGGAGTGCTTCCCAGACTGGAAGGGAGCAGTCCAGCAGGACCCTGCCTCCTGCTACATTCCTGTCTGTGGCAGCTCTACCTCTGCTTCTCTGGCCCCAGGGACAATTGTCTCTAACTTTCCAGATTTCTCTTGGCACCCCAAGCTTCCTTTCCCCCTTCTCCCCTCTTGTCTCCTTGTGTCCCTTTCAGTAGCCTGCCGAATATCCAGCTCTGTCTAGATTCCCAGAACTGGAATTACATAAGAAGATCCTATCTGATGTAGAGTTGACGGGTGTGGCCTTTCCTCAAGGCACGTCATGGGTGCACTTAATTTTTCTTTTTACACAAAGAGAAGAGTCATTTGATGAGTCGTTCCCATGTGCCTATCTAGATGGCTTACAGAGTCGTAAGACGTTCCACCGTGAAGACTTTTCAGGACAGATTTCACCCAGCCACTGTTTAATAAGTGCTTCGTGTGACCAGAAATAGAAAGGCAGGTAAGACAAGATCCCCGTGACCTTTTGGCAGGGTGGAGCCCTGTAGAGTGTGTAGCAATGCCACAGCCAGCCTCCGCCAGGTGCTGAGACATCAGAGATCGTATAGGATAACTGTCTTGAGTAATAAACATGCTTGGGTCATAGGAGATGCTTAATAAGTGTTTCTTGGATGCAACAGGGGGCCTGTTCAAATCCCCAGAGAGATAAGGGAAGCCATAGCCCAGGGGAGAAGTGTGGCTGAGTATAAGGAAGTGGAGGGTGTAGAGGAAGTCTAAGGCTCCTCAGAGAAGCCTCAGGAGGTTCAGAGGGAAATTTTAGAGAGGTCTTTCCAGAAAGGCTGCCAGGGGAGGGGGAATAAAGGTGGTAATGGCCTGAAGGCTTTGGCCTTTTCCTGCTGATTGGTCAAGAAGGTGGAAAGCTTGGTTTGGTTCAAAGCAGGGAGCTATCTAGGGCTTCTGCCTTCCTATTAGGATGCAATTTAGGAGCAGGGAAAATGTAAGAAGCCTGAGGAAAAGTTGCAGCTGTGACAGCAGCTACGAAGGGAGGAACACAGAGAACCGGGGCACCCAAGGGAACTTCAGGCATAGCCGTGTCAAAGGACAGGCTGGGAAAGACAAACTTGACAGCTGTTTTTTAAAGGGCTCACACTTGGCCATTTTGGTAGTTACCGCAGCTTCAGCAGATGCCTTATGTCCTGGTCCTCAAGGCTGTGCATCTGTTTTACAGGCACAGTTGCATTGACCTGGTTGGATTTCTCTGGGAATTATGGAAGGTAATTGTAGTCGAACCCTTGGCATGAGGCAGCCCGTGGCGTTCTATTGGATGTACAGCACAACCAGATCTTCACATGTAACCCTTTCCAACCACGCAGAGGGGAAACTTGTTATCACCCCTATTCCAATGAAACTGGGCATAGAAAGGGTAAATCTTTTTCCAAAGTGGGAAGGGAAGACTTGAACCCAGTGTGCAGGGATCTCTCAAGTGTGCTAACTGCATGCCATCCTGCAGCTGGTGTTTCCAGTGTGTGTTATTTCTTCATTTTATTATCATCGTGTCTCTGATATATCTGCCATCACTGTCGTGGACTGGATACTTGAATGTGCAATGAACGGGGGCAGGGCTAGGAGATAAATGAGTTACCCCCCCCCACACACACACACAAAACCATATCTACGTTTTTAACTAACCAGCAACTAGCTGTCAGACAAAGGGATGGCAAGTTTCAAAGCAATAGGTAACTTTTTAAGTCAGAATATCTTAAACCGCACCCTGTGGGCCTCTGCGTATATTTCCTGTGTTAGTGACACGGCATCTCAGCCGTTTGTTTCTCTCTCTCTCTTCCCCTCCCCCCCTCTCTGTCTTCTTCTCTCATACATTACATCCTGACTGCAGTTTCCACTCCTCCCAGTCCACCCCCACCTCTGCTCTCCCCCAGATCCACTCCTCCTCCATTTCCATTCAGAAAAGAGCAGGCCTCCCAGGGACAGAAAGTAAACACAGCATAACAAGATACAGTAAGGCCAGGCACAAACCCTCACATCAAGGCTGGACCAGGCAGCCCAGAAGAGGTCCCAGAAGCAGGTCCTCAGAGCAGACGAAAGAGTCATTCTTAATGTTCTTACCTTGTTATTACAGCCACTCTGGTTTGTTGAAGCTATAGAAAAGGAAGAGAAAGAAGCAGAAGAAAAGGTAAATCCCTTTCCCATCAGTAACCACCATCCGCTTCATAGACTTTCTAGACTTTTCCCTTTGCGTGTACAGGAAATGGATCCAAACATAACACAAGACGGGAGGTCTACCTGACCCATCATGATCACCCATGAGGGTGGCTGCCGTCTTATGATTAGGTCTACAGAAAGTTCTCCAACCGTGTGCGCTCTCTCCCGCTCCATTTCTTTCCAAAAGCCAAACCATCTGGGCAAAGACTTGTTATCCTGAAACCAGCTCTGTCCATGAGAGAGTGGGTGCCAGTAGAGGCTACTTGACAAAACGGTTGTAAAACGTAACTCAGCTGAAACGTAGTGGCCAAACCTTGGGTGCAGTCATCACAAGCAATTTTTTAAAGCACACTCCTCAGAACAATACAGTGAGTGGTTACATCAAAGGGTAACAGCAGATTGTCATGTGTGGTACATGCACATGGATGTTTCTCACATGGGATCAGATGTCCAGTGACAGCATCATATGCTAAGTCTCAGATGAGGAGAAGTGTTAAGTGATTGAGAATGTTGCCATGGTGATGAAACTGGGGGTGAACATAAAACACTCAAATTCCCCCCCTCCCCCACATTCCAATAGCACTTAGAAACCAATCTATTATTTTGGGTAAAGTTTAATTTTAATATGCATATGTAACTAAATTGACGAGTTAGGAATCATAATTACATTGTATTTACCAAGAGTTCACAAACTCGAGTCAGCAAAGGTTTTTATTTCTCGTTGTTTGCTGTGTCTTTTGTTTTCTCATTGGTAAAATGGCAGATATAGCATTTTTGCCATGTTGGCTGTCTACAGATAGAACTGATGAATCAGGAGTGCAGGAGTGTGCAGAATTTTAAGGTCTTTACAATAAATTGCCAGGTCACACCAACCAGGAATACTTTCACTGCATACTGGGAAATTATTCAATTATCATCCTCTTGTGACCATGTCTTAATTAATTCTGAGGGACTCTCCAGCACGATCGTTTTATTACCGTCTGGGATGTTTGCTCTCTCCCTGCCCTTCCCTCCTCATTCCTCATGCCTTCCATTAGGATTAGTGTGAAATTCAGATTAGAAGATGTAATATCTATTCCCTTGGCCATACCTACTGATGATCCTGGTCTCTGTGAGGATGTTCCTACAGCAGTGTGTGACACACTGGGCTGTCATCTCCTGTAAGTAACACTGAGTCCTGAGGACACATCCCTGAGTCTTGTGAGATCGAGTATCATTGATTTTCCTTGACTGTAGAAACCCATGGCTGTCGTTACCTGTAACCACTCTTTCCTTATATTGGTTTCTTTTCTTCACCTTTTATAGCCTTACAAATGAGGAAACTTGCAAAGATTTCATTGGGCAAGAGCCTGCTGGTTGCCTTCAAGTTACTGTCTCCACGCAGAATTTTTCTCATGCTTAATCTGGTAGCCAAAAGACCACATTGTTTTGTTGTTAACTGTAAGGCATTTGCTGGCCATCTGTCCGATGCATAATTAAGTAGATGTACGCAGAACTACCGGTGGCAGGTCTAGAAAGTCTTAAAAGAGAGAGGTCACACCCCCTTTGCCATTATATTAGTCAGTGTTCTAGAGAAACAGAAGTGATAGAATATTAACATATATACATATGTATATACATACATGAATTATGAGAATGGCTTACAGGCTGTGATCTAGCTAGTCCAAGAATGGCTATCTACCAGCAGAAAGACCAATAATCCACTCCCCGAAGCTGGATGTCTCAGCTGGTCTTCAGTATGTCCTGGAATCCCAAAGAAGGAGGCTCTAGTGGCAGAGAAATGACAGTGGGGGCATGCACGAAAAGAGCAAATGCCTTCTTTCTTGTCCTTGATGAAGGCTGCTGCAAGAAGGCTTGGCTCACACTGAGATAGTTCTTCCGACCTCAAGTGATGAGATTTAAGGTGGGTATTCTTACCCCGAATGAAAGAGTTAACTAAAAAGCCCACACAGGTGTGCCTGGCAGCTTCAGCTTCAGTGTTTAGTTAACTCCAGGTGTAGTCACTGACAACCAAGGACACCATCACACTGTCTCTTCCACCATGTTCCTAGGAACATAGACACGATGCTGAAGTACCAGCACCACTTTGAGCATGAGGAAAATTATATACCAGGGTTGTAGAAGGAAACCTAGAGAGAATTTGAACCCCGAGGCATGGGGAGTCTTCAACAATCTTGCCTCTGGCTCACCTATCTTATTTAAGCTTCAATTTGGGTGAGAAGTCTCTGTTCGGCTGGACCTGCCGTACTCCTGTCAGAAACAATGGTCTTATTGATGTTGTAGCCGCTGTCTTCCTTTCCTGTGCCCATTACTTTCTCTAGTCGCGTTAGTTGAAAGAGACTCTTAGCAGGGTTAGAAGACCCCCCCCCGCCCCTCTTGTGGAAACACAGCTGGTGGTGTTGAGAAAGCTGAGTGTGTTGAGCCCTCATGAAACCTTCAGATTCCCAAGGCTCATTTGCAGATTCCATGGGAGGGCTTCCCTTGCTGGACACTCCTGCCCCTCCCCTGGAGGAGGCTTCACTTGCTGAACCCCCCTGCCCCTGCCCTGCTTGCTTCTAGAATACACAGTGAATGGGGTTGAATGGAGAACTGCATGCCATTGCATAGGGGACTGATAATGCTGGGTATGTCTTCCAAAACCTAGAATAATTAGGTGATTTTTTTTTTGCCACAACAAACTGATAAACACACTTAAGGACACAGGTATATTTATTGTGATTTAAGCGTGATGTAGTGTATACATGTATCGAAGGATTCATTCGATACTCAGTAAGCATGTACAGTCTTGATAAGTTCAAACAAAACTTAAAAATAAAATGTTTATTTATTGATTGAGATTTTCATACAGAGTATTATGGTCGAATTCTTTCTCCTTCCTCCACACCCCCCCCATATCTAACTACATGGTAGTTCTCTTTATTAAAAAGGAAAAATACAAAGAAGAAGAAAAAGCACTCTCTCACACACACAACCAAAACCAAACAAATGAACTAGCAAAAAAAAAAAAACTATGGAAATTATTTATATTAGATAAATATTCCTGAGCATGGTGCCTGCCCTGGAATGTGACTGATATACATAGCATCACTCAAATCAATAATTCTTAATTTGAAGGAGAAGAATAAATAATCTCTATTCTGAGTCAGTATGTTGGACGGCAGGTCCTAAGGAGTGAGGAAGCCTCTGTCCTAAGCAACAGGCCCACATGCAGGCCTGAACTGCCTTGAGGAGCCTGTCACTGTGGGTGGAAGTAGGCAATGGGGACCTTGCTCTTTCCTTACCAAAGCCAGTGTGACTGTGTCTTTTCCTCCTCCTTCTCACTGGACATGCGGAGGGATGCACAGTGAACAGGCGCTCTTGATCTGGTACCCTGTGAGCATCACACCTCTTCTCAGTGTGGGTCGCCTTGAAAGGAAGCAAGAGAGAGAGTGGGCCTATCCTCTTCACTCACCTTGCTGACATAAATGCAGGGGGGGTGGGGGAGGATGAAGAAGAAAGAAGGGAATTTCTTCCCGAGTGCTCTTCTCTAGGCTACCCTCCTTGAGGTCTGCAGATAAATCCCTTCTCCCTGTTCCATTTTTTTTGTTACCTTGAGCTGATCTAGACACTGGGGTCAGTTACACACAGTCTGCACTGTGTCCTGCAAAGGCGTGTGGTCCTCAGTTCCTGCTTTATCAAGGAGAGCTATTTTTCCTGGACAGAAGTAGATGGGTGGGGGAGCGTGGGCCAGAGGGAGCCTCCTCAGTTCGATCCGCTCTGGCTCTTTAGAGTGTTTGAATGCAGGCCCCTCGGTGACAAAGGTCAGCATGTCTCCAAGCTATGGCGGAGAATGTCCAGGAATTTTCAAGGAGATTTGCCTGGCTCATTTTTCTTCCTACTATGCAAGTTGTCTGTGCATATCTGGTGATTTAGGCTGACTCTTGCTGTTCCATTCCTGTTTCTCCCATTTGTCTCTTTGGTTAAATCTAGACTGGACTTTTAGGTGCGAAAGCACACTGGAGCATCAGTAAGCATCCATGTTGAATGTGGATAGAGAAGCCTTAGCAGTGGAGAGCATTGAGGCTGGGGGGGGGGGCAGAGAAGCAGTACCAACCTTACATTTTACAGTTGTCACCTTGGGATCCCAAAGAGCTAAAACCATGTCTTCCTGTCAGCCCCCACCACCAAGAGATCTAAGCCTAGACCCGCCCTTTGCAGCTGCTCCCACGTAGCCTGGCCTTGCTGTTAGAGCAGCCGAAGCTGATTGGAAGTCTGGACATCCAGTCTCTCGTCTCTTTAAACTGTCTGGGAATAAATCATCCTGGTTGGGAAGAGTACCAGAGGATAGGAGCATCCCACAGGCTTCTCAGGGGTAATTCACTTTAAACTATTCTCAGTTCAGAGTTACATAAAAATGTCCAACAAATCATAGAGGAATGAATGCATAGAGTTATTTAACCACCGCCTTAAAGAAGAATCTACTTGCTCAGAGATAGAAGTGTAGGGAAGAAGTTTTCAAAAAGTATGGCAAATAGTTAAAAACTCAGAAAAGAAAGTCTGTAGCTTGGTTCAGCTCTCCTCGTTTTCCTGAGAAGGAGCCGAGAAATGGTCTGGTTTTCGATTTTCATAGACTTTGTCCCTTTGAAGTTCAAGCTTATCAATTAATGGCATCTTTGAACAGATGAAAACCATCACATCTCACTCAAGCACACATGTTCTTCCCCACTCCACTAGAAACATCCCTGAGTCCCGCCAGGGTGTATGTGAAGAGCTGGCTTACCTGATGGTGCATGGCTCAGACAGCTACAGTCCACTGCCCGTGGGTCGTTTGCTCCACCTGCCTTAGGCAGAGGAGCTGTCGAACCAAGTATTAGCGGGAGTATTCCGACGGTGATGCGTCTTGGCGAGATAGAAAACAGGATCAGGGCAAGCCCGTCCCTTGTTCTGTCCCTGGCACATGTTGTCTTCCGGCCGGAGGCATCTTGTACTTGTGTGTGCACTGCTAATATATGATGATTCAGCATTACAAAACCAGTTCACTTGCAGAACGGGCTCGGTTACCCATAAACTCCCTCTCTAAGTGCATATTTGGTCTAGACATTAGCGTATTTGTTAACTCCATTCAATGCCCGATGCTTACTGTTCATGGTTTTAGGACCTGACTCTACTCCTCTCTTTGCTGTTCCCTTCATACCACTGCTCACCCCCTGCCCCCATTTCCATTTCAAACTACAGGTTGTTACAATAGAGCAGCCCTGGTAAGATTAGATGGCAGGTATATTTAATGTCATTACCAGCTTTGCTTAATGTTGTCAGCCTGGCCCTCTCCTTCCCTGCTATTTCTTTGATCTTTAGCACATATGTAATGTATGGAATGGGAATGGAGAAAAACAAGTTGGGGAGAGACATTTCTAGAGTGCCTTGTCATGCAACAAATATCAATATGGAAAGAGATGCTGAAATACCTTTATCAAAATAAACATAGGAATTTATAATTGGTATTCCCATTTGGTAGATGTTGCAGCCAGTGCTGAAAAGAATCCAATCCCTTATTTTGGGCACCATAGCTACTACTGTAGTTGGCCCAGAACTTGAAATCTCACTCCAAAGCCAGGCCCTTCCCATACTACCCCAATGAGCCCCAAAAGTTTCTAAAAAGAAACATCCTGGAGGTAGCCGAGAAGCGAAGAGCACAGTGTTAGTGCTGACATCAGCAAGCATCAGGACAGAGCTCCAGCCCAGGATGACGCCAGCAAAGCTGGCTGCTCTCAGGAAGGAGACCGTGGTGGGTAACTTGTTTCTGGAGACATTCAGGACGCTTGGACAAAGTGATGAGAGAAAGAACGGGAGCAGGACAATACAAAGCACGGAATAGCTCAACCGTGGAGGAATTGTGTGCTGGCAGAAGCAGCAGTGAGAAGCAGCAGCAGAGGAGGACCACAGACCTGGGGACAAGGGGAAATGAGGGAGCCATGGAGACCCTCATTATCAGCAACGCACCAGCGATGAGGCAATGACTGGATGCATCTCTGTAGCCAGAAACTGCTTGATGCAGTCAGGGAATGTGTGGGAAGATGGCTGATGTGGAGACCGTAGGTTGATGTCTGACTCCATGTAATCTTGATCATAGCCTATAATGATCTATTTGAAACGTTGTTTGTGACCAAAGTCTGCTTAACATCAAGTATGCAGTAAATCTTGGAGGGTGGGGAATGGCCTGAGGTCCCTGATGTCTAAGTGTCATCATCTCCTAGACTCACAGCATAGACTCTCAAGATGGATGGATGGACAGGCAAATAGAGGTACCAGAAGATGGACAGATGGATGGGCAAATAGAGGTACCAGAAGATGGATGGATTGATAGGGAAGTAGAGGTACCAGAAGATGGATGGATGGATGGATGGATGGATGGATGGATGGATGGATGGATGGATGGATGGATGG
>NC_022031.1:30428056-30431712 GCF_000317375.1 Microtus ochrogaster
GAAGGTGGATGGATTGATAGGGAAGTAGAGGTACCAGAAGATGGATGGATGGATGGATGGATGGATGGATGGATGGATGGATGGATGGATGGATGAGGAAGCAAAGTTACCAGAGAGAACAGCTTCCCCATGCTTGTGAAGCTTGCAGAGAGGATGTTTGAGTTGGCTCTGTCGGGTGGGAGGACTGTGATAGAAACAGTAGAGAAATGTTTGTCAGATGGAGCCGAGGCAGTACTTACAAGGAGGAAGCCGAGACTGTCTTGGTAGCCTCTATTCCTTAATTTCATTCTCTGTGACTGAAAAAGATGGCTGTAGCATGTGGTCACGGAGGTGATGCAGCTGTAGGAGCAATCCTGCCACGGGCGAGGAGTCATGGTGTTGTTGTGGAACTTTCAGGGCCAGGTTGAGTTCTGGATTCACTCATCCCATACGCCACACCACTTCTCCATGTCTCCATCTACCATGTGTCTCAGCAACAAGTTGTTCAAATACCCAGGACCCCAGAGACATGGGGACTTGACCCTGCTGAGTCAGTAAAGAGGAGCCACCCTCAGACCCCCCATTGTCTGCCGGTATCAAAGCACATTCTAGTTCTTTGCACTAGCCCTGACTTAGCCAGACCTTGTGTCTAAATTTTCAACTTAAACACAAATAGCCCTTCCTTTTCCATCAAGAAGTCTGGGCTTTAGATAGAAGCTCACTGTTGGGGAGATGGTTTCCACTCAAACTGTTCATTCTCCCAGACAGTGTTTATTCTTGTTGCAGCATTATTAGACATCCAAATGAATAACCTGAGATCCCTGATGTCCTGAACTGGATATCCCATGAGCCCAGCACTGCCAGTTTCCCCAGCCTCAATGAATCCAGTGGATTAGGAAAAATGCCTATCTATCATTTTATAGGGTGTCTGTTTACGTCTTTGAGGTCCAGACTATGGCCCCAAATAGGGATCATAACACATATATTTAGGAGGCAGAGACAGATCATTGCAAGTTCGAAACCAGCCTGGTCTACAGAGTGATTTCCAGGCAAGCCAACACTACATAGCAAAACCCTGTCTCAAAATCCAATAAATAAATAAATATCAAAAACCCCACCCCAAATACAACACCCCCATGTATCACCATAAAGTATCTGTTTTATATTATAGAACTATTTCTAATTAATGCAGATTTAAAAGAGATAGTATATGGGGATTTATTTTCGTAGAGGAATTATTGTCTTGCCTTTTCCTCCCCCCTTTCATGGACTGAATGAATTACATCCAAAATGCAGAGTTTACCCAGAGTTTGTGATTGAACATTGGGAGGGGTTTTGGTAATGTCAGAAACTTCTTGGCGGCAGATATCTCAATTCTGGGATTATTCATTTCCAGGATGTTTTTATAGAGGGATCATTTACCTCTTTGCTTAGGTTCCTCTTGCCTTTCCTTTAGGTTCCTGTCCTGATTTCTCCAGAGAGCAGATTAAAAAGAAATCCTTATCCATTGTGGTTGCTATAGCAGCTGTGATACAGGAGGAAGGCACAGTCTTTAGGGAGCCATGGTATCAGTGAAGAGACAAGACGTTTAACAACTTAGGCTTTGGATGGCCATCAGGGCAATGAACGCAGCGAGCGAGGTTCCACAGAGCAGCATGCTGAGTGAGCAGTGCAGGCAGGGCCGCGTGTTGTCAGAGAATGCGCAGAACTGTCTTTCTGCAGGAAATATGGCTTGGCTTCTGAGGAAAGCTGCTGGACAGAGTAGGAAGGGCATCAGGTTGTGGGCATAGTGAAGGGTTTTGAGTACAATGTGTTATTAGCTCTATAAAGTCATTGTAGTGGCTTACTGGTTGTGTCCCTGAAAAATCAATGAGGAAAACCAGAGGCACACAACGAGCCTCGACTCATGATATAATACTAGGTGGCATGAAGGGTAAATCTATCCATAGATGGTAGCAGTGCCAATAGAGTTGGAGACGGACTTTGGGCGTATATTCAGAAGAGTCATCTGTGGGACTTAAAAGATAACCACATGTGAAGATTGGTGGGTCCAGGGCACAGAAGACCCAGAGAGCGAGGTCAAGAAGACCCTGAGGGTACCACATCTGGGTACCTGAAGAAATGATTGCTGCCAGGAGGGGCGAGTGTGGCTGATGGATAGATAGATAGGTAGATAGATAGGTAGATAGGTAGATAGGTAGATAGATAGATAGATAGATAGATAGATAGATAGATAGATATTATAGTCTAATATTCTGTCAAATTGGAAAATGCTGTTTAAGGGTTCTGGAAAGCTCTGTAGCTTGCTGCCTCAGGAAAAAAAAAATGGGCAAAAGCTGATCAGGTTGACCTACATAATGTTACACACACTGTTTATCTGTTGCTGGCCATACGGACCAAGGCTACCCAGAAGAGCATAGTTTACTTTTGTTGACCAGGTGACATGTCTAGGATTTAGGTGGCTTCTCTTTCCACCTGCTGAGTCTGTGCATTCCTTCTTCCTGCTGCCCGAATCCCACTGCCATGTGTGTTCCTATACTTTGCATTAGCTAGGACCGTGCTCTAAACAAGCCAGCCTGGATGTGGTTGCATACAGCATTGGCAAGAGGAATGGCTTCTTAGCATGACCACACGGGCTGGAAGGAAAAAGGCAGGAAGGAGAGGACGCTGCTCAGTGGGAGCTGTTGAAGCCCAGCACCTCCAGTGCGTAGCAACAGCCGAGCCAGCGGGCCTGGCTATAAAGCAAGTTTCAGATAAGGTCAAGTAGTTGCTGTCCACCTGCCTTCTTCTTTTACTTTGATTATCTCTAGCGACTTGAATTAACTAAGTCACATTGCATTCTTTCTGATTTCCTTTCTTTCTACTTTCTTTCTCTTTCTTTCTTTCTTTTTTTCTGTAAGTCATTTCTGAGCAAGCAAGTTCTATCGCCCCACACTCCGTGAAGCCACTGTCAGGGGTAGATTGCTGCTTCTGAATGGGCTCAGAAAATGAATTATACGTGTCTGAGGAAAACTGTTTTGGGGGTACTAGCTTTTACCACCAGCATCACCCCTCTTCCCCCGTGCCACCCGAGGCTTGCCCAGGGGAGAAGTGTCCTCGAAGGGAAAATGTCGGCTACAACCTCAACATGAGGCTGGCGAGAACTTCAGCCTCCTTCACCTCAAATGTGAGGTCCACACCCTTCTGATGCCTGAAGCCAAGAACCCCAGAGCCAGAAATAGCCACTTGCAGGGTGATATTTGCAAGTCAGACATCGCTCATGCTCTCTTGTTTGGAGCCACACGGGTGTAGATGGGCTGGAAAAGAGGGAAAGTGTGTTGCTTTTTTTAATCCAACAACTTATAACTGTGTCAACACATAAGCCGGTCTGTCAAAGCTTTCCTCTGGTGTTGCCGCTGTGAATTCATTCTGAGAGTCGCTTGTGAGCAGTAAACACTTTTGCAGCATGAACAACTCTGTATAGGAGGAGTTGTCAACAGCTTGCTGTCCCCCCGTGAGGGGGAGCGAGGGAGTGCGGCCCTCCCCGCCACACACACACACACACACACACACACACACACACACACACACACACACACACACGAAATACAAGGAACAGAAAGTCACTGCCACTCCCACGGCTTATCTTTTAGCAGTTTCCGTTCTCCACTCGACCACTGGCGCTGTTTGACTTGCAG
>NC_022031.1:30431812-30510853 GCF_000317375.1 Microtus ochrogaster
CACACACACGAGGCAGTGCGGCCCTCCCTGCCACACACACACACACACACACACACACACACACACACGCACACGGGAAGCTGGCTGAAATACAAGGAACAGAAAGTCACTGCCACTCCCACGGCTTATCTTTTAGCAGTTTCCGTTCTCCACTCGACCACTGGCGCTGTTTGACTTGCAGAGAAACTGGTGGATTCAGAATGTGTGGAATTAAGTCTGTCTGTGCCTCGGGGCGTGGAGCCACTTCTTGCTGTTTGGGACTTGGCTGTAGAATGTCTTGACCACCTTGCTTTTGTCCTTAATTGATTAAAGAGTCACCACAGGGAGCAAGCTATAAAGACACCTAGTGTGTGTCCAGCACTAACTTGAAAGAAAGCCCATGGGGTTTTTTCTACCTTTTATAACTGTGGTGTGGAATACACAGCTGACCTTCCTCCACACAGTTAAACAGCCGCTCATCTGGGTTAACCCTTGCTGTAGCTCTCTGTCTGTATTCGTATGTGACTTTACATATGTGTGTATTGTGTGTAGTCATGTGTTTCTTTCTGTTTAAGACCCCCAATCCTTCTCCCCTCTCCATCTACAAGATGTGGAGGTGAACAATCACACCAGCTCAGCAGCTTTCTTTCCGGCATGCTTTGTAACTAACGGCGGCACCTAGAGCTTTTTTTTATGCCGTAGCCGTGATGAGCATCCGTGGCTGACCCACATTTTCAAATTGGTGCTGAGTTGCCCATTCCTTTCAAGTCTGTAAAAACCTTTCCTACATAGCATCTTCGTTCTAGAAGCTAAGGCTGGTGTGTTAGCCTGCACAGCTCCCAAGGTAAACGTTTCCGGTGCTTACACTGCCGGATACGATCAGCTTCAGGTTTTTGTCCAAGATTCCTTTCTTCAGGCCTTCACGGAGGCCCTGACATGTATTGTATGAGACACGTTCAAGCTGCCTGTATCTCACAGATCACAAAGCAGAGCCTAGCTACTGCCTCTCCCGTTGTCTCCTTGTCGCCTCCTCACTTGGTAGTGTTTTTGCCATGCACACAAAATACTCCAGAAACAGGACCCTGAGGGGATAGCTGGGGTACACAAATTGGGTCTTTACCCCTTCGGCATGGTTTTAGATGAAATATATTCCCAGGAGCCCTCAGGAAAGACCCCAGACACTCGCTGGTAGCATGAGTGTCTGTGCCAGATGTGATCCCATAACAGGTGGCAGTGACAGAGCAGGATTGACTCCTCTGAGGACTTTATGGGCTGGGTGTGTCCTGTGGAAGGCATGGGCTGCACATGCTCCCAGTACCAAGCCAGCACACAACATCCGGCTCCTGCTTTCGTCAAATGATGTTGACAAGGATAGTTGAATACTCAGTGGAAAGATAGACCTGTCTTCTCTCCTGCAAGATGGACATCTGGAGAGGCGTGGTCCTGTTCAGAGGCAGGTGTCCCGTTCCTCCTTTGTGTCTGGACTGCACTTAGCTCGCTCCATTCCTGGAGGGGGAAGCGTGCTAGGGCCGTCAAAGAGTTAACTGAGGATGTTTCCAAATAAGAATCATCGCAGAATGTATGTAACATAAAAGACAAATGAAAAATGCCTAAATGACAGGTGGCGTCATTTGAAAAGGATGTGGGGGCTGATCCCAGCTCTGTGATCCTACACAGCTGCATTAATTTGCCTAATCACTGGATTTCTCTACCCAGTGTCTATAAATAAACACACAAACTAATCTTTTGATTATCCTCTCTCTCTCTCTCTTTTGAACATTTAATTCTCCCTTCTTTTTTTTTCATCTCTATTGCTTTTCATTGTGATTAAACTGAATTTCTAAATTCCGAGTCTCCACAGCTTCTACTGTAACTGATACATTAAGCAGCCAGATAGCATCACAGCTCAAAGAGAGATGCAGATGGCCAGTAGCTATGCAGTGAGGATAGTCAGCTCTGTGATCATTTCAGGAAGTTTGAGGTGAAAAGAATCGATTAGCTGTCCCTTTTTCAAGTATCACAATAATCTCATATTAGAATTATTGGGAAATCTCCAGCGATTGTGGAGGTTTGAGGAAACCCGTGCTGCTATGAAGCCAGGTGGGATTCATAGTGATGTTCTGATACCACATAGCGGATTGGTATATGTGTGCATGGTGTGTTCTCTCAAACCCCCAAATAATAACGGGGAAGCAGAATGCTGACGCTCCAAGACTCTCTGACACTGTTGCTTGCAATAATGAAACATGTGGGGACGTAGAAATGACCATCAGGAGAATGCATTGATTATGACAGAGAAGGCATAGCAGATCTCTGTGACGGGGAGGAGATGGGTTCCTACACCCTGCCAGGGACAGATGGCGAAAGGCAGGTTACAAAGGATGTCGTGCTTGCAGTGGAGGCAGGCAGCTGCTCCTCAGGCGCTCAGACATAGTGCAGAGTCTGCTCAACAGGACGGGCGAGCCTGATGCTCGGGATCTGTTGTTGACAAGCTTCTGTTGCTCATGCTGCTGTTCCACAAACCATGCTCTACTCCTAGGATCGCACTGTGTTTGTGTGTGTAGACAGATGTTTAGAAATACATGGAGAGAGTTCCCCACACACAAGATGGTCAATCTGGGTAATTGTTACTTTGCCTCTCTCCATTCTTTAATATTATTGGCTTTTCTCCCCTGCCCCACCTCCCACTGTGGGCAGTGGGTGGTAGCAGGTGCCTCAACTATGTTGCCCAGTTTGGCAGTGATGATGCCCTCCTTCCCTTCCTCTTCTTCATCCTCCATGCTGAAAATACAGGCCTAAAGACACTTAATACCCAAGCATCCTGCTAAAATTCCTTATTTGAGGATGAAGGACAATACAGTGTGTATGAAAGTACTATAATGAAAAAAAGGCTAAGAAAAACATTTTAAACACATTTTATAAGTTGATGTCAGGTGTAATTCTGTTTTTAAAATTGTGTTTATTAATTCTTTCAGAGTTTCAGACAATGTACTCTGACTGCGTTAATTCCCTACCCCAGTGCTGCCCAGATCCACCCTACCTCTGCTCCCTCCCGACTTCATTCTGTCTTCATTCTCTCCCCCCCCCCCCCCCCCCCCCCCCCCCCCCCCCCCCCCCCCCCCCCCCCCCCCCCCAACCTATTTTTTTCCTCCCACCTCCCCCCCCCCCCCCGCCTTTGTTCTTCCCCTCTCTGTCTCCCTGCCCCCGCCACTAGAAAACCATGGGGTCCAGTCTGTGCTCACTGCACATTCAGGGATTGTTTGTATTGTTTGTCGCTAGGTCTACTTCCTGAACGTTCCCTGCAGGGCAGAGTGCCTAGGCATGCCATTATTAATATGGCAGCTCATCAGAATTGCACAAACTCTCAGTTCTGGCCCCAGAAATTCTGATTTGACCATTTTTTACGTGAAGAAGTGGGCCTTAAGGAAAAGCCCCTTAGGTGATTCTAACACGCACTAATCCAGCCCCCAGATTCTTCACCATTGGCTTTGGGACAGGCATGTCGTTAGATGTGTCCAATCTTGACCTTGCTCGCTCTCCCTCCACTGTCCCCTGGAGGAAGGGACTGATGGTGGGTTTTGAGCAGTCTCCACAGAGACTGTCCGGCCATGCTCCATTCGCTTCCTAAGGTGTGGTGACAACTCATGGAGTCGGTGTCTTGAAGCAGCAGAAATCGAGTCCCTGCACGCTGACGGCCAGAAGTCTGGAATTAAGGAGTCAGCAGAGTGCTCTCTAGAGGCTTCGGTGCAGACCCTTCATTGTCTCTTCCAGTTTTGGGGTAGGCTCTGGGCATCCCTTGGCCCATGGCTGCCTAATTGCCAGAGCTGCCTCCATCTTCTCATGACCTTGTCGTCTAAGGACACTAGCCATTATAATTAGACCACACTGGGAAGCCAGGACAGTTTACTCTCGGGATCCACAGTTACATCTTCCGCTGCCCTGTTTCCAGATTAGGTCATTGTGTGCCAGAAGTGAAAACACATAAGTCTTAGAGCAGAAGGAACATGGCACAGGTCCACCCACTCCATCTTTGCAGTTCAGTAGCACTGAACAGGACAGTAGAGAGTCAGCGCCTCGTGTCTTTCATAGCTGGGGCTCGGGGAGTTTGTTTCTCTTTCTGAGGTATAGCTGTAAAGCATTTGGCATGAAGAGAGTTGACTGGACAGATGAGTGTATATCTTACTGACGTCACTGTCCTGTGGAGACTAAGCTGCCATGCAAGCTACGCGTTTCCCACACCAAGTCTTTACAGTTGAAGGCGAGATTTCTCAAAGATGCTTTGCCAGTGCCTGGTCATGCATGACCCTGGGCATCCCCAGGGAAGTGCTATGAGTCACAGCCCCACAGAGATAATGCAGTGGGCCATGGTGTGCTTGGCCACGACTTGAGTCATTTCCCAAAATATACAAGAGGAGAACTAGATTAGAAAAAGGAAACCCTGTTCATGCACAACAGGTGTTCGCTGCTGCCCCAGAATCAACCTTACAATGAGTCGATCTAGCCTTTGTTACTTGGAAGGTCTGTGTAAACAGACTCCAGCCAAACTTACCTTACTAATATGTAGGTAGCCTCGTGCTAAAAGGCCAAAGAGTTAAATATTAAGTAAGCTAAATATGTGAGTGAAAATATTTGACCTCTTCTTTCCTTAAAATATGTAAACCGTACTTAATTCAGGATACGGGAAACTTAGATGTGTGTGTGTGTGTGTGTGTACTTTTAATTAAAATATTTCCCATTCACTTAGGCATTCCCAGTGTTCATGGCTGGTTGTACAGGTAGAACCATTCTAATCTAACCTGATTGGGAGATGGGGCATGTTTTCTTGGTAGTAGAAAGATAGCTTTAAAAAAAAAATCCATATTACATAGCCTAAATAATGTGCTTCTAGTTGTGAGTGAACAGTTACCTGATAGCCTTTTGATGTTTTGTTTTGTTTGGGGTAAATAGTTAATTCCTTTGGCTTTTTCAGACATCCTCATTGTTATTTTACCCACCTCCCTCTTTCTTTTGTATTTACCTCCCTTAAAGGGCCCACCCTTTTCCCATTTCCTCTATCAGATCCTTGTGTCATGCTATTTGTCTTTGCCCTCCTCCCGTCTTGTTCCGTATTTACTTCCTACCCGTCCTAAAAGCCCCCCCTCCCCATTTGTAGAACATAGCACTGGATCCCCATAGAGTTGGGTTCTTACTGGAGTAAAGAAGACAGGTATTTCCATTGCTGTTCTAGGGATAGCAAAACAGACCCAAAGATGCTCTGTTCCATGAGAATGGAGACCATTGTGCCTTCCTATCATGGCTTCCATTTTAAATCTTTGGCTATGTTCCTGATCCTCTCTGCATTCTGAGGGTTGGTGAGGCTTTGTTGAATTACCAGAGTGATGAGCATCCACACTGTCACGTGATATCCTCAGTACCTGGTGGATGAGGTGAATGAACCAATGGGAAGGCTGCACAGCTACCAAGAGGTGCAGTTGTCGGGATCAGTCTGTGTTCCTGTTACGTCAGAATCTTCTAGTGTCTGGGTCTTCAGTGTCCCCAAGCCTGAGAAAAACTCACTTTTCCTAGTTAGACACAGACAGATTGCAGTAAATAGCACAAAGAACATGAGCACCTCTCTGGTTCTGACACATTTACCATTTGGATGAGCACAGCCTATCTATTCTCACACACAAGTGTTCGAGTTTTCAACCTGGGCTTCAGCGTCTTCTGGATACGCCCCAGTCAGTAGTTTTCAAAGGGAGCGAACACGATGTTCTAAGAGATTCTTTGTTCTGGTTAACTGAGAACTGTATTTCACTTCAAATATTTCCAAAGAACCATCAGTAAATATTAATTCTGTCTTTGCACCAAGTTTTACAGTTATTGGGTAATACCAAATTCTGAATATCTTCACTAAATAACTAGCCATTTTATATATACAAGTATATACATTTAGTTGTTTATACAGTCACTTCTATTGTAATATATTCAAATTTTAGGATCTTTAAATTGGCTAGGTAAACTGGCATCTCATATCAAATGGAAAGTTGAGATAACATTTATAATGTGTGTGGTAGCTTAAGTAATGAGATGTTGGACTTCACTGTGTAAGTTGGTTTGAAGGATGCATGAATCAGTCTCATTGTTGGGCCTCATTAAATCTCTGTGTCTCTGTTGTTGATTGAAACTAACATAATTAGGGAAAGGCAGTCAGGACAGGCTCCGCAGGAGGCCCAAAGAGTCGTGATGCAATCATCATCAATTGATGGAGCCAAGTGTGCATGGCAGGTAAAACCACACGCACTTCCCACAGCATGGAGAGAAAGGTTCCCGCTTGTGAGTGGCACAGCACAGCTTACACACAGATGGGTGTGAGGTGAGAAGAGTGTGTGTGACATGTGTGTGTGCTGACGTGAGCCAGCCATTTCAAGGACCCCAGAGCCTCAGACCCCATGGAGAAATGACAAAGCCTCCCCCGGGGTGTGATTCACAGGCATGTCAACGCCTCCCTCTGTCTGAGTATGAATGCTGACAGTGTGTGCAAAATACGTTCAGGATAGCTTTCTCCCCTTGGATGCTTAGGGCCTGAAGACTGCTCCCCTACAGAGACTGCTCCTACCAAGATTAGCTAAGCCTTCCTCCTTGATCCAGCCTTATGCAACAGCCCCTCCTCCTTGTTTATCTGTATGTAATAACTCCTCCTCCTTGTTCTGCTGCATCATAACCCCACCTCTGGGTTACCTCTGTAAGAAACATGCTGAGCTTCCTTCCGGGATGCTGAGGTTTCTCCAGCAGAGAGCTCAGTCCACCGCCTCAGCATTTCTACCTGTGTGTCTCTAATTCTGCCACCGCCTCAGTTGTGTCCATTCCTGAAGCCATGCTAGATGTGGTTGCCTTGTTTTGAAGTCGTTTTACGTGTTTGTGCAAAGTAAGATATAAGATAAAATATAATCTACTTGAAACATTTGCTTTCTATATGAGACTAGACTCAAAGACTTTGTATATATTATTTCCTTCGACGTGTACAAAGCTCTGTTTGTTAAGCACACCCATTTTATAACACTTGATTGAGGTTCGTCAGGCAACATTTTCCAGAGGCTGCAGAGGGCTGAACTTAGAAGCAAACCTAGTTTAGACTGAAGAACACACACTGTTTGCTGTGCTCAGTGGCTCCTGCTTGATCCACTATGGAGAACACATGTTCTGTCTTCACCTGCATTGCGTCTGGTGTTTAGAGTCATCACGTAGGCTTTGTGTGGTCAGCTTTTCTTGAGAGCATCTTGGTCATCCTGTAACTAAGGCTTTTTCATTTATCCACTGCGTGTCCCTGAATGAATGGTAACATGTGGATATTATCAGGTTAACTGTGGCTCTTATGGCATTGATCAGCTGTAAGCCATGTGGGACAGTAAGTACATATGGACTAAATGAAATTATTGATCAGAATTCTTTCAAAGAAATAAACTCTCCCAATGAGTCGAATGACGCACCTGGAGGCAGTGACAGGGACTCCTAAAAAGCTGTTTTAATCACAAATGGTGATTTTTCCAAATAGTCACCCTTGTTCTTAAAGGGCTTATTTGCACATGGAATGTCATGATTCTTTTATCTCTGTGTTATTCACAAAACAAAGAAAAACCATGTAAAGCTACTCCCCCAACCCTCGGTACCCCTCTGTATCCCTCAGCACCTCCTCCGTATCCCTCAGCCCCCTTTGGTATCCCCTCAGCACCCCTCGGTATCCCTCAGCACACCTCTGTATCCCCTCAGCCCCCTTTGGTACCCCCTCAGCCCCCCTCAGTACCTGTCAGCCCCCTTCCATATCCCTCAGCACCCCTCAGTACCCCTCAGCACCCCTCAGCACTCCTCCGTATCCCTCAGCCCCCTTCGGTATCCTCCCAGCCCCCCTCAGCACCCCTTGCTTACAGTCCTGGAAAATGTTCATAGGATGTGGCTTATGCTCTATAGCTATGAACCTACATTTGAACTGCTTTAGAAATATTAACTCTTATCAACTTTACACACTATTGGACTGAGGTACTTAAACATGGCTACCCCAAAAATGAAGTCATGATAAATCATAAAAGAGCACTGATAGCAATTAATAAACACTGCAGAGTACATTAATGAACGAAAAATAAGCGAAGATGAGAAAATTACAATAATTTATTTATCATAAATAAAAATTTATTCTTTCTTCCTTAGAGAAAAATGGGGAGGATTATGTGGATACAAAATTCAAATAGAGCTTAGAAAGCTAAAATAATAAGCTTTTATTATTATATAAAACCCAGGTCTACTCTTATGCTTAAAGTGGGGAATAGGCAGAGAGACAAAGAAGCCGTGAGTGAATCTCAGAATGTCCGGTGCTGTCTAAGAACCATGTTCCAGTGTCCGGAACACCAGGAGAGAATGTCATAGGCAGGCTGTAGACAGAACAGTGATCTGATCACCAACAGCCTTGGGAGCCACATTTGACCACCGGAAAGCAGGGAAGTGATGTGATCCATTGCTCAGTGGCAAGGTTACCTACATGATTTAAGATTTCCCGGAGAAGAGAGAGAGTCTGGTGACAGGGAGACAGTTTGAGGGCAGGCCATGAGATCATGGGCTCTTGTTCAATTGGCAAGCATTCATAGAGTGATGTCATCTATGACTTGCTTGGGAAGGCAGAGTGTGCTAGTGGAGAATGTTACAAGCCATAGCATGCCATTTCTCTTGCTTTACGTGTGCAGTTGCT
The DNA here is from genome assembly GCF_000317375.1 of Microtus ochrogaster. Lineage (NCBI taxonomy): Eukaryota > Metazoa > Chordata > Mammalia > Rodentia > Cricetidae > Microtus > Microtus ochrogaster. The sequence goes on from NC_022031.1 coordinate 30,440,511, forward strand.
GAGGATTCAACTGTGGGGTGGAAACATTGGGAGATAATTGCATGTGCACTGAACAGTGCCTATAGGCTTTGGGGGGTTCTGTTCCTTAAATAATACAGCATAACAGCTCTTTGTGTAATATTCATAGCATATGAGGCATAATGACTAATACCATCTGGAAGAGACATAAAGTAAACTGGACCATGTGTGTAAGTTAGATGTAAACACTAGGTCATTTTATTTTAAAGATTTGAGTGTCCATGTCTTTCTGTGTCTAGCTAGAAGTCCTGGAAATGAGTTCAGGATCCTAACATCTGTGCCATTCAGCAAATAGTAATCACCTGCTATATTCCAAGAACTGTCCAACATGATAGGGTTACCACAGAGCATAAGAGACAAGATGCCTCCTTGTGGGAAGATGAGCATTCTGTCTCAGGAGAAAAATGACTACAAATCGGAAATCAAATTCGCGCACAGTGTGCTTTTAAAGAGCGCTGGATGCTATGGGGGTAACAGAGTGTAGCCCCGAGATCAAGAGGAGGGTAGTGTCTAGGGAGGCGTATAAAGGGTCAGCAGTGTCAGACATGGAGTTAAGCTCAAGTGAGAAGGATGCCACCATGCTAAGATCTAAGGGGAAAGCTTCCACATCGAGGCCAAAGAGGATGCAAGTCAGGGCAACATAGTTGAAGCCCATAATCCCAGCTCCTGGGGGCTGAGGGTTGTGAGTGCGAGGCCAGCCTGGGCTACAAAGTGAGACCCTGTGTCAAAACAAGATAAAGGCAAAGGGAATAGCACAACGGGAAAGAAGGAAGGTTAGGTGATGTGAGGGAAGAAAGGGGGAGAAAAAGAAGATGTGGGCAGGGGGAGAGGAATAGAGCGAAGGCGGAAGACGGAGCAGAAGCACATAGGACAGGGTAACTGCAAGGCTGTGCTTCCCAACCTTCCTAAAGCTGCAGCCCTCTCATACAGCTCCTCATGCTGTGCTGACCCCAACCATAAAATAATTTTTATTGCTACTTCATAACTATAATTTTGCTTACTGTAGTTGAGAACTACAGATGTAGGAGGGAAAGAGAAGGCATGGTACAACACACAGCAGGAGAGGGGCCTGTGCGCTCAAGTACATTTTAAAGATGGTTGCACTGCCCCATGAGAAGGGCTTTGTACAGAGGCAGAGCAAACACGTGAGACCCTGAGGAGGTTTGTGCTGGAGTCTGGGAGACAATGGCGGTGGCCTTAGATGGATGTTGGGCTAATGCCATTATCCCCACAGTGCGGCTTGTGGGTTCCTTCTCTCCCCAGAACATTCTAGGGAGAGTACAAAGCCAGACTTGTTGACTAGCTAAACCAGATGTGGTTCGCCTTCTCCACATGTGCTGCTGTGTGCACGCCGCCACAGACGGGGTCTCAGCACGTGTCAGGCAGTGGCACCTGGCTGCGTCGGTCACACCACACACTGGAAGTACAGCGGTGCCACTGTCATTTCAGAAGGTCTTACGTGAAGCAGCAATGGTTGTGTTATTTTCTCCCCTCTAGCTGTATATGATATTTTTGTATATTATGTGAGACCCACTGGAAAAGTACTCATGAAGTTCTTCTGTAACACCCAGGAGATAATCACTGTCCTGGGTGACATGCATGTGCAGTTGTTTGCATCCCCAGCAGATAGGCTGCCTGTGCGTGGAGCATTTGGCTTTTGAGAACCAACGTTAGGAGGTGACCGCTGCTCGTATGGATTTGGGTACTGGCTCGGTAGGCGCTATTAATGAGTTTACAAAATGAATGAATTGATTTTGATTCTTGAAGGTAAACAGCTTACAGAATGTGCTGGCAATGGTAGAATTAAAACAAAAAAAAAAAAAACTCTGAAATTCTGAAAACCATGTCACTGCCACAGTGACCATGACAATTTTCCTAATTGATGAAGTCAACTTTATGATGAAATTGCTGGTGATGTTAATTAATCTGGATTATCTAATGCCTATGACGTGATAGGTAAGCATTTGGAAACTATCCAAATGACCAGTAAGCTTGGATACAGGAATTTATGTATTTAGTTAGCTAGTAATTCATTCATTCATTATTCATTCATTCATTGGTTTTTCAAGACGGGGTTTCCCTGTGTATCTCTGGCTGTCCTGGAACTCACTCTGTAGACCAGGACAACCCCGAACTCGGATATCCACCTGCCTCTGCCTCCCAAGTGCTGGGGTTAAAGCCGTGAGCCACCACCTCCTAGCCTGTCCCACATTTTAAAACCATCACCTGCTGCACTCTAGAATAGACTCAAAGATACATTGAAGTATATGATAAAAGCATGTCTAAGACTCTCATCTGAAATATTAGTCATCAAAAGTGATTGAAATATCGTACCCATTTCTAGCTCTGCATCTGTGAAAAGTTTAATTTTCTTCATATCCTTGAGTCAGATCATTGTATGGTCACAGATGGACTGCAGTAGCGGATACAAGTCCAGCAGTACTCTGTTAGGGTAGGCAGCCATGTTTAGTTGATATCCGTGGGAGAAATGGAAGAATGGAGGGAAGGACAGAGGAGAGATGTGGCAGGAGAGACTGGGAGGCAAGAAAGGAGGGGAAACAGTGGTCAGGCTGTGAAAAGAAATTAATAAATAAAATAAAATACTTTTTTAAAAAAGGACAGGTAGCAAAGAGGCTTCCAGAAATACAAATCAAAGCTGCTTGTCTCATTTAGTTGGAAGATAGTTATTTTTCATAAAACGTTATGTTTACCTAGAATAATTTATTGTAAATGCAATGGATCCTATTTTTTAATTTCTGTGTTAATGTAGGTAAGTACGACTCGGTATGACTCACAAAGTCAAGAACTATCTGGTGCCTCATTGATTTCCAATCATGTAAGCTTTGTTGGGCAGATGTGTTTCAGAAATGGTGAACTAATAAATGGGTCAGCTTGTGATGTGTTTGGAGGTGGGGCTGGGGAAAGCATATTGCTACCCTGTTTGTCTGATCTTCACATACTTCCCCTAAGGAGTCACAAACATGAATAAATAAACAAACAAGCTTGAGAGAGGCAGGTTTGGGTGAAGGGAGTGGAAGAAAGGAATTATTTGGGGACCATGTTGTTCTTGACATGCGTGATGAATATACTAGTGGGAAATTGGATTTTGAAATTTCTACTTTAAGTCAGTAGGTAAAACTCACAGGACTAAGGGCTGTTTGGGATACAGGAAGGGGTCAGATGAGATCTAGTAAATATGGAAATCCTTAGCATCCGGAGAACAAAGGCCAGGAGCGTAGCAGCGACCGTGAGTAGAGACAAAGAGAAGCCCAAGACCAGATGCTAAGACACAGAGATGGGCAGGGGAGGAACTACCCACCATGGAGCTTAGATAGGAGTACAGGATTGGCAGACGAAAGGCAGGACAGTGTGACACCTGTGGAAGGGACAGGATGCTACGCCAAATGATTCTGAGAAGTCATGACAGGACAGAAGACTCGAGTGTGAACTTGACAGGATGGAGCTCTTCGGAGACCTTGGTAGAAAGCAGGTTTCCTGATGACAAGCAGCCTGCTCGAACAGGTTAGGGAGGGGGAAAGGCAGCAAGTGTGTGCAAGTCTTCTGAGGATTCTCCTTCAGAGCAGGGGTAGGGAAGCAGTGAGCGTCTGGAGGAAGCTGAGAGGGGTTTTAAGCACAAAGATGTCACCCAGGTTTATGTGCCAATGGGAATGATTCGAGAGAGTGTGGCTGAGCTGAATTTAGGAAGAAATTGCTGAAGTGGAGGAGAAGGATTGCACGTGGAGCTTTGAGAACAGTAGTTAATCCTGGAGAGACATAGGAGGGGGAGTATCAGAGAGGTCAAAGAATGGAACAGATCCTTCCTCCACCCTCACTAGAGAGAAGCAGCTACAGCTGAAGGAGCTCGGAGGCTCCCCACCCATCTTCTGTTCTCAGTGAAGCAACATTGCAGACAGTAAGCTACGAAGGGCGGAGGTCTGTTTTAGCTTGTATCTCAAGGTCATGGGACAACGTCTTCATGGCAACACATGATGTCACTTGTCAGGGATGAACGTGAGAGGATTTAGCTAGCTGGCTTGACCAGGATAACCCATAAACCCACCCCACAAGTGGATTCATCCGTTCATGAAGACAGGACTTAATTACCAGAGATCCTACCTGATTCCCTTGTCTTTAAAATTGTCTGTAGGGATTAAATTCTAATCTGAGCCTCAGGAGAGTAAGCCAGAGCCTAAGTTCTGGACTTACTTGCTCGAATCTGGTGAGATGACGGATGGGTTTTTATTCTTTCAATCTTTTGGCTCCCTTTCCTTTTCCCTGAGCCGTGCAAAAGAGCTTATGCCTTGGCCTCCTCCATCTGATCCTGGCAGGATGCTTCCTAAAAGTCTGAAGGGACACAGAGGCTGGACCAAAAGGGCCTTGGGATTTCTTTAGTTGTTCCCTTTGAGCAATAAGCCCACTGTGCCTAATTAAATGCTTCCCTGCCTCCCTAATATGTTGGTCAGCAGAAGAAATGGCTCTGGAGGTTGACCATCTAAATTTTCCACGGGCAGCTCTAGGGACGAACAGCTTGGGTGGGCTGTGTCCATGTGAAACCCTATCATCAATAGTGATAAGTCCAACCATCATCATTCCCTTCGGTGCCAACTCATTTTGTGTCAGCTTGACACAAGCTGGAGTCGTCAGAGAGGAGGAAACTTCAGCTGAGAACATGCTTCCAGAAGATCTGGTTATGAGTGGATATGCCTGTAGGGAATTTTCTTAATTCGTGATTGATGGGGGAGAGCCCAACCCGTTGTTAATGGTGCCATCCCTCAGCTGGTAGTCCTAGATTTTATAAGACAGTAGGCTGAACAAGCCATGAGAAGCCAACCAGTAAGCAGCATGGCTGTACATCAGCTCCTGCCTCCAGGATCCTGCCCTGCTTGAGTTCCTGTCCCGATGTCCTTTGATGAGGAACACTGATGTAGAAGCATAAGCCAGATGAACCCTTTCCTCCCCAAAGTTGCTTTTGGTCATGGATTTCATCACAGCAATAGTAACCGTAACTTACTTGCCTCCTGCATCAGGTTAATGGTACATGACTAACTCTGTGTCATCTCAAGACATCGCCCAGGTGAGGGGGTGGTTTGAGAAAAAAGGAAGTGAGCGGTGTCTGGTTTCATTATGAGCAGGACTTGTGCGCGTCCTTAGGCCCCCATGGACAGGACACTTGAGTCTAGCAGAAATTCTGAAGCTACTCCCTCATTAAACATCCTTCAGTTTTAGAGACTCCTCAGTCGGAAATAAAAAACAGTAAATATTTATGCAGAGTTTCCTCTCAGAATGTGCTGAACAGATTCTACACAGCATACATACACACCGAGCCAGTTCCTAAAGGGTATTGTTTACTGAGTTCATTTTCACCCTGACTGCCCACTGCTTTGTAAGCCTAAAATGGATTCATCATAGAAAGAAAATGCTTTGAGGAAAATTCTCTTCCATGTGCTCCTTTGCCAGTGAGTGGATAAACAGAGAAAAAAAAAAAAACAAGGGCTTCGACCTGAACAAGTTGCCGCTTGGTATAGAATTATGTTAAGATCTACTGTTACATAATCTTCCAAAATGAAAGACACACGTGGAGTGTGGGAAATGGAATGAAATGACCCCAAGGGAAAGGACTTTGGAGGGTCTCACATCCACAGGCACAGTCCACGTTAGCATTGTGATAGGGCCACCCAAAATGCTAAAGACACTGTGGTCAGCCTTTAAGGATGAAGGCTGTAGGAGACCATTCTGTCTGGTCCTCAGTGTTAGGATTGCTCTGTATTTAAGACCACAGTTTGATGTATGCATTGCTTACAATGGGATACTAAATTGTAACTATTTGTTTTTATTTTAAAGCTTAAACTTTTCCAGAGGCAATAACCCAAGGCAGTGATAGAGAAAGAACTCGGTGTGTCTTGTGTGGCATTTGGAGGAACTCCCCAGAGAAGACTTAGGCAGAAAATATGCTACCATGACTGGTCACTTCTGAATATAGAGGTGTCATTCTTGATGAGTCTTTCCAAGAGGAAAGACTAGTGTTTTTAGGCTAGCATGAGACAGATTTGCCTCGGAGAAAACTCTGTGATGATGTATGTAAGACACTGCACATAAGGTCTTCCAAGATGGATTTGCCTGTCTGGGAGGTGGTACCATCCTATTCATTGGGAATGTTTAGTCAAAGCCAACCACTCGCTGTTCCGTAACAGAGATTGTACCGGGCCACCGGTGCTCTCATTTTGAATGTAATTCATTCTTGGAAGCATAGGTTTCCTTTTTATTAACTGCTCACTTGGTTGAAGTGGTGAAGAGGAGCAAATGTGCCCTGCCCCGGGGACCCAGGGTGCTCTGCCCTGGGACATCTCTGTGCAGTACTGCTTTTGCCGCCTAAGGATAATTTTCTAGAGTACCTATCATTCAACTGCTTCAGCTACTTGGCGAAACCTCAGCTTCAAGGTGGAGCTGCTCTCATGCCCTGTCCTAATCTCAAGAAAGAAAAGGAAAATGCATTCAGCGTAAGTGGAGGAATCGAGCCCCTACCTCTGTTTTCTCTTCCCTTCTGAAATCTGTTGTTCCAGGAGGTGAGAGGAAGAGAAAGCATCAAGGTTGATGCAGGGACTGTTAACCCCTAGAGGAGGTGAACTGCAATAGGTTGTAGCCAGTGACTTCAAAGCTTTGGGTCCCACATTGAGGATGTTCAGATATAAATGTGGAGCTTTCAAAGCATACTTGGATGACTAAAGTTAGGGAAATTGCCCTCTCCTTGTCTCCTCTCCTTATTCAGTAGTAACTGTAGAATTGCCACCCCCATAAACAGATGAAAAGATTGCAAAGCAGGAAGCAGCAATGTTTGAAATTACTTTGGGAAACTCCACAGAGTGGGTGTGTCACGTGGGTTTTCAGATGGATCCCTTATGCATTCATGTACAGCTGCTTAACTGTTTCTCATAGTTCAGCCTTATCAATGGGGTTCTATTGTGACTCCTTCTCTGCTCTTTGCTCGGCATGCGTAGCCGCTCTTGGCTCGGGTCTCGGTAGTCCCATTAGGGTGCTATTGCTAGTGGAGCTGCTGCTGAGCACGTTAGCGTGTAGGGAGAGAAGCGACCACGGAGATGCAGGCAGCAGCAGTTTCAAGATGAAAGTTTGCTTGTGTTGATCCTGACAGCACCTTGATACATCTGGCCACCTGCACAACCAAACAGGAGAAGGTGTGGCTAAGCCCTGTTCAGCATGGCATTCCCAGAACCCAGGTGAAGGAGGCCTTGCTGGATAAACTTCTTCCTGCTTTGTGAGAGGGTCAGTGTCTGCAGCCTGTCCGCTAGTGCCCACCCAAGTCTGCCCCAGCCTTGGACATGTCTGCTGCTAACATTCTTGGGCACACGCACAGTTGATTGGTCCCTGTGCCATATAATTAAATATTAAAACATTACAAATCAAACTCACAAACCTGTTATCTAAAGATCATGTCCATGGTCCTTCTGCTTTGATGTCAGTCTTCTCAGAGGCCAGAAGAGGGGGTTTGAATAGATAATACTCAAGTGTTTAGAGTTCTAACTAGAGGCGCGATAGCACGGGATCCGACACACGACAGTTCCTTCTCACCTCCCGTTCCCACACTCAGCTGTCCCGCATGCTGGAGGACTCCCAGGCCACACACCCATGGTACCACAACATCTCTCTAGTGGTAGCTGCCCTGACTATTTGCTCGCCTTTCAGGCTGGTGTAGCCATGAAAGAGAGAAGACTCAGGTAAAAGGCATCCACAGAACTTTGAGCCTTTCTTGAGACCCCTTGGGAGAAAATCCTGGGATGCTAAAAATAGAAAGGGATCATGAATTCAATGAGGGCAAGGGACAAAGGGCTCTCAGGTCTGGCTGAAGTAGAATGAGACTCTGCTTGCTTGAGCGTAAGGGCCTTGCTGCCTGTGGACATTTATTTGGATCGATCTTCTCATCCTTCAGGACTGGACTTAGACCACTTTTGCCTAGACCACAATGAGTTAGCTCGTCTGTCATACCCTCAGATGGGCATCGATACTATGGGTGTCCCAGACAGACAGTGTTGACATGTTTGTAAGTTGTGTTGCTCAGAGCCCCCTTGTTGTTTGCCTGTTCTTCAGGCTTTGCCCCATTCTGTTCAGCAAAGGCCACAAATCCCGTGTCTCTAACTCAGGGTCTGGAAGAGGAACCTGGTGGTTTCGGTGACCATCACCCAGTCTCTCCTTTGTCTCCTCAGGAATAAGCAGTCTCAAAAAAGTATGAGGAATTATAACAATTATTTGGAATAATATCAGTGGACCTTTGACCCCTGAGAATTTTGTGGGTTCTGATGAAGGGTCGGTATGCAATCCCCTCTTGGCTCCTTTCCCATTGACCAGGTCACATGGCCCTACCTAGACAAATGGAAACCAAATAATGCCTGCTTCAATCAGTTATTGCTCCAGCTGGATGTTATCAGGACCGACTTCTAGATCCATACATACATGAAGAACAGCCACACGTTGTCATCAAGGGCCTTGCCAATAGAAGTTCATTTAACTCTCCAAGAGCTTTTAAAAGAATATTACCAAGAAATTTGATTCAGACTTTCCGACGTTGACAGAAAAGCATGAAATCTGTTTCTAACAGATGTTCCCTCTGATCCCCAAATGTAAACATGTTTGCAAGACGGTAGCGAAACAACCTGTTTACACAAGGAAGTACCGAAAAGAAGCAAACAAGAAAAGCATCACACCCGGAGCAGTCATTGTGATCAAAGAGCCGACGATTATTAGGGTGTAAGGGGAACTGATGAGTCAACCTAGCACCACCGCGGTCTCCAGATTTCAGTTTCGTAACAGACTCTCTTTTCAGGAATATTCTTCATTTGCACACAAATCCGATTTTCTTTCTAAAACGTTTTTTCGATTTTTGTCAAACCGAAATTCTAGGATCCCTTTGAAAGATGACTCTGCTACCCAGATTACACTCGAGCGAGCACCCTGTGGATGCGTCTTGGCACGGAGAATGCGCAGGGTGTTACTCCTGGGATCTTACGCCCGAGGGAGAGATGATCTCCCAAGTGCAGTCTTGGCTTGATCTCCTCCTACCAGGCCCCAGTTAGTCAGAGAGAACACAGGAACTCTCAGACTGCGTGTGGTAGGAAATAACTTTCTGAATCAATCAAAGTGTGATATTTTGATCCTTTCATATGCCTGGGTATTCTGGGCAGCTGCAGTCTCGAGTCAGTGACTCACAGATCAAAGATGTAAAACAGCTCTAAGTGATGGCTGGCTGAAGCCAAATGTGTCTGGTATGAAATAACTATCATTTGTATCGAGCTTAGCAGTTTTGGGGGAAATTAATCACCACCGCCCTTCGAAAGGAAGGTGCCTTGGGACGGAGACCCGGGTCGTTGGGGAGAGGAGGAGGAGGAGCAGAGGTGTCGCGGGGAAGCCCGCAAGAAGTTCCTGGGACATTTCTGGATGGGTTTATCTGGAGATCAGTGAGGAGCACAGTTTCTCACAGAAGGAAACTGAAATTCTTTAGCTTTGAGAATGGTGAGGCCGGTCCCGAGGCCACCCTCGCCTGTTTGTGTCCATATAAATAGACCAGGGACTGTGACTTTGGCTCTCTTTATGACATCATTCTATGGAAAAGAGGTTCTTGTTTTACTGTTGACTTGAAAGTGCAGGGGCTCGCCCCTCTGGTCATTATGTGGCTTGTCAGCAGGGCAGGGATGCTGCTACCACCGTGCCCAGAGCTGGGCCACTACCCACGGAGAATGATCGGACCGCGATTGGACCAGCAGTGGTTAGCTCTTGGTATTTATCATACAGTTTAAGCTCTGGGTTATTGTGCTAAACTTTTGCTGTACTTTCGAACACTAAAAATTATGTAAGAGTCTAACCCACCCACAAAATTTGTACATGCAAAAGAACTATTATTAACATAGATCAGCAAGTTTATAGGGAGGAAAGTCTAAATGTCTGAGCCAGAGGAGTGTCAGAACATGAACGTGGCTGTTACAGAAGCCTGAAGACCTGAGTCCCATCCGTGGAACCCGTGGCTGAAGGAGAGAACCAACTCCCAGAGGTTGTCCCTTGAGCTCCACATGCATGCCTGCTCTTACATACTGACACACACCTACCCACAAGTGTACACACTCAACGCGGACTAATTTAAAAACTTGACATACAAAAATTAAATTTATTTCCATATTTATATGTTCTAACATATCTAGAACATATAAGTAATTTTTATAGTTCAACACTTTTAAAGACAAATAACTCAGTAAAATAACAAGAAATACTGAAAATGAAATGAAGAAAATTATATTTATAATAGTGTCAAAAATAATAAAATACTTAGGAACAAATTTAATAAAAAAAATCAGGTATGGTGGGGATGTCAAATCTCATCACTTGAGAGGCAGAGACAGGAAGTTCTCAGGTTTAAATCCACATTGGAAGCTTTAGACCAGCTTGAGAAATAGTGAGACCCTATCCCAAGTATAAATTAAAAATATAAAGGAAAGGACATACATTTGGACACCAACTATAGAACACTATGGTGTAAATGGAGACTGCTCATTCCCAGCCACCCAGACCCGGATAATCACACAAAAACTATATTAATTACAACACTGTTTGGCCAATAGATCAGGCATATTCCTAGCTTAGCTCTTACATCTTAAATTAATCCATTTCTATTAATCTGTGTATCACTACGAGACTGTGGCTTACAGAAAAGGTTCTGGGTGTCTTTCTCCTTCAACAGCTACATGGCATCTTCTTGACTCCTCCTACTTTGTGTATATATATATATATATATATATATCTGTTTGGCTTTCTTGCCTAGCTTTACTCTGGTAAGCCACTGACTGAAACAGCTTTATTCATCAACCGTTAAAAGCAACACATATACAGAAGGAGATCCCACATCATCATGGAAATTATGAAAAAAATTAAATGGAAAGACTTCCAATATTCATAAATCAGAAGGCACACTAAGGTAACAGTACTATCCAAATTGTACACATTCAAAGCACTCACCATCAAAATTTCAGCCAGCTGTTTTTTGTTTGTTGTTTGTTTGTTTGTAGGAATTGACAGGCTAGTTTCAAAATTCATATGGAAATGCAAGGGGCCCAGAATAGCTCAAACAATCTCAAAGAACAAAGTTGAAGAACTCCCGCTTCCTTATTTTAGCATCTACTACACAGCTACCTCAACACAAAGCATAGTACTCCACCTTAAAGCACCCGCGATTAACTCAAGAGGCATGTGCAGAAACTATAGAACTCCTAGAAGAAAACAGAGCATCTGGGCAGGGTGTGTAGTGAAGGATGATTTCATGCTCAAGGACAGCTACATAACAAGTTCTAGGCCAGTCTGGATATGAAACCCAGTATTTAAAACAAACAGGAGACAGATGAACAAAATAGGTAAATGGGACTTTATAAAAATTTAAAACTTGTGCTTTTAAAGTAAACCATTAAGAAAACAGAAAAGGCAAACCCAGTGAATGAGATAAAAATATGTGCAAGTCACATGTCTAATATATCTAGAACATATAAGTAATTTTTACAATTCAACACTCTTAAAGACAAATAACTCAGTAAAATAGCAAGCAAAGAATTAAATATTTCTCAAAAAATACATACAAATACCACTGTGTACATAGAAAGATACTTGACATCATTAATCATTAGGAAAATATAAATTAAATTCACAATGAGATATCACTTTACCCTTAATGAGATGAGCAGTCCAAAAGACACCACCGTGCTCATAGGGGTGTGGAGCCTGTTGATGGGCTGGTAAGAGAGTACAATCATGCCTGTGAGGGATTAGGCTAGCCTCTGGCCAGGCATGTGAAGGATTATTTAGATTAGGCTAGCCTCTGGCCAGGTATGTGAAGGATTATCTAGATCAGGTTATCCTCTGGTCAGGCATGTGAAGGATTATCTAGATTAAGCTAGCCTCTGGCCAGGCATGTGAAGGATTATCTAGATCAGGTCATCCTCTGGCCAGGCATGTGAAGGATTATCTAGGTTAGGCTAGCCTCTGGCCAGGCATGTGAGAGATTATGTAGATCAGGTTAGCTTCTAGTCAGGCATGTGAAAGATTGTCTTAAAAGGTTAATGGAGATGTGAAGACTTACCCAAGCATGGGCTGCACCATTCTCTGGGCTTGGTGTACCAGACTGTATAAAGGAGAAAACAACCAGCAATCATTCTGTTTCCTGACTTCAGATGCTCTGTGACCAGCTGCCTCCAGTCCCTGCTGCTAAGACTTACCATGACAGACTGTACCCTTGAACTGTGAGACAAAATAAAGCCTTAAATTGCTTTAGTAGGAATCTTTTATTATAGCAATAAGAAAAGTAGCTAGATAATGATGACAATTCTGGGCTCTAGCCAGTCTAAACTCTATGGCTGGGCCAGCAAACTGCAGGTTCGGGGAAGGTTGATAGAGCAGTTTGAGTCTACAGGTCTCTGCTGTCAGGATTCCCTCTTCCTCAGAAAGGTCAGCTCTTTTCTTTTAAGTCCCTCAGCAGACTGAATGAATCTAGTCTGTATTCTAGATGGTAATATGCTTTATTAAATGCTACTAATGTCAGTGTTAAACTCATTGGAAGAATATGTTTTCATCACTCTCAAGACATGTTCACCCTGTACATTGTGACTTAACAAGCTAACCCAACAAAGTTGCCATTGCCCTCAGCATACAACCAAGAGAATTTGAAACACATGTCCATATATGATTGTGTATAAATGCTCATAGCAACGTTATTCACATAGACCAAAAAAACATAGGCAAAACATGGAAACAACACAATATCCCCTAATTGATAAATGTATAAATGGCATATTATATGCATTCTGTTAGTTTTCAGTTACTGTGCCGAATACTTAAAAAATAACTTGAAAAGAGAGATTTCTTTTGGCCCACAATGTCATAGTTTTCAACCCATGGTTATTTGTTTCGGGCTCTGAACATTGTGGTGAAAATCATTATGGAAGCAAGAGAGGAAGGGGCATTGTGGTTCTAGTGATCTGTTTCCTCTATTTCCCACCTCCTCCAGTTTCCCCCAACTCCCAGTGATCCCATCAGCTATGAACCCATCAATGGGTCCGTCCATTAACGAGGTTAGAACCCCCATGATCTAATCACCCCTGAACACTGCTGCCTTGGAGACCCACCCTTTAATACATGAGCCCCGGGAAGTAGTCCAAACTAAACTATAAGGCGCTATCTTAGTACTTTTCTAGTGCTGTGAAAAAGCACCCTGACCAAAACAGCTTATAGAAAAGGAGTTTCTTTGGACTTAAGTTCCAGACAGTTAAGAGTCCATGATGGTGAGGAAACCTGGAAGCAACCTGTAGGCATGACAGCTGGAGCAGGAAGCTGAATGCTCACATCTTGATCTACAAGCGCAGAGTAGAGAGAGCAAACTGGAAGTAGCCTCCTGTGGCATCCTCCTCCAACAAGGCTGTGCTTTCTGAGCCTCCGTGTATAGCACCGCCAGCTGGGATCGAGCACTCAAATGTCTAAGACTGGCGGGGGGGGGGGGCATTTCTAATTTGAATGAGAATTTGCTACACTACCACACCAGCATCCCGCAGATGGTCATTTAGCTATTAAAGGTAATGAAGGATGGCCGCATGCTGCTCCCTAAGTGAACTCTGAAAGCACCGTGATAAGTGTAAGTCAATCCGGGCACAAAAGGCTACATAGCATGTGGTTCCATTTATATGAAATACGCAGGGTAGGCAAGTATGTAGGGACAGAACATAGCTTAAAGGAGTAAGAAAAGATTCAGCTTAATTTTTTTTTCCTGGTATAAGTGGTGGGAAAGATCACCAAGAAAAGTGACAGGAAGTTGAGTAGGTCTACCGGATGTGAGATGCCACCAGTAGAATGAGCTTAAGAACACATCACAGACTGACCAGGAGTGGTGTTCCCAAAGCTGTCAGGCAACTTGGGGCAGCTTTGTTAACCATACGCTTGACCAGAAGCCAGCAGGTGATGTTACTGCAGCTTAACCAGCAGTCAGACAAATGGCACCAGAGGAAATCACCCCACGATGCAATGAGGACCTAGATCCAGTGCAGGGCCCTGGGAACAATGTGAACTTTTGTTCTTTTGCAGGAGATTTTTAATCTGGGGTTCACAGATTCGCACAGGATCCCCAGCACACTTGAAAAGGTCCTTGAACCTCTGCTTTACCACATGGAGAGGTTTTTTTGTGTGTTCATTTTTTTTCATAGGAGGGAGTTGTCAGGTTTTAAAAGGACCTTTGATAGGAGAAATGTTAAAACATTATTTAGAATGCCAGGCTAATTTTCTGGCTGTGTGATGCATTGTGCTAAGTGGTCTGGCACTCCCAATTTTTGGAATAAAAATGAATTCTTAGTGCATGATCTCACTGCCCGTAAGGCGGTTTGATTCTGCCCTGGCATTTGATAGGACTTGCTAGAGGATTAGGTAAGGCAGGATGTTGGTGCATTTGAGGTCATTAAACCAAGAAAAGGAGGAAAAATAATTCCACTTGCTAAGTACATTGTGGAGCTGAACTAAATGCTGAGCTGCGAGGGGACATTCCCTATGCTCTTTGTCAACACTTTGAATCCCTGCTTACAAACAGACAAGTGAGAAAAAGCCGCTTCGGCTAGATGCAGCATGTTGGGAAAACAAGCCATCTTTCCAAGAAATGCCCTTTCAGTCATCCCTTGATAGTGAAGACGTGCAAGGCTGTGACGTCCCGGGCTCCTTGATGCTTATGGACCTGGTTGTAACCAGTATATGACCTAGAGAAGTACACAAAGCCCCTCTTCCATGTGGATACCAGCATAATGTTGGGTGTCAGATATGGAAAACCAGTGAAAATGTATCATGGAAAACCTGATCTATAGGAAGGATTTTATATAAAACAAAGCACAGCCCTCAAAGTATCTTTCCCATTGAGCTCTTACTTTAAAGCTTTGGTCTTATTTTTGGTTTAGATTCTGTTTGAAAGATAATTTTTAAATTCTTATCTCTAGTTCCCAGAGTTTAACACCAGGTGACCCATTGCTTTTTAAAACTTTTCTAGTCACGAAGTGGTGAACCCGTTTAGTCTGTCTTGGTGTGAGGAAGGACTCTAGAACAGCTCTAAATATGTTTGTCAGTGAACCTATGACTAACATTTTACAAAAAAAAAAAAATTGTGATCCATTTCCAACCGACTGAGAGTTGACATTGCTTAGTAGAAAAGAGTCTCTAGATGTAATTTTTAGTTTTGGAAATTGAGCTTTAAACTGTTTTGTTTTTTCCTGACCACTATCCATTCTCTTGGCACTCAATCCAGAGGTGGGAAATGTGTGGGTATGTCTCTGTGTAACTAGGGATGCGTCCTGGTACTAGCTCTAAAAACCAGTAATCTGATGTTGGACAGAAGTGGCATCCTGACACTAGAAAACTTACCTTGGCCTACTAGAATCTTCCGTGTAGCATCTCTGCTGGAAAAGCTCCTGTTCTTTTGTGTAGTGAGCTTTTCGTTTCATGAGATAACATTGATACAGGGGAAAGAATCAGCTTGAGAATACTTAATCCTAAAACGTGGGGGCCGCCATACATGGAGTCAGGCTCAGCACAAACATGAACCAATGTGCTGAATACTTCATTTTCTGCTCTTTGTGTCACCCTGCATCCTAGAAAGGTGGGAAAAGGCAATTAGAGGAGGAAATTAACAACGGGGACGCCAGAGATGCAATACTGGAAACGAGACAAGCAGAGAGCTACCCTTCTATTTTGAACAAATGATTCTACTAGTATGAGGTGTATGGTGTGGGTGAGAAGACCTGCCAGTCTCCTGGGGAAAGAGCTCATCACGTGCTATTAAACCCTCTAAATCCGTCTTAGCTAAGAGTTGAGTGGAGGGGGATAAAGAACGCAATCAGCCTTACCTATACAACTTTCCAGAAAACCAAATGGTTTCACAGCTAATTGGTACAAATGTTCCCTTGCCCACTGTTGCAGCTGGAGACACACTTGAACATTTTTATGGCTGTTTGTGTAATTAAATACCATTTACTTTTCCTACCTGAGGAGCGCAGGTCCTGCCGACTCTTTCTTTTAAGTAGATGTAAGATTATGCAAGAGGGAATTATGTACAGATAATTTCCCATATTTGCAGTGTGCGCCTTTATTTGGAAATGAATGACTAGAAACCACTCAGATATCTACTTCTGAACTCCCCCGGCTTCTTGTAACAGTAAATATGAAGAAATGAAAAGCACTGCTGTCATGCTTGGTCTAGTTCTGCCGTCGTGGGTCACCCACCTTTTCCTAAGAACTGTCCGTGTGAGGTCCTCAGAAATAAGGCACAGAGTGCCCGTGGTTCTCTTATTCACCACTGTTTCGAGAGACCAACAGAGTTCACAGAGCCTCCTGGCTCCATGAAGGCATTAGGTGCTATCCTGTGGGGCCACTGGGTCTGAAAGACCTCAAATAAATAAATAAACAAACAAACAAAACACAGGGTCCTATAGCTGCATTGTCTGGTATCCACATTTAGCTACTTATTTTTAACTTATTTTTAAATCAGTTAAATTTCGTTCCTCACCCATACCAGCTAGGTGCCAGGTACCTGGTAGCCACACTGAGGGATGTGGAAATGCTGAGGACACCATTGTCACAGGGTCCTAAATTGGTGTGGCCCCGGGACTTTTAAGGGCATCCTTTCTGACTGTAGCATATACATAACACAAAAAGCCCCTTCACAAATCTGCTTGATAGTGGTAGTCAGATGGCAGTCAGATTGTAAAGCAGTCGGCAGTCAGCTTTATGAATTTGCTTGGTTGTGCCAGTTGTTACAGTAGTAACGTATCGGGGTTGACAAAGACTTGGATTGTAGACCCTTCGCTATCTTCTGATGCTTCGGAGTCATTAACCATTTCCTTAAGGTCTTCAGCCCCTTCTCCAGTCCAAACAAAATTAGTGAGCTAATTATCTTACCCATTCTGATGGTAACAGTGCCTCCAGGAGTGTCGCCCCAACACTGCAGGCCTCAAATTGATGGCCGTACTTTTGGCTTCATGGTGCCTGACTTTGAGAAGGGACCACTTTCTAAGGGTCATTCCAGAGGTTCCCTTAACACCGGTATGGCCATCAGCCATATGACAGAACCATCAGCTTACAAAAGACCTGAAAAATCATCTGTTTCCCCAAGAAACCAACACCTCGAGAGCCACTCAGCTACTCTGTGGCCAACTGAGAAACAAGACACTATCCAGCCCTTATTTATTTATTTGTTCATTTTTTAGCTACCTCTTCCTGTGTCTTTCCTTCTCTGTAAAGTGGAGATTAGAAGTCTTATGCCTGGCAATGCTGCTAATAAAAAGCAAGATGACCTTTAGCATTAAATGTATGTCTTATAGTTTTCAAAACCAAAGAAAAATAAGCCACATATATATGTGTGTTCACACATGTACATATCTGTATATATTTTCCACCTCATTTAATCTGAAGAAGAACCTGTGTGAAGAGTTAGGCTCAGAGGCAGAGCCCTTGTCCCACATAACAAAGCCACTGGCACAGAGGGCTGTGTCTCTCAGGATTTAGGAACCTATGAACTTGTAAATGTACGGTAATACAGCCGGGCGGTGGTGGCGCATGCCTTTAATCCCAGCACTCGGGAGGCAGAGGCAGGCGGATCTCTGTGAGTTCGAGACCAGCCTGGTCTACAAGAGCTAGTTCCAGGACAGGCTCCAAAACCACAGAGAAACCCTGTCTCGAAAAAAAAACAAAAAAAAAAACAAAAAGCAAAAGAACCTATGAACTTGTAAATGTACGGTAATACAACCATGTGGCATTGCTGGTTTTTGGCCTGTGGCATTTTGCAGTTCAGGAGTTAGCGATACTGAAAGTTATTGCTTTACTCAAGTGATGCAATTTTTTTACACTTTGATAATCTGCCAGTTGCACAGACTTCGGTTCAGCATGGGCTGCTTTGAAGTATATTTTTAAAATGAGAGAATCCAGATTTGTAATTAGCTTTGCAAATGCTAGTTGTACAGTCTCAGCATCTGAAGAGCTTCTGGTAAGTGTTCCTGTTACTAGTGGCAATTTTGTTTTTTTATTCCCTCTCTGGCCCCAAGCAATTAGGAGAAACAAAGTCTGCTGTTTGAGGATCGTCTCATCACTTTGTTTCTTTATCCCCTATGAGCGTGATGGGCTCACAAATTAACTGTGCACCTGATCCTGGCCAAGGAAAAAACTCTAGAAACCATTCCACCCACTTAGACTCCGGGTTGTCAGGAGAATGTCTCCCAAGTTAAAAAGGAAGTCACAGTGAGCAAATAGTCCATTTCTTGATAGAACTTTGTTCTTTGGACCTTTCTTGTCGTTATAGACCACTCAGACTTTAATGTAAGACTGCTGGAAGAGATGAATTTAGTTATATATCAGAATATAACTGAGAGGGCTCACACCCTGAGTCCTCAAATCTTAGCCATTTTATTGTATGTGCTGGACACAGAAGTAGAGTGTATAGATACTAGAGTACAGTAGAGTTCCCTCCCAGGGAAGAGCACCCTAGCCGACAGCCCTGAAGACGTGCCTGTAGGAAGCATTAGCCAGACTGAAGGAGTGTGTGTGTGCGCGTGCGTGCACATATGTATATACACACATACAATAGCATTTAGTGAAAAAAGAGGCCATGAATTTGAAAGTTCTGGAGAGGCATGTGGGAGGAGGTTGGAAGGAGGAAAGAGAAGGGAGAATTGTTATAAATTGTGACTTCAAAAATTAAAAAAAAAATAAAATTAATGATTTGCTTTTAGAAAGAAACAAAGAACACTGGCTGTGCCTTTTAAGGACCCAGGTTCAATTTCCAGCACCTAAGATGGCTCACAACCATCTGTAAATCCAGTCTCAGGTATCCATAGGCACTACATGCAAGTGGGCTACATAGACATACATCCAGACATGTGCTAGCATGTGGTACACAGACATACATTCAGGCAAACACCCATTCACATAAAATAAATAAAATCTCCAAAAACTTAAAGAAAAAAAAACTCATCAGAACACCTTAGACGTTCACATTGCCAGCCTGGTATTTGTTTTTCTAGAGAGCCCAGGAATGGTCAGAAACCAAGGCAACCTGAAACTCATATGGCTCTGTTAGGTGTCACTTTCAGAGAAATGGTTAAGATGTGTTTCTGTGGAGTATTAGAGTATTGCAGAGATATGTTAAAGCATGATTTAATAACTATATATCACAAGTATAATATTTTCTTTCATAATTAACTAAAAAAGTTATGAAAACAGTCTCCAAGTATGTTTGTGTATCTGAAAAGAATAATGGTCCACAATTCAATTCTAAATTCACAAGGTTTTCAGGGTGGTGTGTGTACATGTATGCATGCGTGCTTGTGTGTGTGTATGTGTGTATAAACTTCTTTGGTAGAAAAACTTTGCCTGAATTAATGTAAGATGTTATTTTGTTCCAATTAATGAATCACCCTGTTTTTGCATAGAAACATTGAACATGCTTCTCTGTGGGGTGCTTACCTTGGACAGTAAGAGTGGTTACACACTTGTAAGGATAATATCATGGTAGTGCACCCTGTACTCTCAAATAAAAAATAAATATGAACTGTGTGGTTATCCAAGTGCAAGAGTTACTGTGAAGAGGCTATAAGCCTAAGTGACAAAATATCCTTAATAATTTATTGCTCATGGTTACCATTATTCATTATTCATTTCTTTATATTCTGACCTGTTTTATGTGATCTACTAAATAAACATTAACTTATCAGAGAAAATAAATATTTCTAATTTTATGGATGAAAGTCTGATATGAGGATATGAGGTTGGGCTAAAGCCAACCAAATCGTACTGATTTGAAAATAAACACATTTGAGGCATCGTTGTCAGCCAGGATTCACAAGTTAATCGTGTCTTCTAGAATCGCCTCTAGTTAGCACATCCTCTTAGGTCTTTAAACTGGGGTGTTTGGATTTGTTGAAGAAAGCCTTCTGAGATGATCCAGGAGATAATAAGATGATTAGAGATTGGCCGCCCCGAGTTGTCTTTGGGTTCAGGAGAGCATGTGGTAAGAGATGCTCGCCTGCAGGAAGCACCTGGGGAAGAGGTCTTCTGCTTGAGTAGAGCCCAGATATTGGTATCCAGGGCGATTTTGTCGCTCTGCTTATGTGGTTCAGTTGAGAGGCATGCCAGAACCATGGTGGAGTACTGTATTGCTCAAAGAGGAGGAGCTGTTCGGAGGCAGGAGCATTGCCATGTGCAGCATTTACTGTAGTAATGGACTTTCCTTTGGGTCTAGGTGGACGCTCGCTGATCTGTCACAAGGTTGCCTCGCTGAGCGTTGGGGTCCATGTCTGAATGGATCGCTGTAGCCTTCACATCTCTGCCTCTGCCCCGTTCCCGGCATCCTAAGACTCGAAGCCAGGACAGGACCTGGGGAAATTATATGTAAGTTTTTCCTAAGATTGCTTTTTCTCACCTACACCAGGGTAAGTATGAGGTGACAACACCAGGAACCCACGCACACAAAAATTGCCTTTCTTTTAACAAAGCATCGTGAGAATTGCAAATGAAGCAGGAAACAAGGACTGGAATCCCTAGAGTCCTGCTTCCTTAGCCTGGTAGTTCTCGAGTGTTAGCTTTCATCACCAGCAGGTCTAAACCAGTAGGTCTGGTGCCAGCCAGCAGTCGGCTTTGCTAACAGTTTCCAAGTGATGTTGGCACAGTTGCTCCAAGGCCCTTGCTTTGAGAATCACTGCTTTGACTCAAGTGTGTGAGAGGGGTGGATAGTGATGTTAAGAAACAATACATTTTAATATTAAATGCATTAAAATGTAGAATCTGGCTGGGCAGGGGATGGCATGCACCTTTAATCCAGGCACTCAGAGGCAGGGGGATGTCCATTAGTTGGGGCCAGCCTGGTCTACAAAGCAAGTTCCAGGACAGCCTGGGCTTCACAGAAAAACCCTGTTCTCGAAAAACAAAATCAATCAAACAAACAAACAAACAAGTAGAACCTGTGCTTAATGTATTGACGCATGTCTCAGAAAACAACTTTAGGGCTTGCACGGCAGCTTCAGCTGCAAAGTTCAGCCTGACCACACGCCAGCTCCCTTCCTATAGTTCTGGCCATTGTTTGTCCTTGGGCTTTAGAAGGTCAGACTAATAGTGTGGCTGTTAGCAAGGGCCACGGTCCCTTGTCAGGTGTGTTTGCCGTGTTTGGTAGGTCCAAAGGGAAAGTCCTTCTCCCAGGGTTCTAGAATCTGTTGCTCCCCTCCCTGCTATGCTGACATGTAGCTACATTTACAAGGGGCACATGAAGGGAGGCGCACCTCCAGTAAATAATCCATCACCAGGGCCCAGCTGTTATGGGTCTCCGAGACCTCAGTACTGGCAGATTTTAAGGTCATCTCCTTACTGTGTTAGCTACCAAAAGGATAACTGCTTACGTGCCAAAGACAAGGACAGTTCACCCAACACTGATTTAAAAAAAAAAATTAAGTTTGGCTAAGCAAATGCTCACTTGGATACAGTTAAGTATACATACAGATCTATACACATGCCTGTACACGTGTTGTATGTTTCTAAGTTTTCAATGTAGAATTGTTAAGTGTTTTTCTTTTATTTCATTAAATAACTGTGAATATAAAATTGTAATAATGCTACTGCCCTGTCCAGAAACTAGCTGAAGAATTTCTGGAAGTTTTAAATCTGTGGTAATACACTATGATTTATAACATTTTATTTGGGTGTGGCAAGTGTGGTCACTCAAAGTAGCACTTGGGATTTGCAACTCTTTTAATTAGAACACTTAAGAATTGAGAACAGTCACTGTTAATAAAGTAATCGCCACCCAACTGTGTTATGCTAAGTGAAGTCAGCCTGACGTGTTCAGCGTTGGTGCTTATATGAGGTGCCCAGAGTCGTCAAACACACAGTCCAGAAGTAGACTGCTTGCTGTCAACAGTAGGAGCAGAGTTGAGGCGTTTGTGGTTTAGTGGGTCCAGTGTGGGCTGGAAAAGTTGACGTTTTGGTAGTTGACGGTGGTGGTTAGTTGCACAATAATGTCCATGTTCTTAATGACACCAAACTGTCCGTTTAAAAATGAATAAAACAGCATTTTAGGTTATATTCTAACACAATCTTAAAAGCAACTAAATAGCAGCGCACACTCTTCCTTTTAAGAAGGCTGGTTCTTGACAGGGAAGCTGTCAAAGGGCATCTTGCATGACTCTCCCATCCTGCTGTCTTTTGTGTCACCCCCAAACACAGCGAGGCCAGAGTCTCAACCACAGGAATGGAATCCCTGACATAGCAAAAATGCCCCTGAGGGAAACCATCGCAGGAGTTTGCCATTAACAGTCACGGTCTCTACCAAACTCCACACTGTGTGGAGGAAGTTGCCTTGCTAGGGTGAAAGGAGGTCTGTGGTGTGGATGCTCCATTTCCCGGGGAGGTTCCTGGGCCAGCACAGCCTGGAGCAGTGTCATGGAGCTGTGAGCCTGACTCTTGCTCTTAATGGGTCTTCTTGCTTGGTGGAGGTGACCGCATGAGAGAAACCAGCCAGGGAAGAGAGACCCACCTCCGCTCCAGTCACTGTACTGCTGAGAGGAGCAGGCATTACAATGCCAATAAGTCCCGGAAGAGGTCAGGGAGCGACCCACCTGCAGTTCAGTGGGAAGCACGGCTTAGTCCACCCAATTCTGCTCCTCTCGCTTTTTACTTTGTCTCGTTTCTACAAAACTGGCCTGGAAGGCAGCCAGCAGATTCCCACTGGGACTGGTAGCATATTTTCTTCCGATCTTTGGCTGTCTTTAGACTTTATCCCTGGGACAGGCCATACCTAAGGATCCAAGGACAGATACCGATGGATAATTTTCAGTTTCATTGACAGGAAGTATAAGGTGTGTGAGGGTGGGGGTAAGTGCAGAAGCCAGTGTTCTAAATGATTGTATGCCCCTCCCCTAAGCTATTAAGGCTACTTGTGTGAATGCACACCAATACACATGGAAATTTGGCTTAAAGAAATGGTATGACCAGAATGAAGATTAAACAAAGTCATTGGAATTCAAGGATGACACATACTAACCCATCCCCTCCTCCTCAGGCTAGACTTTCCAAACCTTCTTGGAAATCAAGTCTTTGTTTTACTTAGGCTGTTCAGGCCATGGCAATGCTTCAGAGGCTTTTGGCTCAAATGCTATGGGGGGGGGGGGAGAAAGTAAAACTAAAGTTTAGTGTAGAAAGGAAAAACAGGTATAAGGGAGAAGAAAATAAGGATGAATTCACCTCTGCTATCCTCACGGACCTACAGTACCTAAATATGATCTGAGATCATGAGGATGTAGAATTTAATCAAGATCCATGAACCCCGTGAGTTCAGGTGACACAATTGCAGTACCTGATGGATTTCCCCAGAAAAGACCAACAAGCAAGATAATATGCAGATAAAATGACACACAGTAGAAAGAACTCAGGGGCTCTGCTCATTGGCCCTCCTGTTCCTTAGAAGTTCCAGATGCTGGCATTCTCCTGAAGGTACCTGAATGGAGAAAACCAGGCTCTGGTTTGGCTAACCTTCCAACTCCACACCCCAGCCCTTCACACTCCCCGTCCTCCCCTCACACCCACTTCCCTTCTTCCGAGATCAAGGCTCAGAAAACAAGGCAGCTTTGGTTTTCTGTGAGGGAGGGATTCACCGGAGGGTATCTGCACCTTCGGCCTCTTCCATGCCGAAATCAGCGAAGAGTAGCTGAATGCATTAGAATTAGATCTGGAGGCTGCTTTCTAAGGCTCTTCACCAGAAAGCAGCTACTCCTTGTCATTAAGCAGAACACCAAATCAAGCATCTTCTGGTCCTCTCATACCAAGGTTTCCCTGCACCATCAGAGACTCTAACACATTGGCACAGGATAGAAAACTCCAACATGTACTTTCATAGGCATTCTTGAGAAAACAGCATCTTTTCCTGGATTAAGGGGTAGATTTCTGTGTGTGTTTTAGGAATAATCTATAAGCTGTGACATAATTGCCTTCGAGAGTGATGCCGACACTAACCCCATGGACACAATTTTGGAGTCAGTTCTGTTGGTTTGTTTTTAGAAGAACGTTTGATTTGATCGTTTACAATAGACTCCGTTCGCAATTATAGTCTATTCACAGAACAATCAAAATTAATTTTCACTTTTGCATGCATGCTAATAGTACAAGGGAGTGATGTTGCCAGCATGGGGACATATGTTAATATACTAATCAAAACCCCCAGAGTCTCCAAAGAAGCTGAGCTGTACTGCACTGTGAAGTCCCCTCCCAAGTAATAGTCCCGGCCACATAAATGCTTTATCCGTTTATTCCAGTAGCCTCCAGCCAGCTGAGTGCTAAAGAGGTGACTGAGGGTGCACCTGTCACTAGTGAAATGACACTTCTCACTACAACAGGGGATTTCAGGGTTCCCTTTTGTGGGTTCTTAGCTGCATTAATAAAAGAATTTTAAAATGGACTCAGGGGCAGACACTGTGGCTTAGCAGTTAAAGACGCTTGCCACCACCTGACAGTCTCAGTTTGATCCCTGGAACCCACACGGGGGAAGCAGAGAACTGACTCCTGGGAGTTGTCCTCTGACCTCCGTACCTGTGCCGTGGTACGCATTTACACACGCGTGCACACACACACACGCGCACACGTACTATATGTGTGCGCGTGTGTTTGTGTGTATTATAAAAAACAGACTCAGAAGGAAGCTCAAGGATGATTTTATTAGAGTTTGGGAGAAAAACCACTGGGCAGGCAAGAGGTGGATCTCAGGGGCTTCTGGGAGGAGGACAGTGGAAGAGAACAGAGAAATCAATGCCTTTTTAAGATCGTTTTTAAGAGCCGCCATGTTCAGCATCGGCTTTGCACGGCAGCGGGGCACAGGGGAGGTCAGAGAAACTGAGAATGTCCAAAGCATTCCAAAGACAGCAAGCGGGCTGCCGAGCTGGGGGAAAGCCCCACAGAGCTGGGCCGTAAGGTCCAGGCCCCTGGGTTTTATAACAGCCCCTCCCATATTTGTATGTCACAGGCTTTGGTTTTTCCCACATGTTCTATTTGTTAGATGAAACCCAGACGAGGAGGGGCGTCCAGTCTCTCTGTTCCCTCTGGCTTCCTTCGTATGTTAACCTTGGTGTAGCAGTTCCGACATACACTCTCCTACCAGACCACTGAGCCTTTGTGTTGAGGGCGCGACAGCGGCTTACCCTTCTAGAAACCCCGTTCAGACACGAGCAGGCCTGCTGTCTGCAGTAGGGGTGGCAGGAAATGCAAAGAATGGGTATGTGGAGACGTGTTCCTGCTCTTCTTCCCCTTAGGACATTGTCTGTGAAATCCTGCACACTAGCGAGGTGAAATCCTGGACACTAGTGAGGTTATTGAAGCCCTGAGTCTTTGGAAGCACTTGTGTCTAGAAGATGTTTCCCGTATTCCACACCTGATTGACACCAGGTCGGATTATTAAATGAGTCCTATATTTTAACTATTCTAATTTCTAGAAAAAGTCACAATCCAAAAAAGAATTGTTTCCTCTTGGCAAAGCAGAGGTAGCTTTGCATTCCTTCTTGCAAAAGTAAAGTAATGGTTCACTTCACAACAGCTTCGCCCTGAGAAGCATGTCAGCCAGTTTATCGTATGGGTCTCAGGGTGCCCTTACACAGCCCAGACACACTGAATAATACTGTCTTTTGTAAGTGGTTCATCGTGGATGAGATTTCATTAGGTACATGTTTATTCTACATAAGCTGAAGTCAAGAATAAAATCAAATATTCCTTCTAATCTAGCTACCAGGATACAAGTTACCTATACCATGGATTTTGTGTATTTCTCCAAACCGTTTTTAATCAACAAGTCCAAATTCGTAAGCAGTACTCTGTTCTGATTATTCTGTGCAACTTGAAAATAGCGGCATTGATTAGACATCATTTTACAGGACAAAGATCTCCTTTCTTCTTTTCCCTTCAAGCGCTATTACTCAGCTCTTCCGCAGACACATGTGTGGACTTACCCATATCTTGATCGGGTGGAAGTGTCCCTAACCCATCATTCTCATTCCCACATTCAATTACAAAAATTATCCAGTGGACTTGCAAAGCCTTTGCAACTACTGAATTCATAAGAGAAAGATTTGCTTGTGTACAGATGATTTTGGTGTTAGATCTGCTCACAGTGCCGGGTTGCTTTAAAAACCATAGTTAGTTCACAGTAAACCAGGAAAGGCTGACACAGGAGAGGCTGACTTGGGGCCTCCTTCCCCCGTTCCTCATCCACAATCCAAACAATATGGATTCCAGTAAAAGTCAGATCCCACTCAAGTGTCTGCCTTCTAGTGTTTGAAGCCAGTTTTCCCCCAGCCTTGCCTTCTTCCTTCCTGAAAGTGGTCTGCCCAGACCACTGTGCTCTGATGCATGGCTCTTAGAGTTGGAAAGTCCTTGCTGCCCTGTAGAGAGGGCATCAACTTCAGGTGGGGATGACTCCCACACTTAGCCAGGGCTAAGCAGGGCCTAAGGCCCTGAGAGAAGAGTCAGGTGAAACCTGAGGGGTTGTTTGAGGCTCATGAGTAGTGCCGTTCACATTCCTTATGTTAGAATAGGAAGAATTTAGTAGGCAGCTGCTGGAAATCTGGTTATAAATTGGGTCTTTGGAGATTTTATCTTCTCCTATACAAGATGCTAAGTTCCTTGACAGGGGGACTTCTTTGCTTCGCTTAGATCTCCTGTGTCCTTTCTAGAACAGTGACTCTCTATATATAGATTGATGTGACTATTTCTGTGGCTGTCAGGTGGTTGGTGAATGCATGCAAGCCCTCCGGCTCTCTTGGTTTTACCGTCTTCACCCAGCAATTGATGGCATTTTAGTAAGCATCCTCAAGTGTGTTGGACATCCGACTGGGTACAGGTGTGGAAAAGCCGTGTACAGCACCTCGATCCTCCCCTGGCAAAAGAGATGCTAATACTGATAATGAGAATCTGGCACCTTCATTTTCGATTTGGTCACCTTGCTTCACTGGGTCGGAGCACCTGCCACTAGGCTGGGTACATCGCAAAGCCCGAAACCATCCCTCAGATTGCTGATGACATTATTTATAAATTTCTCATGATATTAATAGCCAGCCTTTGTCATATAACAAATTCGAGAGCATGCCAAGAGGGAGTTAGCTTTGTCATTGACATTGAGATTAACTTTCTCTAGACTAGTGAAAACTAAAATGTTCCTTACCACATAAAAGTTTTGCTTTCACTGTGTTCAGACCCCTCCCATCTGTCACAGCACAGTCATTTGGTGTCTGACTTGGGGGCGGTGTGGTTGTTTCTCAGTGGTGTGTGACCCACTTTTTCATAATACTTAATTGCATCTGTTTTTACTATACAAGTCGGAGGCTGACGAGAGTGGACCAGAGCCCCAGAAGGACTTTCTGAGGCTTCTCGTCAGTTCTAGAACCACACAGGCAGAAGACAGTCTTAACCGTGCAGGGTGTGCGTTCACCACCAGAGAGTGAAGGGATGGCTCTTCTAGTTTCTGGACAATGAACGTGTGCACAGGTAATGGTGCTGTTCTCGCAGCTGATTCTTTGTGTGTCTTAATTCCTTTTGCTGAACTGGACTTTGAGTCAACACCCGCATTGCTTCTTATTGTTGTGATTTAGGGAGGGGGCTCAGGAGAGTGAGAATTTTCATTGGCTCTGTAAGACCTTGGTAACTTTTCCTTAGAGATCTGAGGAGGTTGCAATTGAAGAGAAAAACCTCTATCTTCTCCGCGCGCCTAGCAGAATCATCTTTGATGGTTGGTTGTTTTGTTTTCAGTGCTGTCGAGGTCGTTGTGTGTAAGCATCAGATACCTTACCCCGCCGGGACAGGCACGTGATAGTTAAAGGTTGGTCGGCTTCTGGCTGTGGAGTGGCAGCGTGTGGTGAAAGCCCACAGAAAAACCCACAGAAGGGGAGAGCTGATGCAGGGCTGATGTGTCTTGCTAAACACTGGCCACTGTAGACTCAAAAGCAGATGGCAGCCAAGTGCTAGGCTTAACGTTGGCAAAAAAAAAAAAATTTCTCCAAGCCTGTTTTGTACCTGGTAGTGCTTCTGGCGTCACAGTTGTCCATGGGAAGATGTTAAAATAGCATTGTTTCGCAGCAAAATGTTGGAGGTCACCTGCCCTGATGTCACCTGTCCTGATTCACAGGAGAGTTTTTGGTGCACGTTTATTTACCAGAGTCTGTCTGGCGTGTGGTTCGTGGCACTGTTGTCTGCACACTGAATTACCTACCACCTTAGAGACCTGGAACAGGCCCGGAGATAAGTCAGCCTTGTTTTCCATGAAAGTCCTGATACAGAAAAAGAACGAAAGTACAAACAGTGACTGGAAAAAGTGTCACACATTGTAGCCACTTTGCATCCCTTGTTAGGACAAACCTGGGCTGGGTTTTTACATTGGTGAAGCTGCGCAGTAGGTGGAGCAGTGTGGGTGGCTCAGAAAAAGTAGCGGTTAGAATAAGATTTTCCATCGATTGCCCTTTGTGCCTGGCTAAAAATAAGATTCATACAAATCAGAATGTGTAGTGCAAGCAAAATCGCTCTGTTAATTCTGATGACTGACTTGCCCACGTCTTCGCATCCGTCTAGTAAGGGGGTATATTAGGAAATAAGTGTCTCTGTTTAAATACCAAAGGGCAGCCAGGTTTTTTTTCTGTTTGTCTACACAAGATAGTTTATCATTTTCCCCTTCTAAAGGAAGAAAAGCTTAATTCACGCACATACGAAGTGTGCTGGTGATGCAGATGGTGAGATCCCTGAGTCCGTCTACACAGCACCGGCCTCGTTCCAAAGGCTGTTGTGCGTATCCATCCTAAGGCTAATTGCTAGAAAGTTATTTCTTATCAGCTCAGAGCGGCGAGAAGAGTAGAGGGTCACTTAGCCGCGCTGCTCTAGAGATCAGAAAATGAATGTGCTAGGGAACCAGAATCAGTGCACACCTGTCCCTAAGTGCTCTCCGTAAACACAGATGTTAGAGGAGCAGTTGACCACGTAAAAACTCCCTTCATCTGCCTTCAGAGTCCCCTGCAACCACAGTAGATGATAATGTCTCAGTCTGTGGCTAGACGGAACACCAAAGAGAAGTGCTGTCGCCGTTCACAGGGAAATTTGTACCTTAGTGATCCCAGAGTTGGTGCTGCCCCATCCCACTGACTGAAGGGCTGCGGCATTTCCAGAGGAGTGTCTGCAAGGGCACCGAGCTTTTGGGGTTTGATGCAGTCTATGAAACAGATGAGTCAAGAAGGCAGCTGATCAGCAGCCTCAGTCATGAAAGCGTCATGTCCCACGCCTCTGGCTGTGGCAGTCCTCCGACGCCGCGGCTGAAGAGAAATGAGAGCTCTGAGAGAAGGGAGACCCTGGCCCAAAGCTTAGCCAGGAGACCTGTTGACCTGGACCTGTCTGCTTCGTCTCCCTAGACCTGAGCATCTTTTTCTGAAAATGGGAAAAGGCGCAGTCAGTCCCTACATCATCAGGTGCCTGTAGGATTGGATGAGGTAATGACGTAAGGTACAGAGTCGGAGCTGTGCGCAGTGAGCGATGCTGGTGTCGTTCTTACTCATGCTACTGTATCTTGACGATGTGCTGGAGCATGTCATGGCATTGGAGGTTCTCCTGTGCGTCTGTAGTAGAAATTTTAGGATTTCATGCACCAAGGATCAGCCTCCGGGTCTGTTTCTCATGGAGAGGGTAAGGGCATTTACAGAGCAGTTAGGTTCTTTATAGCCTCCTAATGCTGCCTTTCGGGTTATTTGATTTCACAATGACACGGACACAGTGTGCGCTCCTTCCTTTGTAGATTAGCACTGAGCGTATTCAGTTATTTTTATCCTCACACTATGCTTTTTATTGAAGCCTGGATATTTTGGTCCTCACATCTGTTCATGTTAGTTGTAGTACCTGCTGGTATACATTACGAAAGTGGCTGCACTAATGTTGTAATCAAGCAAGCTTTTAAATATTTCAGGTGGGAACTAGCAAAACTTCAGGGGCAATTAGCTTCCATGGTATTGTCTCTCCCTAGAGGAAACTTGCATACATAATGATGTTGGTTACTGATCAGCCATTAAGATGACCAAATGCTAACAGGCAGAAGACGGTTAGTGCTGTTTTGGTTTTCATTAGTTTTTGTTAATTATTCTGTTTCCTATAATGCATACTTGCCCACCTCAGAGTCTTTTTCCCCCACCCGCCAGTTGTCTATTACAAAGTGAATATATTATTTTGTAATGCAAAGGTGTGGTTATAAACATCACATGACTTTTGGGTTAACCTTTAGAAGCCTTGGAATCAGACAGTAAGAGTTCAGAGCAGGCTTTCCTTCAGTCTCTTCCATGACCTTCTGGGATGCTGGTTCTCATTTATCAAATTAAAAGAGAAATTGTGGCAGTGCCTTGACTTTGCCTCACCTGGGACTTGACAAGAAGTGATGTATGAGACCAGTAAGCTCCGAAATGACAGCAGAACTCAGGAGCAGCAACAGTTTTCTGGTTGCCGTGCACATCCTTCGTCATCTGTTTGTTTTTAACTTCAGAATCCTTCTCGTGATTATTCTACCACCCCAGGTACCACAGCTGATTGTAGTGTGTGTCTTAGTATCAGTAGATCCTCTGGATTTTAGTGTCAGGACCTGGCAGTCTGTAGCGGAGACATTTCTTGGATTAATAACCGGGATGACTTGCCTTAGGGACACAGCCTATCTCCCACAGATTGCACTTTCTACCTAGATTTCTCTTGAGTGAAGTGGAAGAATTCTTTCCCACAGAGCGAATCCTTCCAGGTGACTTGCAGAGCTCCTGGTGTTAAAGACACAGCTTCAGCATACACACATACACATGCGTGCACACATGAACAAGCGCACACACACACACCATTATCCTTGGCAGACTCATTGCACTTGGCCACTGAAGCTTCTGTGAAAATCATAGCCAGGAGAAGATGAAGAATTAGGCTCCGGCTGTGACTTCCTTCCACACCTTTGTGAGGAATGACAAAGACTCTGAAATCCATCGCATTGATGCATGGCACAACAATGGTTTTAACCTGTCCTTCATGTGCAATTTGAGGGTAGTGGCCAGGCTGGGCTCATTATTCCTTTGGTTGAATAATATAAAGCATTTGCAATGGAGATTTACTCTAATTATGTATTTTAAGTGCATGTCCGCATTGCTAGTTTAATGCACTCAGTCATGAAATGCTTTAGAGTTTATGGCTAATGGATAAATCCTCAGGAAAAAAAAAAAGTGAAATTTTCAGTAAGATTGACGTTTGGAGTGCGAACTACAAATCTAATGAGAGCATTTCAACCAAGGTTTGTAATTAGGGCTGAATAGAGTAAATTTGTACATGCTCACTGCAGAAGGGCACAGCAGAAGGTGAAATTGCATGCTCTACTGGGAGCGCGCGATGAAGGCCAATGTATCAGTGTCGGGCCGTGACACCGGCGTATAAATGATACTGTCACCAAGTGCTGCACGGAGTACCAAGGGAATTCCACTCTAGTAAATTACATTACTTAGACAGACCTGAAGGCGTTGTGCTGGAATGAGAGGAGAAAAAAGAGAAGGCTGTCAGCACATGACACAAGATGCTGCCCTATAACTGCAGGATAGACGTCACTCACTCATGTGAATATAGAAAGGCTAATATTATATCCTGTTAATTATTTTATAGAAGTGACATTCATATACAGTTGACCATAAGAGAATGAGTATCAGTTGGTTTCTGTGATCTGGCCAGTGTTGGGTTTTTCTTATTATTTACAGCTGGGTGGTAGTGGGGAATCAGCATTTGCTCTTCGTTTATTTTCTCTATTGTGAAAATCTAACCCTTTCCCCTCAGTTATACTGTTCAACACCACTGTAATAAAAGCATGTGTGATGGCTGTGGTTAGGTGGAAGGTGCTGGAATCCCTTGAGAGGCTGGGGCAGGAGATTGCCTCTTTTCCCCACTCCTTCCCTTGTGTTCCCCTGCAGTCAGGTGGGGCCACTTTATGGGTTGATCTCTCATAGCATTTCTGGACAGGAATTGGAAGAAGAAAGTAACCATGGATTGTGCTGTCATTTCCTTACTTTCTGAATGTGTGCTGGTCTCCTTTTGTCTGGTTGGATTCTGGGTACCAGTCCTCGAAGAAGCCCATCCTAGGTATTCTGGGATCAGTCACTCGCTTCTTAACCAGGAAATAAATGTGCCCCAGAGAGAATTTTCTGAAACATCAATGTTGACTTTCTCAAGCATGCGTCACACCTTGTCCTCAAAATGCCCATCAGCAGCCTCTTGTTGAGGATGAGCTCTATGAGGAAGACAAGGGCCCTGCTGGCACTTCCACACAGCTTAAATGGCAGAGGCCATTGGATGGCAGAGGGGGCCCTGATATTTGACGCTGTATCCATGTCAGCATCATAGCTTCATCTGTTTTCTAGCTACAGTTGTAGACTTGACTCATCTAAACACGTGACTTAGTAAAGCTGGCGTATTTGGAGCACTAGGTTGGAAGGCAGAAAGGGGAGAACTCAATTAAATATGGAATGGCTATTTCTACTTTATGCTGGTAGGTGCACCTTAATATTTCAAGGGGAGTGGGAGCAATGAGAATATGAGCAAAGAGGTCAAGACCATGATGGGGATACCCACGGAAACAGCTTACCTGAGCTAATGGGAGCTCACCAATTCTGGTAGGACAGGGAAGGAACCAGCATAGGACCAAACTAAACCCTCTGGATATGGGTGACAGATGTATGGATGGGGCAGACTGAGGGACCCACTGGCAGTGGTACCAGGATTTATCCCTACTGCTTGTACTGGCAGCCTATTGCTTGTATTTTGGGAACCTATTCTCTTTGATGAATACCTTGCTCAGCCTAGATATAGTAGGGAGGGCCTTGGAGCTTCCCCAAAGCAATGTGCCTTACCCTCTCTGAGGAATAGATCAGGGGTGGGGAGGAAGGTGGAGGGAATGGGAGGAGGAGAGAGTGGAAACTTGGATTGGTATGTATAGTGAAAATGTTAGCTTGTTTTCTTTTTTAAAAAAAAAAAAAGAAAAGAAAAGAAATATCATACAAGAAAAAAATAATATTTCAGTAGTTGAGTTCTTGCCCAGGACATGCGAGGCCCTAGTTCCATCTCTGCTGCCTGGGGTATGCATGTCAGTCTGTGATTCTGAAGTGGGTCTATGTAAAAGCTCCATGCAGTGTGGCAGCGTCAGGTGCCATGAGCAGGCCCAGCTTACAGACGGCTTCCTCGTTAGCTGTGTGGGCAGTTCGTCTCGCCTGCTCCAGCACACCCCTAGTTCCCATTGTATCTCCCTTCAGCTTGTGTTATGTCTGTGTGTTCCTTCCATCCAGTACATCAGTAGGGAAATTGCATGTGTGTTGGTATTTATGGTTTTTGTTTTGTTTCTGTTTCTGTTTTTTTTTTAAATTCAAACATTTTAAATTTTTTTTTTTTGCTTTATACCATTAAAAATTTCCACCTCCTCCCCTCCCCCCATTTCCCTCCTACTCCCCCACTATCACTCCTCCCCCACTCTCCAGTCCTAAGAGAGGGCAGGGTGCCATGCCCTGTGGGAAGTCCAAGACCCTCCCCCCTCCATCCAGGCCTAGGAAGGTGTGCATCCAAACAGACTAGGATCCCAAAAAGCCAGTACATGCAGTAGAAACAAATCCCAGTGCCATTATCATTGGCTTCTCAGTCAGCCACATTCATAGAGTCCGGTTTGATCACATGCTCCATCAGTCCCAGTCCAGCTGGCCTTGGTGAGCTCCCCTTAGATCAGTCACACTATCTAAGTGGGTGGATGAACCCCTTGCAGTCCTGACTTCCTTGCTCATCATCTCCCTCTTTCTGCTCTTCAACTGGACCTTGGGGGATCAGTCCATTGCTCCAATGTGGGTCTCTGTCTCTATCTCCATCCATCGCCGGATGAAGGTTCTATGGTGATATTCAAGATATTCATCAGAGTAGCTATGGGACAAGGCTAGTTCAGGCACCCTCTCCTCTAGTGCCCAAGGACCTAGCTGGGAAAATCCCCTTGGACACCTGGGAACCCCTCTAGAGCCAAGTTTCTTGTCAACCCTAAAATGGCTCCCTTAATTAAGATATGTTCTTCCCTGCTCCCATATGTGTGTTGGTGTTTATTACACTGACACATACATTGCTTTTTTTCTATTTTTATTTTATTTTAAAAACTATCTTTTTTTTTCGTTATACATACCAGTCCCAGTTCCCACTTCCTCCCCTCCTCCCATTCTCTTCTCTTACTCCACCCCCCCCACCCTCCATCCACTCCTCAGAGAGGATAGGTACATTGCTTTGAGGAAGGACCAAGGCCCTCCCTACTGTATCTAGGCTGAGCAAGGTATCTATCCAAAGACCAAAATGGGTTCCAAAAAGCCAGTACAAGCAGTAGGGATAAAGCCTGGTCCCACTGCCAGTAGCCCTGCAGTCTGCCCCAGCCATAAAACTGTCACCCACATCCAGAGGGTCTGGTTTGGCCTATACTGGTTCCTTCCCAGTCCTACCAGAGTTGGTAAGCTCCCATTCGCTCAGGTGAGCTGTTTCACTGGGTATCCTTATCATGGTCTGGACCTCTTTGTTCATATTCTCATTCTTCTCACGCTTCAACTGGACTTTGGTAGCTCATCCCAGTGCTCCATTGTTGGTCTTTGCTGTTTCCATCAGTTGCTGGATGAAGGTTCTATGGTGACATTTAAGATAGTTATTTATCTGACTAGAGGCCAAGGCCAGTTCGGGTACCCCCTCCTCTATTGCTTAGGGTCTTAGCTGAGGTCATCCTTGTAGGTGCCTGAGAATTTCTCTAGTGCCAGGTTTCTTGCTAGCCCCATAATGGCTCTCTCAATCAAGATATCTCTTTCCTTGCTCTCCGTTTCCACCCTTCCTCCATCTTGACTATCCTGTTCCTTCAAGTTCTCCTACCCCTTCCTTTCTTCCCTCCTCCTCCCCTCCCACCCTCCCTTCTCCCCCCACACCCATGCTCCCAATTTCCTCAGGAGATCTTATCTATTTCCCCTTCCCAGGAGGATCTATATATGTTACTCTTAGGGTTCTCCTTGTTACTTAGCTTCTTTGGGGTCATGGACTATAAGCTTGTTATCCTTTGTTTTACAGCTAGTATCCACTTAAGAGTACCTACCATGCTCATCTTTCTGGGTCTGGTTAGCTCACTCAGGATGTTTTCGTCTAGTTCCATTTACTTGCATACATATTTCAAGATGTCACTTTTCTTTTTTACCACTGAATAATACTCCATTTTGTAAATGTACCATGTTTTCTTTATCTATTCTTCAGTTAAGAGGCATCTATGTTGCTTCCAGGTTCTGGCTATTACAAATAATGCTGCTATAAACATAGTTGAACAAATGTCCTTGTAATATAAATTGAGCATCCTTTGGGTATATGCCCATGGTATTGCTGGATCCTGAAATAGGTTGATTCCCAATTTTCTGAGAAACCTCCATATTGATTTCCAGAGTGGTCATACAAGTTTGCCTTCCCACCAGCAATGGATGAGTGTTCCTCTTACTCCACATCCTCTCCAGTATAAGTTGTCATTTGTGTTTTTGAGCTTAGCCATTCTTACTGGTGTAAGATGGTATCTCAGAGTCATTTTGATTTGTATTTCCCTGATGGCTAAGGATGTTGAACATTTCCTTAAATATCTTTTGCCATTTGAGATTGTTCTGTTGAGAATTCTTTGTTTAGATCTATACCCCATTTTTTAGTTGGATTATTTTTTTGATGTCTAATTCTTTCAGTTCTTTATATATTTTGGAGATAAGTCCTCTGTCTGATATGGGGTTGCTGAAGATCTTTTCCCATTAAATAGGCTGCCTTTTTATCTTGTTGACTGTGTCCTTTGCTTTGCTTTAAAGACGCTTCTCAGTTTCAGGAGGTCCTATTTACTTATTGTTGCTCTCAGTGTCTGTGCTACTGGTGTTGTATTTAAGAAATGATTTCCTGTGTCCATGCATTGAAAGCTAGTTCCTAATTTCTCTTCTATCAAGTTCAGTGTGCTCGGACTGATATTGAGGTCTTTGATCCATTTGGACTTGAGTTTTGTGCATGGGGATAGATATGGATCTATTTTCATTCTTCTACCTGTTGACACCTCGTTATGCTAGCACCATTTGTTGAAGATGTTTTCTTTTTTCTTTTTTTTTTAATTTATTTATTTATTAAGGATTTCTGCCTCCTCCCCGCCACCGCCTCCCATTTCCCTCCCCCTCCCCCAATCAAGTCCCTCTTCCTCATCAGCTTGAAGAGTAATCAGGGTTCCCTGACCTGTGGGAAGTCCAAGGACCGCCCACCTCCATCCAGGTTTAGTAAGTTGAGCATCCAAACTGCCTAGGCTCCCACAAAGCCAGTACGTGCAGTAGGATCAAAAACCCATTGCCATTGTACTTGAGTTCTCAGTAGTCCTCATTGTCCACTATGTTCAGCGAGTCCGGTTTTATCCCATGCTTATTCAGACCCAGGCCAGCTGGCCTTGGTGAATTCCCGATAGAACATCCCTATTGTCTCAGTGTGTGGGTGTACCCCTCGCGGTCCTGAGTTCCTTGATCGTGCTCCCTCTCCTTCTGCTCCTGATTTGGACCTTGAGATTTCTGTCCGGTGCTCCAATTTGGGTCTCTGTCTCTGTCTCCTTTCATCGTCTGATGAAGGTTAATATTGTATAATTTTAGCTTCTTTGTCAAAAATCAGGTGTTCATAGGTGTGTGGATTAATATCCAGGTCGCCAATTTGATGTCATTGGTCAACCTGTCTTGTTTTTATGCTAATACTGTTTTTATTACTGTAGCTCTGTAATAGAGCTAGATGTCAGAGATGGTGATTCCTTTATTATACAGGATTGTTTTGGCTATCCTGGGTTTTTTGTTTTGTTTTGTTTTTCCATATGAAGTTGAGTATTCTTTCCAGGTCTGTGAAGAATTGTGTTGGGATTTTGATGGCAATTTTATTTAATCTATAGATTGCTTTTTGGTAGGATTGTCATTTTTATTTATGCATCACTTTTTTCCTAACTTCTTGGTGATAGCCTGCCATCAAACTACAACTCTGAGCTGAACCCTGGTGAAAGAGCCTTCCCGGCGTCTCAAATGTTTTAGCTCCTCTCTATTCTTGAAGAGCTTCCTTTGTTCCTACTGCCCTACCCATATCTGACTGCTCTCTCTTCTTTTTCTTGCATTAAATTGGAAAGGGAACAGGGGGAGCTCCTAAGGAAGAATAGGTCTGTGGAGGATTGTGAGTGCTCATTCAGAAGCTATTCTTAGTTTCAAGAAATATAATGAAGTTGGGCTTTAAGTCCTGCTGAAGCTCCCATTAATGATCTTGCTACCTGCCACCTGATTCTGTTTTCCCCCAGGACGCCTAGTGTTGTCTCCCTAATATTCTGAATGGACTGCCTTCTAAGTTGGGCACATCCTGAAAGGCAGTGAGTGCTATTGTAGTGATGATTCGCTAGTAGATCCTTAATTGTCTCTGCCGCGTTCTTTTATTACCTCTAAAGTCTGCACTCATAAGCGCTTTCTGTATTTATTCCTGTAGATATGGATTTATCATCACAAGTCCTCCTGTTCACATAAGCACGTTCCCCACCTTGTCATGACAGGGTTTGCAGCCGACAACTGCTGTCTTAGGCTGCTGGGTTCCTGGGTTCCCACTGCTGCAGATGAGAGAAGAATGCAAACAACGGAGTCCCACCACCAGAGATCCCATAGCCACATTCCCGTGAACAATGAGGGCGTTGTTCACATGCGACATAAGGACGTAAGCATTCAAACAATAAGACCTCTTGTGAGATGCGGTGAAATACGCACTGCAAACATCGTGAGGTTCTCTGTCTCGTGGAAGGCAGTTTTTGCATGGGTTCGAAATACCCATTACCTTCTTAACGGTCCTTTAAGAAAGGAAAATCACCCGTCTCGCTCTAGCTTTCAAGTAATTTCTGCTCTAAGGAAAGCTAAAGTGCATTCCTTTATATAAAGCACACACTATAATTTATGAACTCACAGTGCTCCATTAAGAATTGTAGCTTATCACCCCCCCCCCCGCACCTAAAGTGAAAACTCCATCTGTTTGACGGAAAAGCCCTTCTTTGTTTGAAACTTATTTTATAGTGTGTGTGTGTGTGTGTGTGTGTGTGTGTGTGTGTGTGTGTGGTTTGTGTATCTGTTGCACACACATGCACCTGTCACTGATAACATGTAGAGGTCAGAGGACAACTTGCAGGAGTCAGTTCTGTCCTGCTATCCTATAGATCCTGGGAATTGAACTCAGGTCGTTAGGGTTGGCAGCATGTACCTTATTGAACCATCTCACCCAGTCCTTTTCTTTCTCTGAGTCATATTTATTTCTTCCAAATGCAACAAGAATCCTTTCATAATTAGATTCGTAGTGAGGTTGTAAGGCATGACAATTCCCTAAACATTCTGGCACTGCTGGAGCGTGGGGAGGGAGGAGTCCTGCTTTGAATTTACTTTAGTAGGAACCCATTTTTGTTTAGTTTTTTTTTTTTTGTTTTTGTTTTTGCATTGATCCTTTAAGGGAGACTTGGTATATAAACTTAGATCCTTGTCAGCGCACCTCAGGGTCTCCGGCAGACCCCGGAATGGTCTCAGTTTTGATGTTTAGCATATGACTTTGTATGGTAGTGGTGGAGGGCGCATAAATTGACTGGCCAGAGGTGTTCTTTTGAGCTGATGCAGTATTAAACTATAGAAATTGCCAAGTGTTTGTAGACGGCTATATACAACAGCATTGCAGAATCTCCTAATTGAAGAAATGTTTCATCTCCATCTCTGTTGACAGGAAAGATTGCCTCCTGATAATTGCTTTGCTTAAGTGTCTGATAATATGCCAGGAATGAGTGCGCTCTGTGTTAGGTCATCTTTAATTATGCATGTACCACCTGTCAGCTCCAAGTCAGTCTCGGATTAGACACTTGCGGAGTCAGTTTGGGGAGGGTCGGAGGGAAGCCAAGGTGATCCCTTTGAAAAACAGCAAAAATAGCAGTAAACATCTCTCGTCACCTGCAGCTCCCTGAAACACCTCAGGGGCATGGCTCTTGAGGAGGAACAAGCCACTGGGACATCTGAGAAACTCCGAAATCTCACTGGAGCGAGATGAATTACCGCGGAGACAAATGACAGGAGAGGCTGGGAGCGCCTCCTCCCTTGGCCATCTGCTGCATTTCCTTCCCATCGCTGTAAATGAGCCAGGGAAGAGCTCAGAAACATTTTTATAAGCTATGTGAGGACAGGAAATATGTTAATGATGCTAGATTTCATACATTTGGGGGATTTTTTTTCAGTAGCTGGTTGGCTTTTTTTAGAAGGACAAATGTGGGCTGGAAGACATGCTTGCTACCCTCTGTCAGCTTTTGGTAGTTTTATTCTCACTTTTCAGGGTTGTTTGGGACTTTCTGGTGGGATGTTTAGGGTTCTTTACTGAAAGTTCTGTTCTCTCTTCAAAAGGGTGAACTTCTAAAAGGCGTTTTTTTTTTCTTTGTTTACCTGTCAGAGGCTTAAGGGAAAGTGTGCTTGACTCCTTCATATAGGTGGCCTTGGTTGGTTGCAGTGGCAGGCAGAGAAGGGGCAGGTGCTGCAAAGAAGAGACAGAATGTGCCTTATCCCATGGGGCAGTTCTCAGAGTGCAAAGGAAAGGCCCCACGTCGAGAAAAGGGTCCTGAGACAGGTTTACCCGAGACACACTTCAAAAGCCCTGAAATGCTGCGTTACAGACACATCAGAGTAGAAATACAAGAAAGTAAACCAGGTCAGTCGGTGGGGGCGTCACACTGGCCTCCAGCCCCCCAGAGCACCAAGTACCCTGAGTACCGTTTAACTGCCATTCAGTGCTTAAAGTGACCTTTGCTGTCCTCCCCAGATCAGGGCTCACTGAAGTGGGCATGCATCAAGGACATGCAGAGTGGCTCCGAATCCACTTACAGCCCAGTCCAGTGTAGGCCGTTTAGTGTGTGATTGATTCAGGAAGGGCTACACAGGACCGCCCACTCCACACAGTGCACGCTTCTTTTTAAAGTGACTGCAGTGAGCCCATCCCTGACTGAGGCGCCTCAGAAAGTTAAGTCCCGGGAGAGCTGAGGGAAAGAACCAGGAAGAAAAAGCAGCACCGCCATATTCCCACTCCGCGTTGCCAAACCCTTCCCATCTGCCTGGAAAAATCGTACGCTCTCTCCACCTGCCTGACTCCTATTTTGAACGTTATCTCCTCTAAGAAGCATCTTTAAATTTGTTCTTTTATAATCCCATGCATGCGTATAATGTTCTTTGATCAAAGTCCCCCCAATTATCCTCTCTTGCCTCCTTCACCCATCTCCAAATCCCTTCTTGTTCTAAGGTCCTCACCCTACTTTTATGCGTGTGTGTGTGTGTGTGTGTGTGTGTGTGTGTGTGTGTGTGTGTGTTAGGCCCCTGAGGAATACAATTGCAACCTTTGATTTACTATAGCTCATCTGGCAGGGGTGAGGCCTTGTGAGCCCATCTCCATACGGAATACTGGTGGGCCCGGTTTCTAAGGGTAGCGGCTGCTGCTCTGAGGCCATAGCTGCAGTGGCCATGCCATGTCTACTATGGAACACTTACAGTACTTCTTGTCTCCTCCAGCACTTCCTTCGTGTTCTCCGAGCTTTGGAGGATTGATAAAATGTCCTATTTAGAGATGTGCATTCAGCAATCACTTAGTCTCAGCACGTTGACCAGTTAAGGGGTCCCTGCATTAACCGACACCCACTTCAAATAGAAGCTTCTCTAACCAAGGCTTAGAGTAGCACCAGTCTGTGGGTGTAGACATAAATATTTAGAACGCAGTTTGACACCATGTTTACTTAACAAAGCAACAGTGGTAAGCTCCCCCATGGGATCTCTGACCTCCAAAGTCATGGAGTTTGACCAGCTTTGTAGAACTAAGTATGAATTCCTCCCAGAGGGAGGGGCTCAAATCAAGTCAGGAAGTAGTTAGCTATTCCCATACCAACCATACCACAATGGCACTAGCGGGTATGTCTGGCCTAGCAGGTTGATAATATTGTTCACAGGTTGATAGCCAGGTAAGACAGTTGATGGCTTTTCTCCGCTAGCAGCCAGCATGGCTCTTTAAACGCTATGCTAGATATCAGGAGGGTGCATCCAGTTCCGTTCCAGCTTGATCTCTGTAATGTTTGCAATTGGAATGTGTGGGGTCATATCGTCTCATTCTGGTGGGCACCCAAGAGGAATGACAAGAACCTGGCTGGTTTGGGGAGCTCTGGGGATCTACCTGACTAACAGTTCACAAGAACATATCTCACACCTCACACTGGGATCTTGTTTAATCACCAATATCTTTTTTTTCTGTCTGCGACAGTCTCTCTATTTATTTATTTATTTATTTATTTATTTATTTATTTATTTAAGATTTCTGCCTCCTCCCTGCCACCGCCTCCCATTTCCCTCCCCCTCCCCCATTAAGTCCCCCTCCCTCCTCAGCCCGAAGAGCAATCAGGGTTCCCTACCCTGTGGGAAGTCCAAAGACCACCCACCTCCATCCAGGTCTAGTAAAGTGAGCATCCAAACTGCCTAGGCTCCCACAAAGCCAGTACGAATCACCAATATCTTAATCAGCATTTTTCTTCCTTCCTGGAGAATCTACTGTGCATCACCCAGTCCCTAGCAGGCTGCCTGCCTCCTGCGGTGTTCATCATAGCATCCTGCAAGGTCTGTTTTATGGAGCTTTCTCGGAGAAAAAAAAAAATGTGCCCTCTTAATTGTGACCAGGGAGCTCCGGGGACCAGGCAGTAATGATTTCGGTGGGTCCACAGTACCTGGGTCACATTAAGGATATTGTGACCATACATTAAAGAAGGACAGTTACATATGTGCGAGCTTCATGCCGGGCACACTGGAAGGTTGATGGATTGTTAGCCTGGAGAAGGGAGGGAGAAGGGAGGCTGCAGTGGCCACCTTTAGATAGGTGAAACTGTTGCTCAGGAAACAGCAGAGGTGGCCTTATATGGAGAAGGTTTTATTTCAGAACAAGATTATTTGCACATGAAGCTAACCTACTGTAGCACCTGCGCCTGTGATTTTCTTTGGCAACAGTGGCCCCTGTCACTAGAAGGAGGGGTATCTTTTAGTATTACATCTGGGGTTTGAGAATATGGTAAAAGGCCTGTGCTCTGAGAGGCACAAAATCAGTTAACCCTGTCCTTGTGCAGGCCAAGAGCCCCTGCTGCATGCAACCTCCCAGCCAGGATGACTGTGGGGAGGCATGCCTGACGTCCAGGCTGGAGTTTGGGGTGTGATGGAAGACTTTCTTCCTCAGAGAAGCTGTACAGGGAGACCGAGTAACACGTGATGTAGTCCCAGTGCACACTCCTCCTGGCCTCTCGCTCACTGCGAGCTGGAGAGACACCTCGATGCTTGAAACCTCCTTTCTGACCAGGAAAATAAATACACATAAAAAAAAAAATACTCAGAATGTTCACCTCTCGGGAGTTGCCGTGAAGTTTCATGAAGGCAAAAGGAGCCACCTCCAAACTGATCTGTCCCTGGTACGCAGGACAAGACTCCTCGCTTGAGGGTTATTGTGATCTGGGTGATAAACTGGGACATCCTGTACACAGTCCCCCAGCGTGGGCATGGATATTGCTCTGTGGTGAGCACAAGGCGTGGTTCAGTCCTCAGAGGCTCCCAGCACCACACCTGCTGCAGAGGAGGTTACTGGGGCTGCTGGCTCCCCCGCTGGGAGGTAGGGAGCTGGAGCAGAGGTGCCACCACCCTCTGCTGGCCCAGTCCTCCCATTGTCCCAGGTGTCTGCCTGAGCCCTGTAGCCTGTTGGCTCCTCCTCCTCCTGCCTGTCATCCCAGCATGGAGTGCTCACCACTTTAGTTCATACCCCCTTCCCTCTCTCCTTCCACCTCATCCTAATCCTTCTTCTTTTCTATCTGACTTACTTCCTGGCCTCATCTTCTTTCTACATAAGACTGTTCTGATGAGCTTAGAACATTAAATGGTATTCTCAGTAATAACATTCACCGCTTACATTGCTTTGTTAAATCCTATGTATGTTCAAGCCCAGGTCCTCGAGATCAGCCAGTGCTCTTAACCACTGAGCCATCTCTCCAGCCCCTACATTTCTGTCTTACTTTGTGTGCTCGTGTGTCATGTTCCCCGTCACCTGAGGGGTATAGGGGTGTACAGGTGGAGGTCAGGGGTCAGTTTAAAGGAGAAGGTTCCCACCTGGCACTGTGCGGGACCTGGAAATAGACCAAAGGTCACCAGGCTTAGCGGCCGGTATCTGTACACACTGAGGCACCTTACAGCCCGACAAAAGAAAAGTGTTTTTTGTTGCTTCAGGAGGAGGGGGGAAATGAAGCTTTTCGTGTGTCTCTAGACTTCCTTACCGTTCTTCTCTCCTGTGTTGACATTTTCCCCTTCTGTCAACCCTTGAGCTTGTAGTCATTAACTTGCCAGACACCCAGCAACTGATTGTCTTTATGACGTTGCTGGAATTAGGGGAGTGTCACTCTCAGAGAACCTAACCC
This sequence comes from Microtus ochrogaster, assembly GCF_000317375.1. Taxonomy (NCBI): domain Eukaryota; kingdom Metazoa; phylum Chordata; class Mammalia; order Rodentia; family Cricetidae; genus Microtus; species Microtus ochrogaster. Next base: position 30,484,141 of record NC_022031.1, read on the forward strand.
GTATATTAACTCAGACACAGCAAATTGCTAAATATACGCCTTTAAATGAAGAGCTTCAGAATGCCAGTTTGACTCTCTTGTTCCCAGCCCCTGCTGTTGGAAGCGGGTGACAGTGGGCAAGGGAGGACGAATTTCTGTCACAGAACTAGCCTCTGAGTACACACAGCGGCTCCAGCTGCAGTCCGCAGCGTTTCCCAGGACCTGGTGACGAGGCCCAAGCCTGACAGGAGGGCAGTGGGCACCTGCCAGCCTCCAGGTGTGTTCAGTCCTTGCTACAACTTGAGTGTCCATACCATGGTTCCTTGATCTTCTTATTCCCACCAGAACCTTATTCCTCCCAGGGCCTCGTTCGGTAAACACCCGAGTAGATGGACAAGTGGAGCAGACGAGGGGGGAAGGAAGGGAAAATAAAGAAAGAAATATGATGCTGATTCTATCCAGTGCTCAGTGTGAGCAAGACAGGTCCACGTGTGGCGGGCAAGGCTCAAGGTACTCAGCGCATGAGGAAACGTGAACCGTGACCAGGTGGAAGAGGGCATGCGTCTGCAGACATGCGGCTCCCCAGAGCTTTCTTCACTGGTCTGTGTTGCTTTGTATTAAGCAGAATGTGACTTTAAATTTCCAGTCATTCCTAAGTCTTGAATCAGAATGTGGCATTGGTCCCCTTTCTAGGAAAGAAAGACAGCAGCCTCTTTCCCCAACTCTCAGACCCTGGTGTTCCTTTGGGAGCCAATAACTGATGGGAAGACCATGACTCTCAGTCCTGGGTCTTTATCCCCCTCTTGTGACTTAGTGCCTACAACCCCAGACTAAACGCCTCCCTGAGGGGTGAAGGACAGATTCTTGCCTTCAAAATAGCCCCGGGCTCTCCCAACAACCCCATGAGAAAGAAAAAAAAAAAAGTCTGAAAAAAGCTCACTGACAGCAAGGGTGCCAAATATATACAGAATTTTACTACAAAATATAAAGGTGTTAGCTTTGTGTTGCTCAGAACACTTATATTTGTAAAAGCTTCATGCCACACTTGAGGTCAGTTGCTGTGTGCAGCTTAGTCAACTGCCAAATCCATGTACAAGAAGCTTTTGGCCTCCTTAAAAGAGAAGTAACTCCTTTTCATTTTCTTCAGAATGTTCTGACCTTTGTCTTGTTCACAGATTCGCACTGGTTTGGGATTTTTGTTTCTGTGTTTGTTTTGTTTTGTTCTGTTTTATAAGCTGTTGCAAAGGCATTTGAGCCCTCAGCTCATACTCTCCTATTTCCCAGTACTCTACACTAGCCTTAGATAGTCTCCACGCTGCCTACAGAGGGCTTGGGGAGTTCAGTCTGCACCCGCAGAGTTCACCACCTAGCAGAGGCCCCACAGACAGACTCAAACAGCTGGGACACGGATGCAAGTGGCAGGTGCCGTCGATAGACAGTGCTGGGAGCACAAGCATACTTGGTAGCAGACTCTTTAGACAGAGCAGTGAGGTGCCCTGCTTGGCGTGGTGTTGTCTTGGCATGTAACATCCTTGTATCTGCCTTATCCTTCCTGTTCCATCCCAGGGTTCTTGAGGGCAGGGGCTCTCAGATTCATCACTACGTTCTGTGGCAGCTTAGTAAATGGTTGCTTAAGCAAGTATGTTCTCTACCATGCTTAGTTTTTATCTTAAAATTAGTGTGACAGTTAAGAAGCTGTTTTTAGTTTCATATAAAAATGGAATTTGGGTACTTTTCAGTATTTTTTAACTCTTGGTGGGAGGGACATGCTAACTCATGAAAGGTTCTCAAACACTGGAGAAAAAGTGAAGTGACTTCGCTTATGCTTTGGCACAGCACGAATACAGGATTTTCTAAAAACCTTGGAAGCTGCTTGTTTATATCACCTTATGTAGCCCTAGTGCCGAGAACTGTGCCTGACCTTTAAAGGGTACCTAATAGATACTTGTTGAGCGCTGGGGAGTCTGCTCTGATGGCATCTTCCACCAAGCCTGAAAATCCAAGCTCAGCCCCAGTCTATAATAAGAGAAGGAAAGAATCCACTCCCTCAAGTTTCCCTCTGACCTCCATACACTTTCCGAGGCGTCTTCTCTCTCTCTCTCTCTCTCTCTCTCTCTCTCTCTCTCTCTCTCTCTCTCTCTCTCTCTCTGTGTGTGTGTGTGTGTGTGTATAATGTAATGAGAATTTTTAAATATAACATTCGTTGAACGAGTGACTAAATGCTGACTGAGCTTCCCCTGTGTGCTGAGTCCCAAGTTAAATTCTGGAGACTGCAACGATAAATAATGGGTTTCCCTTACCTCAGCGCTTGCCCTTCAAGAGTCAGTGCAGAAGACGAGTGACCCCGTGGTCTTCATCTGGTGCAAGAAGACCGTGAAGATGACGCCAAGGATTTTGTTTTGCTGTGTGAGTGTGATCAACCAGACATCATGGTGCACATTTAAGCCTCATAAAGGAGTAGAAGGCTTAGGCCAAAGATTTGCAATTTCAAGGCTGGCCTTGGCTACGTAGCAAAACCATGTTTCAAAAGGCCAGTGGCTGCGGAGCTATCTCAGTGCTAAAGGACTTGCCTCCCAATTGCAAAACCCTAAATTTGATCCCCAGAACTGCTCAAAGGAGGAAAGGGGGGAGAAAAATGTTACAGTATATCCCTGAAACAAGAGAGAAGAAACAAAGAATCAGCTTTTGTCTCTCTACTTTTCTCCTTTTGTTTGACTCTAACCTTTGTACCACAGGGTTTTTCTGGGCAGTAGGGAATCATGATAAGCCCCAAGATACAAATAGTGCTAAAGTAGCATAAAAAGTCACACATCAGACTTCCGGGTCACTGGAGTTCCCATGTGCTCCTCGGCTTCTCCCGAGGAACGAAGGTGATAGAATGGATTATATTACAAGGGATTTGCTGGATCAGCTCACACAGCAGGCACCCGGGAGTCCAAAATTGACTGTCTGCACACCGGAGAGGCTAAGGAACCAACTGGTAGCCTCTCAGCCCGCAAGGCTGGTGGCCTGGAGGATCCTTGGAGAAATGCTGGTCTGTGGTCAGTGGGGAAGGCTGAAGAAACCAGGCTGTGGCGGCAGCAGCAACAGCAGCAACACATGTGGCCTGACCAGCAGGAAGCAAAGGCAGGCTTCTTTATATCCAGGCTGTCACCGGAAGATGCTGGCACTCTGGCAGGGTGGTCACTACCCCTAGATAACCCTTCCTGGAAATGCTGTCTTCTCTCACAGGCATGTCTCTTAGTGATTAACCATCACGCTACTTGAGAAGAAGACTGCTGCCTTGAAATTGTCCTTTCTGGTGCGTGTCCAGTTCTCTGGGCAGTTTCTCCTCTTCCTTCCTACAAGGCAGTGTTCGTGAGCTACCAGCGACGTCCCCTACATGCTACGCACTTGACTGTGTTTTATCGCCAGACTCTACTCTCTAATACCTGTACCAAAGCATTCATTTGATGTTCCTTGGAAACTTCATTTGCAGCCTATAAAGACTAGAAATTGTTTTTTTATTTATTTATTTATTATGCATACAATATTCTGTCTGTGTGTATGCCTTCAGGCCAGAAGAGGGCACCAGACCTCATTACAGATGGTTGTGAGCCACCATGTGGTTGCTGGGAATTGAACTCAGGACCTTTGGAAGAGCAGGCAATGCTCTTAACCACTGAGCCATCTCTCCAGCCCCCAAGACTAGAAATTGTTATACCACATTCCTCCTTGCAAGACTCTCCCCCCATACCCATTCCCAGATGACCCCAGAAGTCATCCCTCCCTCCATGCTCTATACCTGAGTAGCCTTGGTCTTGGGATAGGATGCCCTGTAGGTACATGTGACCTACATACATCTTCCTGTGTGCCTTTAAATTACCCCAGGCCACCTTTGATACAATCCAGGGCAAATGCTCTAGAAAGACTGACCATGCCGTGTTATTTAGGGAACAAGGGGAGAAGCCTGCATGTGTTCAATATAGACACAGTTCCTCCCCGGATATTTTGGACTGTGTATAGAACCTGCAGATCCAGAGTGGCGGCCCTGCTACTTTAAATCACAGATCCATATCTCCTCAGAGGTCTACGGCTCCGTCCCCATAGTGACAGGATGGCCACTCTTGTCTCTACCCCTCTTCACCCCTGTCTGTTCTTCATAAAGATGTCAGTGCGGTCTTTCTAGCACACAATTAGGAGCTTAACACATTCACAACAACTCCTGAATGTAGCCTGTAACCCTTGTGACTCCCTCAGTGCCTAGGCCCTGTTCATCTCTCTACTTCCATCTGCTGACATGTCTTCCTTTCTCTGTTCTGCAGCCTAGCATGTCGCCTGGACTGAGTATGCGTTTATTGAGTGAACCAGTAAACCAGAGCTGGGGAGGGGAGGGGAGGGGAGGGTGCTTACACAAGAAGCTAATGAAGAAAGGCTGAGTTAAGAAAAGCGTGGCCAAAAGAGGGGAGCAGCAGTCCGATAGTTTAGTCCTGGGAGTAGCAGAAAGAAGCGGGGCCCTCCCTCTTCCTCTCTCTCCAGCCTTTCCCTTTGGCCCGACTAAATGTTTTGAGGTTTCTCTCTGCAGCCTGCGGTTTGACAGCTTCGTTCCCTGGCTGCCCTCACACCATGCCTTTGCCCTTGCAGCTCAGCCACCTGGCACACTTGGCAGGCTGCCTCTCCTGGAAGGCCCTCTCTAACATGCCCACCTTGCAGGCAGTCTTTCTGCAAAGGTAATGATTTAGCCACTAACCTGTGCTTGTGGTCATTCTTACTAAATGGCACAGGTTCCCTTGATACAGACGAGTTCTTATTCTCTAGTGTCTCTCTCCAGAATCCCCAGCACTGGCAGCGCAACCATCCCTCAGTCTCCTACAGTCTGTTGGAAGGGCGTGTGTGTGTCTGTGTGTCTGTGTGTGTGTGTGTGTGTGTGTGTGTGTGTGTGTGTGTGTGTGTGTGTGTGTGTGAGAGAGAGAGAGAGAGAGAGAGAGAGAGAGAGATCTCTTGACCTGTATCTGTCACTTTAAATGTAAGTGGCATACAGTAAACTAAGTTCAATGCAATTGTACAAAGGAGCTGGCCAAGGCTTCACAGTGAGCTTCAGCGTGGCCATCTCCCTGCCTACCTTGCATTGTTCTTCACCGCCGCCAGTGTAGTCACCTGGCACAGGTAGGCATTACCTCATTCCTGTCCTCCCGGCATCAGTATCCCCTGCCTCCACATGCTCCGCATGCCACTGTGGTGTGATCTGGTAGAAATGTCACTTTGATGGAATCATTTGTTGTCATTTGTGTCTCCTTGCCCTCGTGTGAAGGATGCTCCCATCTCTGAGAACGCCCTTCCTGGAGTGGCTTGCCCTTCATCCCTCACTCGTCCTAACCCCCCTAGATTGACTGCCACAGCCTAACGCTGTTCTCACTCCTACATCCACTGTGGCTGTCTTCCCTGAACTGGGGGGTCCACAAGAGCAGGCAGCGGAGAGGAGCAGCGCTGTTTTGGAGAGACTGTCATAGTCTACCTGGTCTTTGTAACCTACCTAAGTCTGGTTTATTTGCCCAAGACAATACTTAAATGGTAAAATTCTGATTATTCTACACCCTGCATTTTGACATATAACCACATATTACCTTAGTTTGTTATATGAATACTCTTACATGTGAGACCCGCCTCCACAGTCTGTTCCTGTAGTTTATACCAGCAGTTTTCAGTTGCTTTGTGCTGTCCAGGAAAAACATCCCAGACTCAGTAGCTTTGAAAAAAAGGATATTTATTATTTCTTATGATTCCCGTGGTTCATTGGGCAGTTTTTCTAGTTTGCACAGCCTTCAGTTGAGCTGAATAATCCAGAATAGGTATAGGTAAGCAATGACCCACAGCTCTGCCATCTGTTTTTCCCCTCAACCAAAGAATGGATAAAGGAAATGTGGACATTTGCACAGTGGAGTACTACACAGAGCTAAGAAATAATAATGTCCTGAAATTTACAGGCAAATGGATGGATCTAGAAAAAGCCCTATTGAGTGAGGTAACCCAGACCCAGAAAGGCAAATAGACTATGTATTTACTCATAAGTGACTTTTCGACATAGAGCAAAGAAAACCAGCTACAGTCCACAACCCCAGAGAACCTAGACAACAAAGAAGACCCTAAGAGAAACATACATGAATCAACATAGGAAGGAGAAAAAGACAAAATCCTCTTGAGTAAATTGGGAGCATGGGAATCACGGGAGAGGGTAGAAGGAGAGAGGGGAGGAAGGGAGGGGAGCGGAGAAAATGTATAGCTCAATAAAATTAATAAGAAAGAAAAAAAAACCTGTGTGAACGTTGATAGTGTGTACAGACAACTGGTCCATGTGTGAATACTGATAGTGTGTACAGACGATTTCCATGACATAGACAACTGGTCCATGTGTGAATACTGATAGTGTGTACAGACAATTTCCATGACAGGTTTTTCCTCTCCTTGCTTATCTGTATGAAATAACCCATATCTTGTCCAGCAATATGAAGTAATCAGGCCTCCCTATTCAGCTTTATGTAATAAACATGATGAGCTCCCAGGGTGCTTCCATTTCTCCATCACCTGAGCCCAGCTCTTCTCAGTGTCCATGTATTTGTCTGTCTTACTCACTCACTGCCCCCAAATCAGGCACATGCCTGGAATTATGCTGGCGTGGCAGGGAGTCTTCAGAGAGAAACTGCGGAGTGCCACGGGCAGCCGTAGACTGTGGGTGCAGTGATGAACGGAGCGTTTCTTCCCATCCTCCAAGCGCCTACAGCCTCCCTCTGCTTTGTGTCTTTACCATCCAGTTATGAAATGAGATTTCTCTAGGATTCTCTCAAAGAATCCTTCAGGAAGGTGCTTTGTGATATAAGTGTCCTGGCCTTTCTGTCTTGTATGGGTGCCCTGGCCTGCTCGTATTCTGTCTTGTAGGTTGTGTGGGTGGCATGGCCTGCCCATATTCTGTGTCACTTTCTTCTGCAATAGTTTTCATTTATTCTTTGACAAGTTCATACATGTATATAGTGTGTCTTGATCATAACAAATTAAAAACCCCTTCCCACTCACTTTAGAACCCCCAGATAGTTCTCCCTTTGTGTCCTCTTCATAATCTTAAAAATGTTTTATTAGGTTTTTTTTGAGAATTTCATATAATGAATTTTGATCATATATACCCTCCCTCCCCCAACTCTTCCCTTTCTCTTCCCACCAACTTTGCATTCTTTTTTTCCCCATCAAGGTCAATTTGTGCTGCCCAAATATTCTTGGATATGTGGCCTCACACTGGAACATGGACCTTATCAGGGGCTACACTCTTAAAGAAAACTGACTCTTCCTCTCCCCACAGCTTACAATTGCCAGGAGATTCATGGCTTGGCATGGAACGTGGTGCACAGATCCCCTCTCCATGCTGGGATTTGGTCTGCTGTGGGCTTTCACAGAGCTTGTGCATGACCTTTGCAGCCACTGGGAGTTCACGTGTGCAGTTTCCCTGCTATTTCAAGAAGACACTTTTTCCATCCCCCCTGGCTGTCTGGTCTTTCTATCCCTTCTGCAATGATCGCAAAGCCTTTGGAGAATAGGTACAGTATATTGCATCCATTTAGGGCTTAACATTCTGCAGGCTTTTACTCTCTGCACTTTGGACATTTATTGGTCATCGTGTATTGTAATCAGAAGCTTCTCTGATGACAGTTAGGAAACCCCTTAATCTATGGCTATAATGATAAGTAATTGGGAGCTGAGTCAATACTTCATTTAGCAGGATGATTGTAGAAGGTTTTCTCTTAGAGTCTATGATCCATCTAGCCATAGGTTCTTGGTATATGATTCTCAATAATGGTGTCAGGTATAGGCTTTATCAGTAGAGCATGCCCCAGTCAGAGAGCAGTTGGTTGCTCCCACAACATGCATTACACCAGTGTATGAGTGGGCATGTCTTTCCAGGCCAGTCATTATTGTAGTTCACCGGGTTCACAGCTGCCTAAGATTGATACTCTTCTTCTTCAGTAGTGTGCATAGCCCCTTCCAGCACTCTGAAAGCTACCCAGTATGGATCAAGCTTCCAGGTCAATACCAGCTTCATCTCTCCGTGTTCTATTGCTAGAATATGTGGTATCTTCACTAATAGAGTCCTAACAGCAAGTTCTGGAGGGCACTCAAAGAACATTAGCAATAGCCCATACTGGCTTTGAAACCTCACTAGCCAACTCACCAAAGTAAGTAACTTATTTCTGCCACCAGGCTTTTTCTTTGTTATCATCTAATGATTGCCCTGTTGTTGACTAACTTTCATCGTAGTTCATTTATTGGTGGGGGGTGGTGTTGAGACAGGGTTTCTCTGCATAGCTCTGGCTGTCCTAGAACTCATACTGTAGAGTTCAGGCTGGCCTCAGACTCACTGAGATCCACCTGCCTCTGTCTCCTGAGTGCTAGGATTAAAGGCATGCACCACTACCACCTGCCTCATTTAACTCTTTTTTATGTACATGTAGAGATATATTTTAGGAAACTTCTACAGTATTAAGTTTCCATATACCTTTTTTGTCTTTATTGTTGTTTATCGATTCAAATAAAAGTTCAGTGAAAAGTCTCACTAATAGAATGGATTAAGGAAATCACTGAACATTTGAGCTTGAAAGCAAAGTGGAGGGATAGAACAATTAGATAAGAACAAACATCAGTCTTGGCCATGTACTGGATACCATGATGTTAAATCATACCACAAGGACACTTGCTCAACTATGTTCATAGCAGCATCGTTCATAATAGCCAGAACCTGGAAACTTCCTAGGTGCCCCTCAGCCGAAGAGTGGGAAAAGAAAATGTGGTACATTTACACAATGGAGTATTTTTCATCAGTTAAAAAAATAATGATGACTTCATGAAATTTGAAGGCAAAAGGATGGAACTACAAAAAAAAATCATCCTGAGTGAGGTAACCTAGACCCCAAAAGACAAACATGGTGTGTACTTACTCATAAGCGGAAATCAGATGTAAAGCAAAGGATAACCACACCTATAGTCCACAGCCCCAGAAAGGCTAGATAACAAGAAGAGTCCAAAGAGAAATGCATGGATTTCCCTGAGAAGGGGGAAATAGAAGAGTTCCCCTGGGTAAACTGGGGTGGGAGTGGAGGTGGGGGGGATGGGAGATGGAGCTTGAGGGAGTCGGTTGAGTGGGCTGGGCATGGGAGACGGGTTGGGGACATGACAGAGGGGGGCAAGTAATAAAAGAGACATCTTGATGGGGGTGGCATTTCAGAGTTAGGGAGAAACCTAGTGCCAGGGATGCACAAGACCACCCTAGCTTGGATTCCTAGCAGTAGTGAAAAGGGTACTTGAACTGGTCATCTACGGAAATCAGCTACCAGAGAGCCTTTATCCAGTAACTGGTGGATGCACATGCAGAGATCCACAGTCAAACACAGGGCTGAGCTCTAAGAGTCTTGCTGAAGAAAGGGAGGAGGGATTGTACAAGCCGGGGAGGTCAATCTGACCCTCATAGACAGCTAACCTAAGCTCATGGGAGCACATGCACTCTGGACCAACCTAGGTCCTCTGCATGTGTGTGATAGTTGTGTAGCTTGGTCTGTTTGTGGGGCTCCTAGCAGTGAGGTCAGGACTTGGTTCCTGATGCTTAGCTGGTTTTTGGGAATCTGCTCCCCATACTAGATTGCTTTGCCTAGCCTTGATATAGGCAACGGAGCTTGGAAAGGAGGGAAAAGAAAAACAACTCTTCGTTTTATTGATTCTTTGTATTGTGTTCTTTTTTACTGTGTTGTATTTTATTCATTTCTACTCAGATATTTTTAAATTATTTTTTAAAAATTTTGTGTGCATGTGTATGAGCCTGTATGAGTATAGTTATACCATGTGTGTTCGGGAGTCCACAGAGGGTACTGGATTCCCCAAAACTGGTTATGAGTGACCATATGGATGTGGGAAACAAACCTTGGTCTTTGGCAGGAAAATAAACACTATTAACCACTAAACCATCTTTCCAGCCCTCTGCCCTGATGTTAATGGTTTCTTTCTGTTTACTTATTTGGAGTTTGTCGTTTTCTTATTTTTCCAGGACCCTAAGGTGTGTCATTACTTATTGCTATAATGTTTTTATTAATCTTTGAGAATTCATACAGACTTACAATGTATTTAGATCATCTTCACCCCCACTATTCTACCTGATTTACTCCTAGATCAACTCCCAACTTTCTATCCTTTTGATTTTTCAATATTTTGTTTTGTTTGGGGGGTAGGAGAGGAGAATTTGGTATTTTTAAATTTTTATGCACTATATTTTGATCATATTCTTCTCCCCCAAGTCCTGCCATATCCTATCCAACCAACTTCTTGCTATCTCTCCTTTTCTCCCTCCTTCTCCATCCCCCCTCAGAAAAAGAAAACAAAAACAAAAAAAATAAAAGTCAGAAAATGCCAGACTATAACAAATAAACAAAAAACACACATTAAGAAAATGACTTTTTTGTTTTTTAATGATCCACTGAAACCAATTTGTGCTGCCCTTTTACTCTTGGGTATTGAGACATTTACTGGGTCATGGTCAACATTCCAGGGCTACACGCTAACTTTCCCACCTCAGAAGCCATCAGCTGCCAGAAGTTCCTCTGCCAGGGGTGGGAGCTCATGCACTAGCAGTTCTGCAGCTGTCTGAGTGCAGTGGTCCTGAAGACACCTCAGCTGGAGTTCCCTTCTGCCCTCCCAACCTCTGACGTTTACCGTCTTTGCACCCCCTCTTCCACAGTGATCCTTGAGCTTTTCAGGGAGGATATTATGTAGATATTCCACTTGTTTTCTATTGACTATAGGATTTTTAAAAATCTTTTTGGCGTTTATTATGTGTATTAGCGCACACGGGACAAAGGAACATCTTGTGGAGTTGGTTCTTTCCTTCCACCATGTGGGTCCCAAGGATAGAACTCAGGTCTTCAGGTTTGTTTGCAAACCCTGTCTGTAGAGTAACCTCGGTGCCCACGAGGATGTTTTGTTGTTGATTGATGAAGATTTAGGAGAGAGTCATTATTTAATAATGTGTTGTTTGATCTCCTTGATTTGTAGATGTTCTAGACCCTCCTCCCCCCCTCCAGAGAAAGCCTCAATGTGTAACCTTCACTGACCCGGACCTTACTATGTAGACCAGACTGCCCTAAAACCTGTAGAGACCCACCAGCCTCTGCTTCCCTAGTGCTAAAATTAAAGGTGTGTGCCCCATGCCCAGCTCCTCTAGGATTTCTTTACTGTTGATTTATAGTCTTAGTCTATTGTGATCATGGGCTACAAGCAATTATTTCAATTTTTCCTGTATTTGAGGAGATTTGCTTCGTGCCCTAATTTATGATCTGTTTTAGAGACGGTTCTGTGGGATGGTGAGAAGCGTGTATATTCTGCAGTGCTTGGTGGAATGTTCTAAAGATGTTTACGTCCATTTAATTCATATGTTTCCCCTGCACGTCCATTGGTGTCATCCTTGTTCAGCTCATGGTTAGGCAGCCTTGTTAGCATGACGTTCTGGGTGTAGTGTTTGTCATTGTCTGGGGGCACAGCTTTTGCCACATTCTCTCACTGCCATGGTACCTTATTCACACTAAAGCAGTGGCTCTCACAATCGCAGACTGAAACCATGTGCCAGAATATCTTTCTTTATTGCTCCTCTCAGGAACTTTCCACAATCTGAACATCACAGCATGCTATCTTTATTTACAACCTGAACTGCTTCCTTACCTTTTCTCTGGCCCTGTGCTGCCTTCCTTTCCTCCCTGCAGTTCTGTTGTGCATGCAGCAACTGATGTGAATTTTCCAGTAGCAACAGTGAAGTGCCTCCCTTACTCTCTACAGCCTTACCAGGATGATCCCCATCCTCTGACACTCTCGGGGATGTCTCTGCTGTATTTGGAAACTCCTAGGAGGTAACAGAAACTTGTAAAGAGGAAAACACTTTCCAGTATCCCTGTGTAGGTGTTTTGGTACCAATCCAAGAAGCAAAGCAAAACTGTCCTCGCTGGGAATGTTTGTGTGTTATGATGGGACGGGGCCAATGGCCTTGGTGCTGCCATTCCCAGAAAAGGCCTTGAGTGCTGCAGAGCCACCCAGTGTCCTAAACTAGCTGCACCGTGTGGCTCCAACCCATGCAAATAAAAGGTCGTCTTCTAGGGTTTGAACTCCCAAACAAAGATCACCAAATAATAGGAACACACTGCCATAAGTCAAAGTCAGTAAAAGCAACAAATGATACGCTGATGACCCCTTATCTACCAAAGACACTATGTATTTGAGTTTACAGATTAATAAATAGAATAATTCTGCATTTAAAATTTAAATTAAAGATGGAATATAAAAAATGAAAAGGAAGCAGTGAGCAATCAGATCACTAGGCATCTTTCAATATCAAAGGAAACTTTTAATAATGAAAACAATAATTATCAATTGATGGATCAAGCTTCCTTGTAATGCATAAATTAGTAAACTGGAAGATTAAGCTAAAACAAATTTACATGCAATGATGCATAAGCAGACAGATGAAGCTAAACGGGGGGAAGGTCCGAATTATGGCAGGCAGAGTCAAAAGCCTGGGCACGCCCACCCCTACTCCCAGATACAGTATGATACAGAGTAGTGTCAGTGTTGGAACAGATTGCTGCTAAGAGCTTTCGAAGGTGAGAAATAGTGATCCACAGACTTGAGAAGTAAGCAGAAACATGTCAAAGGCACTTACAGCCTTGCATTCTAAGGGTAGACTGAGGGCAGAGTTCTCTCAAAAGGAGCAGGTCACATGCTTAAAGGGACCAACGGAGAAACCAAAGGCAAGCTTCTGGGCACCAACAGTTAGCTAGGAGATAATGAAGTTTCCAGAGTTCCAAGAGAAATCATTTTAACCACATACACAACATTGGTTGAGTGTAGGGCCGGGTGGGAGCGGTAGCTCCTTAGCCATACATGTTGGAGACCGGACATGGATAAAGAAAGATCAGAAGTAAAGGTGTGAGAAACGTTCGGGCAAAGACTAATCAATAGGAACCTGGAAGTACTTTATTGATATGAGTCAAAAGACAAAAGCATTGCAAGGTTAGAGCTCTAGAAATAAAGAAAATGCATAAAAATAGCGTATGGCTTTGGAAATGTTTACTATGTCTAAAATGGACTCAAAATATGTAAAGCAAAAATTGGTAAAACTTCAGTGAAATTTTGCATCTTTCTCCAAGGTATCGCTTAATGGCTCAAAGAGAAGTAGTGAAAGTGAGTGAATTAAAGTGGAGCAACTAGACGGCTTAATTCAGAGGCAGGGAGCTGTGCACGGAGCTCCTAGAACGTGGGGATCAACTTTGCATGGAAGAGTTATAAAAAAAAAAAAAAAAGGTTGACCTCAGACTGAATGCAAAACCAGTCTCAGCCGATTTCCAAGAACCACAATTAAAATAACCAGATTCTATGACAATTAAGTTTCAACTCAATCACTAAACTATCAGCCCCCCAAATTCCCCTTAAATGTGGAAATTTTCAAACATTTCTGAATAACTCTTTAAAATGGAAATTTTTTAAGTACTTAGAATTGAATGATAATGAAAATATTACATTTCAAAACTTGCAGGATGCAGTAAAAGTTAGACTTGATAAAGCTTCTGGGAGGTAAAGGGGAGGAGCGGTTGAAAACACTGAGTACAGTCAGGAAATTACCAATAAAGACAGCATGTAGTGAGTCTCCAGAGCCCCAAAGACGGTTCAGTGAAGAGGCTCATGATACAGGGATTAATCAGCCCCGTTTTTGTAAAAAGGCAGTATTTTTGGCTTTGTAAGCCACACTGTCACCACCACTCAGCCCTGCCACCACAATGTGAAAGCAGCCATGCTGTTATGTAAATGACTCAGTATGTTCAGTTCTAATTGTCCCATATACCAAAGCTAGTGATGGGCCTCACTTTGTATTCAGGCTGTAATTATCCTTGAACTAATATTATGACTGATAGATAATAAATATCATGAGAAAATTGAATGAGGTTATTAGATATAAGAACAATATACAAAAATAGTTGCAGAAAAGTAAAATTTTTAAACATTAAAAAAGCCACACAGTATGGTACCTGCCTATAATTCCCCACTGGAGAGGCAAGAGGGTCACAGTAATTTGAAGGCTGACCTAGGCTACATAAAAAGAATCTACCTTAGAAAACACTTGGCACTGATAGTCACAACAAGAAGTTACAGTATAGCCCACCAGTATTGGGGCAGAGTCTAAAGAAATTATTGCTTAATCTGCCTCAAATCAATAGTTCTCCAGCTTTTGATTTCCAGATCTTTTATGCTCTAAAAATAGCTAAGGACTCTAAAGCTCTCTTACCTAATTGGGCTTTATCAATCTATAGTTATCTGATTGTAAATTGAAACTAAACACTTAAAGTAGCTGCTAATTGAAAAATAATAAGCCTACTGTGTGCTGAAATATTTGACATATCTATATGAGAAGACTGTGCTTTTAAAATAACTGATGGAAATATTCTTTATGTTTTTCCAGCTCCCTTTAGTGTCAGTATAAACAAAGCCACTTGGATTCTAATAGCTCTGTCAATATTGAATCTGCTGTGCTAGATAGTTTTGCTTTCGTTATATCAAAAACCTAGCCTTCCATAGACATGCAGTTGGATAAGGAGAATGTACTTCAATAGCCTTTTCGAAGAACTAAAGGTATTTCTTCTTTGACACCATATCAGTCTTTGGCAGATCATAAGCAGATCATAACTTCTTAAAGGTTCCTTGCAGGACAGGACCTAAAACCCTATCAATGTCATGTTTCAGCATGTTGAACTTCACTGTTCCACCTTACACACTAGATACATCTTTTATCCAAGTATGGTTGTGTGAAGACAGTTGACTGTTTGGAAAATGCTGTGTTGCTGAGTTAAGTAGATCTTCAAAATGATGACACCGTTTTATAATGTCAGATTTTTCACTTATTAACATTATCATCAGAAAAAGACTTTCGGGTTCCGAGAAACTGTCAAGCTAACAGTCGCAAAGGTACATTTTCCCAAAACTCTGATTTTCATTTGAAAGCTTAAATTTTATCATTGGCAGCAAATACTGTCACTTGTTTTTCTTGACGTGACAGCTCCCTCACCGTGTTCATTGTCAAGAAAGTATCTGCTACATCCCATGTCTGGGTAACCTTAATTTATCAACCGTCTTTCGAGTAAAAATCACATTCTGTGGGAAACTATGTCCTAAGCATGTCAAACTTGTACAGTTTGGCTGAGCATTGTGACACACACCTTTTTTAATTGATTTTTATTGAGCTCTACATTGTTCTCTGCTCCCCTCCCTGCCTCTCCCCTCCCCTCCAGCCCTCCCCCAAGGTCCCCATGCCCCCA
Source organism: Microtus ochrogaster (assembly GCF_000317375.1). Taxonomy (NCBI): domain Eukaryota; kingdom Metazoa; phylum Chordata; class Mammalia; order Rodentia; family Cricetidae; genus Microtus; species Microtus ochrogaster. The sequence goes on from NC_022031.1 coordinate 30,499,479, forward strand.
ATTTACTCAGGAGATCTTACCATTTTCTACTTCCCATGTAGATTAGATCTATGTAAGTCTCTCTTAGGGTCCTCATTGTTGTCTAAATTCTCTGAGATTATGATTTGTGGGGTGGTTTTCTTTGCTCTATGTTTAAAAACCACCTATGAATGAGTACATGTGATAATTGTCTTTCTGTGTCTGGGTTACCTCACTCAAAATGATGTTTTCTAGCTCCATCCATTTGCCTGCAAAATTCAAGATGTCATTATTTTTTCTGCTGTGTAGTACTCCATTGTGTAACTGCACCACATTTTCCTTATCCATTCTTTGGTCGAGGGGCATTTAGGTTGTTTCCAGGTTCTGGCTATGACAAACAAAGTGCTATGAACATAGTGAACACATGTCCTTGTGGCATGACTGAGCATCCTTTGGATATATACCCAAAAGTGGTATTACTGGGTCTTGAGGAAGGTTGTTTCCTAATTTTTTGAGAAATCTCCACACTGACATCCAAAGGGGTTGTACCAGCTTGCATTCCCACCAGCAATGCAGAAGTGTTCCCTTTTCCCCACAACCTCTCCAGCATAAATTGTCATCAGTTCTTGATCTTGGCCATTCGTATAGGTGTAAGACTGTATCTCAGAGTTGTTTTGATTTGCATTTCTCTGATGACTAAGGATGTTGAACATTTCCTTAAGTGTCTTTCAGCCATTTTAGATTTCTCTGTTTAGATCTGTACTCCATTTTTTATTAGATTATGTGATCTTTTGGTGTCCAATTTCTTGAGTTCTTTGTATATTTTGGAGATCAGACTTCTCTCTGGTGTGGGGTTAGTGAAGATCTTTCTGCCTTTTTGTCTTGTTGACTGTGTCTTTTGCTTTACAGAAGTTTTTCAGTTTTAGGAGGTCCCATTTATTAATTGTTTCTCTCAGTGTCTGTGCTGCTGGGCTTATTTTTAGGAAGTGGTTCCCTGTGCCAGTGTGTTCAAGTGTACTTCCCACTTTCTCTTCTATAAGGTTCAGTGTGGCTGAATTTATGTTGAGGTCTTCGATCCATTTGGACCTGAGTTTTGTGCTTTTTCCATTTGATATTTTTTGCTTCTTAATCAAAAATCAGGTGTTCGAAGATGTGTGGGTTGATATCCGGGTCTTCTATTCGGTTCCATTGGTCCTCCTGCCTGTTCTTATGCCAATACCAGGCTGTTTTCAGTACTGTAGCTCTGCAGTAGAGTTTTAAGTCAGGGATTGTGATGCCTCCAGAAGTTCTTTTATTGTGCAGGATTGTTTTGGCTATCCTGGGTTTTTTGCTTTTCCATATGAAGTTGAGTACCGTTCTTTCAAGGTCTGTGAAGAATTTTGCTGGGATTTTGATGGGCATTGCATTGAATTTGTAGCACACACCTTTTAATCCCTTTAATCCTAACAGAGGCAAGCGGAACCTGTGAGTTCAAGCCAGCCTGGTCTGCATAGTTCTGGGTAGTCAAGTTACATATACTGAAACCTTGTCAATAATAATAATAACAATAAAATAATAATGAACTTATAATTGAGACTACCCCACAAAAACAGTTGTATTTTTTCAGCATGCAGTGAGGCCGCATGTTATCCGGAACTTTAAGATACTGTTTGTTCAAGTGTTCTCAGATGAATAACAGTGTTCGTGGGTGAACAAGTATATTTTTTAAAGTAAAACTGACCTCCTTATGGCTTGCTGGGAGTGTGTGGTAGTGAAGACCTGCCAGCTGCCTGCTGAGGACCCAGCATTGTACCCACTGTTGTGTTTGCACCCTCAGTCCAAATGCCAGTGTTGGAGGAGGAAAGGCGCGAAGGTTCTTTATATTACAACTTGAGGATAAATACTCCGAAAATGCAAAAAAAAAAAAAAAAGCCCTTTTGGGTACTGACATTATGCCACAAGAACAAAAATCTATCCCAAGTACAAAGTGCCAGCCAACATGTAGACACACCAAAAATATTGTATGAACTTACCCCAGGTGGCAGGAGCAGTGGCTGGTGGTTATGAGCCCTAGCTGCTCTTCTGAAGGACCCACATGGCAGCTCACAACTACCCATAACTCCAGTTCCACGGCATCTGATGCCCTCTTCTGACCTCCTCACGCATCTGGCACCCACATGGTACACATACATGCATGCAGGTAAAATACATACACAAATAAATAAATAAAATTACTTGCAGGCTATATGTGTAGGAGGTGTATGTAGGAGGCACCAATCCCTTATCTTTCTGTTCAGACCTGGGTCCCATCCCAAGACAGCGAATTATGTGTTTGCAAGTATTCCAAATTCTTTTAGTTACTAGCATTTTGCACAAATGGCACTTGGCATGCATTATGAAAATAGTATTGGTTTAACTGGCATTCTGAAAAATCAAAAGCTTCTAGGGAATCCATGCAGATCCATTGTCACAGACATTCCCGCGGTTCTTTCCGTGTGTCACTTGCTTCTAAACAAGTGTCCTGACCTCAGGCCTGTTGTCCACAGTCCTCTGGTGACTTGCTGTCAGTCACCCTGTTCTGTCTGTCTGGTAGTGCTTGGCACGACTGAGTAGTTTGCCGTTTATCTGCGTGGGTGATTATTGTCTGTCTCTCCCAACTAGAATGCAGATCTGTCCTGGTTAGCACAACAGCTCTCTCTCGGAAACCCAAAGCACTCAGTAAATGTCCGTGGACTAGTTAAGTCAGGCCAAAGTGATGCGTAAGGACCGGGTGCTCAGCATTTCTCCTTCAGATAGGTTCATGGCTAAAAATAGCTGGACTGACTCATTCTGGCTTCTCTGGATAACAACAGAGGGAACTTTTGATCTCGGTACCTCACAGCCTCGACTCTGTCCCACCAGCATCCTGCCGGTTGGGTATGATTTACAGTGGTTACAGAGAAACACCTAAGGGACAAGGGCTGTTCCCAGTTTGAAGAGCTAGTGAGTGTTCGACGCGAAAACCGAACTCACACCCCGTCAGCTTCCTCCCAGGCGAAACGGGAAAGAGACGGATGCTCACTGAGACACGGCTGCTGATGGCTCAGAGTGCCAGAGTTTCAGAAGCTGCCTGCCAAGTGATCAGGCAGTAGTCATTCAGAAAGGGTTTGTAGGAGGGAATTTTTTTAAGAATTAAAATTGAAACTGAAGTTGCAACAAATGAGCAGCAGATTTTCAGAATTAATTTTTTGTACATTTTAGAAATGTTTGCCTCAATCTTCAATTCCCAAGAAGCCATTGTATTTCTTCAGTCCCTTGCACAGAAGTTCTTAGGATCTTTCCTAAGAACTGGCAGTGATATTCATATTTCACCCCCCTCTCCAGAAAAAAAAAAAAAACATATCCTTTGCACTTCTTGGTGGAGTATGAGAACATGTGATTGACTGGATGTTGGTTTGAAAACATGAGCCAAAGCCTTGTCTCAGCTTTTAACCCCTCACTTCAGAATGTAGCTTAGAAAAAAAACTGTGTGTGGATGTCTGGGAGTCACATGGGAGCTAGCAACAGAATGTGGGGTAAGCACCAAACCACCCACCATCTAGAGGATGCTGTGTTTGTTTCAGGTGTTCAGTATTTGACATCTTTAAGAGCAAGAATAGATTTATGAAGATACAGCAGAGACACGGACAACCTAGTAGACCCCAACGCTCCAGGATGTGTTCGCTAGTCCTCCGTTCTCTAACTCAAATTGAAGTGCAGTGCCAAGCTAAACTTGGTTTGGGGGTGGGGTACACTAGAGGAACTCAGGGCTTGCTTACCTGCAAGAGACAATAGTGTGGTTTCTGAAAGATGCATTGGCCTTCTGTCTACAGGTATCAACTAGCTTAACTTGCCTTTAGTTACAATATAAACTTGTCTAGGAACGTCAAAGGAGGGTTAGCATAAGCCAGACCCAGTTTTTAAAAACCGAATGGTTCGAGACCAGCATGGTCTACAGAGCTAGTTCCAGGACAGGCACCAAAGCCACAGAGAAACCCTGTCTCGAAAAACAAAAAAACAAAACAAAAAAAAAAAAACAAAACAAAACAAAAACAAAAAAAAAAACCGAATGGAATACACTAAGGTTTTCCATTCTACAAGGAAACCATAGAAGTGAAAAAGAAGAAGTGATTTTGAGAAATGAAGTTTGAAGTATAGAGTTGAAGCTTCAGAAGAACACTGGCTCTAGAGACGAGCGTGGGGAGGGAATGATGTCTGTGGACAGTGTTCACAGTCTCAGCCTCCTGAAAGTGAGCTATACACATGCCGGAGTTGTTCTAGCTGAGGTTGGAGTTTCACCAGCTGTGAGAAAGGAGCCTACACATGCCGCGCTCTCTGTTAACTTCTTCAGTGCACCTAAGACTGTGGATATGAAGTCTCAGTTGGTCAAGGCTGGAGCTTGACCTCTGAGAATACCTGCTCGGGCTCCGATTCCCCCTTTATTTCAATCTTAATGCTACAGTGTGAAAATACCACAGTCTCTCCTTATACTGTGGTATTTGCAGTATGTAAAGGGACCCATCTAGTGTGCTGGTCTTTAGAACCTTCTGCAATCCACATTTCCTAGAGGACTTCTTCGCACTGTGTGCATCCCCATCAGAGACACGAGGTCCATGGTTCATGAGATGCATGTAACAGACATGTGGGAAATGTTCTCAGGCGTGCTATCTCCTGTTCCTTCCCCAACCCTAGACCACGGTCACCTAGACCTAGCACATACCGTAAATGCCTTCCCTCATCCTGACTGTATGTCTTGTGGCTTTGAGCTGCTGTAAAGTTATGTTCATGTTCACTTCTTTATCCTCTGTATCTGCTGAGACCCCTGGCATGAGTTTAGCAGTCTGCAGTCTCCAAAGGGGGTGTTCAGCAAGGCCTAGAGTTGCGAGGGCTCTTCCGAGGCAGAGGACTGTTGATAGTACCGTGGGTAATGGCTGGGATGGTATTTTCACATCTTAGTTACCTGATAGGCAGCATCTGCTAATTACCACTAATAATCATCCCCATGCCTCACTGCTGGCCTAAGTGGGGAGGCCTGATGCCTCTGTTTATTCCGCTTTTCCACTTCCGAATGCTCGTATGTTTAAACTGCTTCGTGGAGATATTTCTCTAAGAAGGAGGAGAAAACACATAATGGGGCCCACTGATCCTTCTCTCTGTAACATCCTTCCACAGAACCTTCTCCATGGGTGCCACCCCCTGGCCCACCCAGGAAAGACTGATCTTCATCTGAAAAGGGCTGCTCTGTCTTTTTATAGATGAGGTATACCCTGTTTATCTAGCGCCAGCCTTGGGCGGGAGACTATACTTAAGGATTTGCAAAGATTGGGCCGTTCTTCCTTTCCCTTAACACGATTTCCTCTTCTGTCTTTTAACGTTTGCTCGGGCGTCCCCACTGCCACTGTGCCTGTTGGAGCACTGAAAGATGCCTGTGGTAGTGGCCATGGTGTGACTTCTAAACAAGCTCCAGATGGCCATTTGTATCTGTGACCCCACACCTAGCAGAGTGGCTGGCGTGTGGTGAATATTAAATACTTCCGGCGTGCACAAATAGACATCTGGCTTCTCCCATTTTTCCAAAGTCCCACACAACGTGGCGCCTTGTGCCGTGTGTTTTAGTTGGTCTATCCTGAGGCACCTGGCACTTTGTGCTATGTGTTTTAGTTGGTCTCTCCCGAGGTACCTCAGGCTCTTCCTGGCAGCTGATGATCATTCTAAGTCCCAGCTTCACCTCTTTGGGGCATGGAGAGAACGCTTTGGAAGGCTCCAGATAACCAACTCCATCGTGGGGTCTTCACTGGCCATTCTGAGGGCTACACAGAGACACGGTGGAGTTTCTGTGATTATGGGGAGCGGAAGTGAGCCAAGAATCCATGGTCTTTGGAGAAAAGAAGCCTGAAAGACTACGGAAATGAGAGATCAGAGAAGTCAAAAGAGGAGGCTGGAGCCATTAGACATAAGGGAATTCTAAGGCCTTGTGACTAGAACAGAACCAAAAGAGGCATACAAAACTCTGTGTTCTTGAGAGAAATACTGACTGCAAAATGTATGAAAAGAGATCTTCACAAAGGCTGCCATGGGATCATCATCTTTCATGGGATAACATTCTTATGGGCCTGAGAAGCTATTGGTTTGGGTAACTTATTGTTTGAAATAATAAAAAGAACTTGACACACCCACTGACCTGCTTCTGACTTCTAAGAAATCCGGTTTCACATCCAGCTTGGCTGTCTCTGCTTCCATGAAACCTGGGTGTATGGCAAATCTCATTATCTTAGTGGAAGGGGGCCTGCCTGTTTCGTCAAGAGAGAAGACGCTGCAGTGAACATGTCTACAGCTGTTGGAATTGTTATCTTGCCCCTTGTTGATTTCAAACACATTACGTACATCCGCTCACCTCACTTCTTCCCAGGACTCAGCTGGTGGGGCCCACCCTCCACTACACACTTACAAGGTGTTTGCTCGGAGAAGGGCTTAGCTACAGAGCTACCTAAAGTAATTCAGGGTGCCCCACACATGTAGGGCACCTAAAATTGCTCCAGACCGCTTCTTGATAAATTTTGAAGCAAAGAGGGGGGAAAATCCAAATCAGCCATCTCTGCAGGAAGAAAATAAAATTCTGTACACTCTCATTCCAGAATGTGTCTCTCTTTTGTCCAATTTCTGTTAGACTCAGATTATATCAACTCGTTAACCTCCTCCTTCCTGCCTTAAGCTTGCTTATTCATTCACCCAGCCCACATGCGCTCACTCTCTGGGTGATCTCATCCAGTCTTGCGGCTTTTAAATATCATCTCTATACTAAAGGCCCCGCTTTATCTATCTAGAATCAACCCCATCCTAGATCTCAGGCTGTCCCCTTGCCCTTATGATCCCTTCATGGGCCAAGCAACAGGCTGATAAATTCAGTACATCCCAGGCGTGTTCTTCTCTCGCTCCCCCACCCGGTCCCCCCTGGGGTTTCCCATTCAGCAGAGCCACCCTAGTTGTCTGGTCACTGACTCAGGACTTCTCAGAGCTGTCCTTCACTCTGTCCCTTTACTTCCCTCGTCTCCCTCATTGGCACACCCTACCACTCTACTCTCCAAATGCATGTGGAACCTCACCACTTGGCCAGCTTTTTCCCTCTCCTCCCTATTCTGACCCATCGACTGGACCCTCGCTACCACCACCCAGGAGCCTCCTAACATGCCTTCCCGCCCACCAGTTTTCCACATAGATGTCAAAGTAATCATTTTAAAAGCTAAGGTAAAACCTATGTCACTTGCCTGCTATGATTATTCTTAGCCTTTAGACTAAACGCAAATCTCCACCCTATACACTGCTGGCTTGGCACTTTTCTGATTACCTGCACAGCCCCCTCTGGCCATGACCACCAGCCACTCTGGCCTTTCAGGTTAACATAGCGTCAGTTCCGTTCATACTATAGTTTTGCTGAACCAGCTATTTCTCGGGGGAAGCTTACTCATGGAAATCTGCATGGTCTACTCCCTCATATCAAGCAGAATCTGCTTAAAAGAGACTTTCTGTGACCAAGATGCTGAATGCAAGATCTCACCTTCCACATCCATCAACTCTCTCTCTCTCTCTCTCTCTCTCTCTCTCTCTCTCTCTCTCTCTCTGTTTGTGTGTGTGTGTCTTTCTCATATCATCATCATCATCATCATCATCATGCCTTCGCTTTAGCTACAACACATTCTGTTGTAGAACTGTCAATATAATGGCGTCTCTCCTGAAGATGGGTGCTCCTTGAGAAGCATGGCTTGGCTTTGCTCCTGTTGCCTGCTCAGGTACCTAGAGGGGGTGGGGGTACGGCATCAGGCACTGAGTATTGGAGACAGCCAATTGGAGACAGGATTGGATAGAACACCGAGTGCCCATCTCTGTTTCTTGAACCAGTAAGAGAAATCAGAAGAAAAATGTGATTCTACCCTAGGGAGCTTGCCCAAGGTGACAGAGACGGATGCACAAGTAGTTCTATGGAACTGGTATGGGTACGATGGAGTAGCTCCATCTTGAAGCCCCCCGACTGTACCTGCGGGAGTCAGAAAGGTCGCCAGAGAAACTGACATTCTGGATTATTCCTGAAGGATGAGCAAGTGGTTTTCAAGGTAGAGGAGAGTGGGAAGCAACAGCGTGGAGCTAGGCGTGGGTCACCTCCAGCGAACCGTGAACGTGACCAGCTTACGGGAGAGCTGTAGGACATGAGTGTCTGTGTGCGAGCTGCCAGGAAGCAGCAACTTATTTTATTCTCGGCCCTGGCCATGCTCCTTGGAATTTTCCCTTTTAGTAAGCGGTGCCCCCGTTGAGATAATTACTCATGCTTAAATTCTCAAAGTCATCCTTGTTGAGTATCACTTTCCATTCTCTTGCGCTCCACTCCCAGTCTGCAGCTAACACTCTCAGCCCCACCTTCCAAATGGGTGCCCAGCCCAGCCTCTAGTCGCCAGGCTTAAACTGCCCTACCTACTCCAAGCTGCAGTTGCGTAACCTCCCATGACTGCATTCCACTCGGAAGCTAGCACTGTCATTGTCAACTGCCTTTAACTTAAATCTGGAACTGTTGGAAAGAGCAGCAGGCCAGTCTCAACTAAGCGGCTGCCTACTAAAGACTCTGTGTGTGTTGGAGGGTGCACTGGAGACAGAGAGAGAATCTGCATATCAATGTCTGTGTGTCCTATATCTGTCCGTCTGTCTTTTTCTTCTCTTCTCCTCCTTCCATTTTCTCCTCCTCCTCCTCCTCCTCCTCCTCCTCCTCCCCCCTCCTTCTCCTTCTTACTCCCCTCTTGCCTTCTTCCTCTTCCCCACCACCTCCCCCTCCTCCTCTACTCAGCTTGGCAAAAACTTGCCATCTTTTTGCCTCAGCCACCACACCCAGCTTTGTCTGCTTTTGTCTTTGTGATTCTGCGTGGTAGTTGGTGTTGTGTTTGTCTGCTTTTGTCTTTGTGATTCTGCGTGGTAGTTGGTGTTGTGTTCATGTGGGGCACTTCCATTGACAGTGGAGACGAGGAACTTTCCTATTTATCTTTATTCTCTGAGTTACCTGCGCTCTGCCTGCGCATAGTCGCTATGCTGCAGATGTCAGTGAGGAGAAACTTAATCCTCGCTCAACCACAGGCTCACTGCTGGGTCCTAGGATCTTGATATATATATATAAATAATGTAAACTGGATGGTTGGTAAACTCTTCATACATAAAAACCAATAAGAGACAAGAAGGTTGAGACATAGTTGAAAGCAGTAGGACACTGGTAACCAGTTGTTGAATGCTGTGCGTGCGTGCGTGTGTGCGTGCGTGCGTGTGTGTGTGTGTGTGTCTGCCTCCTCCTTCTGTCTCATCCCCTTGCCCCCATCTCTTTCCTCCCCTCCCCTCCTCCCTTCTTTCCTCTCTTTCTCTCCCTACTGGCCACCATAAGATAAGAATCTTTGTTCCACCTTCACCACAATGCCCACTGCCCAGATGTTATACCTCAGCATGACCCAGAAGCAATGGAGGCACATGATCACAGATTGAATCTCTTTAAAGTATGAACCAAAATTTATCTTTTCCCCTTTGGGCTGATTTATCTTAAATCTCTGTCACAGTGACATAAACACAACGAAGATCATAAATGCAAAAGGTACAGTATTTGAGAACATCAATAAAACATAGAGAAATTTAGTTTACTTGATCAATAAAAAACAAAAATAACATTTTTAAATACAATGTAGATATTTAAAAAGATTCCTAAAACCCATTCCACTTGAATTTCTACAAACAAAAATTTAAAACCAAAATGAAATGCATACTTTACTAAGAATATGTGATTTAGCCCTCTGATGTTCAAAGAAAACGTCCTTAAGATTGACCACTGTGGGGGAAACATGGTTTTGGTTTTCTCTCTGCTGAAACAGAATACCTGAGAGAAGCGACTGATGGGAGTAAGAGTTTGTGTCAGATCATTGTTCCAGAGACCATTGATCCATCATGGTGGGGAAGCCTTAGGCGGTGGGAGGCCCCCATCCACAGTAGTGGGAGCATACACAGTTCTGTCCCTGGTGACAGGAGTTTGCAGCACAGCTTGTCTGCGTCTTGGAAAAGCAGAAATCAGAGCACTAGAAGTCTGTAACCTTCAAAACGGATCCCCAAGAAACCCATTTCCTCCACTAGGCCACAAGTCCCAAAGGCTCCACAACCTCCATACAAAGCAATCAGTTAGGTACCACATGTTCACATGCAAACCCAACAACCCCCATACAGAGCCATCAGTTAGCTACTACATGTTCACATGCAGACCCAACAACCTCCAAACAAACCAATCAGTTAGGTACCACATGTTCACATGCAAACCCAACAACCTCCCTACAAAGCCATCAGCTAGGTACCACATACTCACATGCAGACCCAACAACCTCCAAACAAACCATCAGTTAGGTACCACATGCTCACATGCAGACCCAACAACCTCCATACAAAGCCATCAGCTAGGTACAACATGCTCACATGCAGACCCAACAACCTCCAACACATGGCACCAGCCGGGAGCCATGTGTTCACATGCAAGCTTAAAAATTACCGGTGAAAACTAAAAATATTAGTAGAGTATAATAGTGCTTTAAAAGAACAATGTTATAAGGAAATGAATTTTATTCCAGGAGTAAAGGATGGTACAATAATCTATTAAGGTAATTCATCATACTAAAATCTATTAGAATATAACCAATTTATCTTTTAGCAAACACTATACTACTGTCATTGATTCTGTAAAGGTGTTGATGTAATTCAGTGTTTACTTTTCATCAAAAAATTCTTTAAAATTAAAAGTAATACATCCTTACCACAGTAAACAAACACTGGAAGTGGAGATAGGGACTCACTGTGTAGCTCAGGCTGACCTAGAATTTGGAATTCTCTTCCCTCCACCTCCCAAGGCTGGGATTAAAGACCTGTGCCACCACTTCTAGCTGATCTAAGCTTAATATTATTTGAAGTAAAAAGAATCCAAAGGCTGGGGTTAAATTGACATTTATTTTTTATATATTCTATGAATTGCTTGGTTTACATGCTTATTTCTGTGAATCAACAAAAATTATAACAAAACTCAAGAAATGAGTTCATAGAATGAATATCCTCTGTATGTGTAATTAATCGTTGATTTGAAGATTTAATGAAATAAAAACATCCTATTTACAACAGCAGAAAGTTCAAATATCAATGTTATACATGTGAATCTGATATGTATATAATATAGGAATAGAATTTACAAATCTGTGAGATATATGTATAAATGAATAAACAATTTTAAACTCTTTGAGATACAGAGGTAAAAACAAAAACGTTAATGAATGGAAAATCCATCTCTATTCTTAAATATAGAATTTCAATACTGTAAGTTTAAAATAATCCTGGTAAAAATACAAGCATAAAAACTTTTTTTTTTTTTG
>NC_022031.1:30511398-30528406 GCF_000317375.1 Microtus ochrogaster
TTTAATCCCAGCACTCGGGAGGCAGAGGCAGGCGGATCTCTGTGAGTTCAAGACCAGCCTGGTCTACAAGAGCTAGTTCCAGGACAGGAACCAAAGCCACAGAGAAACCCTGTCTCGAAAAAAACCAAAAAATAAAATTAAAAAAAAAAGACAAAAATTCAAAAGCTATACAGGGGGGAAAAGTCATGAAATGAATTAAGTTCCATGCAAATCAGAGATATTTGAGAGGCAAATAAACCCAATCTTAAGCAGAGGCAAATGACAAAGTAGAGAAAACATTTTCCAAGTAATATATTAAAAAAGCTAAACCCCCCAGTATATAAAGAACCTTTGCAAGGAACTAAGAAAAAACTAGCAATGTAGTAGGGGAAAAAATGTGGACTGTGCCAAGCAGTGGTGACACATGCCTTTAATCTCAGGACCCGGGAGGCAGAAAAAAACCAATGTCCAAGTTCAAAGCCAGCCTGGTCTGCAGAGTGAGTTCTAGGACAGCCAGAGCTACATAGAGAACCCCTGTCTCAAGAAGGGAGGGAGGGAGGGAAAGTTTTTTTTTAAAAAAAAAAAAAAAGGAGAACACAGCCCACAGAATCAAAGAAACAGGGTTCATTAGGGCTCACAGAAACAACAGCAAACACATGTTATGGCTGTGCAGCTCAGTGTTCTTACTCCTAACAGTGGGCACGGGGCTATCTCTGGCTCTTTGGCTTGTTCTTAGGACCCCCTTCTTCCTACCAGATTGCCTTGTCCAGCCTTGATTAAGAGGGTTTATGCCTCGTCTTACTGTAACCTATCATGCTGTCTTTGGTTGATATCTCTGGGAGGTCTGCTCTTTTCTGAAGGGAAACAGAAGAAAAGTGGATCTGGGGAGAGAAGAGGTGACTGGGGAGAGTGCGGGGGGGACACAACTAGGAGGAGTAGAGGGAGGGGACACTTCAGTCAAGATGTACTGTATGAGAGAAGAGTGAAAATAAATAAATGAGTAAAATAGAAAAATCTAAGGGTCTTACGAGTTTACGGGAAACATAAACAACTGTTTGGGAGCATACAAAATATAATCAGCTTATTTTTAATAAATGTAAATCAAATCTATAAAGATGCTATTTTTAACAGGAAGAGATTTTTTTATATTTTAACAATATGATCTATTAGCAAGACTATGGATAAAGAAGTGCTGGTTGACACCGTCGGGTACAGTTGTTTTTCTCTCAAAGAACAACTTGGCAGTATCAGAACTACAAAGCTTACTCTAGTCTCCTCCAACACTTGCAGAATACACTCTAAGGTCCCACGTACACCTGAGACAGGGAGTAGCGACAAACCCTACACACTGTGCTCTCTTTGTTTTGTCTGTAAGGTCTCACTGAGCAGCCTCCCGAGTGCTGAGATTGCATACACACCTCACCTGCCCCTGTTTCTGTCATCTGAAACATTGATCACACACTGGGCCTTAGCTTGCTTCCTGGGCTGCCACAGTGAATGTGTGAGTGTCTTCATCCGTCACAATTTCACTGATAGGAAATTCATTGATACTGTGGATCTTAGCAGCCTCAGTACATGAATTTCTTTATCTCATCAAGAACTCGCACCTTTTCGCTTAAAGTAAGCACTTGCAGTTTCTTTACGCTATTCTGAGTATCAGTAAAAGAATCAGCTACGTGATTACAAAATGTCCTAATAGTGGGATTACATAAAACGGGGAGGAAGTTTTTATACGTGGAGTAATACTCAAATTTAACTTGTGTGTATATATGTGTGTACATATTTATGTGCATATGTGTACAGGTGCACACATGCACATGCCTGCAAAGGCCAGAGGATGACATTGGGTGTCTTCCTCAATCACTCCTTCTGTTATTTTTTTTGAGACAGGGTCTCGCCCTAGACCTAGAAATGGCTGATTTTGCTCCAGTGGCAGCCAGCAATTGCCAGGGATCCTTCTATCTCCTACCCCCTGGCACTGCTGGGTCACAGGCACCTGTCACTGTGCTTGACTTATTTGCAAGGCTCTTAGGATCTGCACAGTTGTGTGACAGACCCTTTTCCAACAGCGCCATCTCCCCAGTTCACAAATTATGCTTTTAAGTGAAATACTAAGGTACATGAAAGTGATACAGTGCATAAGCTTTTGTATAGAAAAGGAAGATTTATCTGTAGATGTGTGTATCTTTGCCTAAATAGGCATAAAATTCCTGTAGAGCCACACACAGGAAGCATTTGTTGCTCTTGGAAAATGCATATTGTCTGGGAAGCTAAGAAGGGGTGGGAATATGAATGAATGAATGAATGAATGAATGAATATGAATGAGAATCAATGTGTGCACACAGGTACACATGTCTGTACATATGTGTGGAGGCCCAAGGACAGTCTTGGGCCTCATTCCTCGGCCACTATCCCTGACCACCTTCCACCTATGCCCAGCACGGTCTCTGAGATTTTAGAGCTCTTTTGCCTTTTAAAATTTTTAGTGCGCATCTATAATTGTACATGACAGTGGGTTTCATTGTGACATTTCCGTGAATGCCTTTAACACAATCGGATCATGTTGAGTCCCTCACTGTCCTTCTCCTTTCTCCTGACCCCCTTTCTCTTCCCTGCTAGCCATCCTCCTGCTTCCATGTCTTTTCCTCCTAAATTCCATAATGAGAGAAAACATGATATTTTTCTTTATGAACCCGACTTTATTTTACTTAACATGATATTATCTAGTAATACCCATTTCCCTATAGTATTCCATTGTGGGTGGGTGGGTGGGTGGGTAGACGGCTGGATGGATGGGGTGAATGAGTGGATGGGTGGGGTGGATGCCTGGATGCATGGATGAGTGGATGGATATCATAATTTTGTATACATTCATCTGTCGAAGGCTGCTTAGGCTGATTCCCATGCAACTGTAAATAGTGACACAATAAGAATTGCTATGCCAGTATCTCTATGGCATTCTTATCCTTACTCCTTTCTGTTTATGCTCAGGAGTGAGGTACCTGGATTGTGTGTGATCTTAGTGTGCTTTCAGTGAACCTCTCTACTGGTTTCTGTTCCCACCAGTAGTGAATATGGGTTCCTTTTTCCTCTGCTATCATTTGTTGTTATCTTGATGGTAACCATTCCCACTAGGGTAGATGAAAGCTCAGTGTAGTATAATTTTCTTTTTTCTATGGTTAAAGCTGTCGGACATATTTCCACGTACCCATTGATATTTCTTCTTTAGAAATGTATCTGTCCAGTCCATTTGTCCAGTTATTGATTGGGTTACATGCTCCTTGTATATTCTGTTAATATACATACTGTCAGGTAAATAGCTGGACGTCTTTCTCCATTGGTCGTAAGGTATAGTTTCACTCTGCTGACCATTTCTCTTGTCGTGCAGAAGCTTTTTAATCTCATGCAATCCCATTTGCCAGTTCTTGCCCTTGCTTCCTGAGCTAGTGGTGGCCTAATCAAAAATAAAAAATAAAAAGCCCTGCATGTGCCTGCGTGTTCAAGTCTATTTCCATGCTTTCCTGGAGAAGTTTCAGAGTTTCGGGTCTAGCCTTACAGTCTTTAACTGTGACTCTTCTGAGCCGATTCCTTTGTTGTAGTTTGTCTTTCTCCTGTGAATGTCCACTTGCTAAAGAAGCTGCCCTTTCTTCCATTTGGCTTTGTCCCCTTGTTGAGACTCAGAAGGCTGCATCCACATGGGTTTATTTCTGGGTCCTTTTTCTTAGTTTCCATTCTGTTGCTGTGATAGACTATCCTGACAAAAACCAGCTACTGGGAGGCAAGCTGTTCATTGAGCTCTGAGAAGGAGGTAGCCACACACTGAAGTTACCTTCGCCTGGGCGGTATTCGGCTGCAGGAGAATATGGTCCTAGTGGCTGAATTCAAAGAAAAGAAATGAGTTTCTCACCTCCTTGGGGTGTGTCCTTCATGACTGATGATTCTGTGGAGCAGGGGCTGCATCCCAGTGATGGTTTCTCTTCCTTGTAGAGCAGCAGGGTTGTTCTGAGGATGAGCTCTTTGAAAAAGCCTCCCTGGTTCTTAGGTTCGTGCTGAGAAGCTCGCACAGCCCCCATCTCTCCCTGGGCAATGGTGTGGCTTTGTTTTCAATTGACAGGTCAGCAGGTTTACAAACGAACAACAGGTGCAGGGTGTGGTGTGTGGCTTCCCATTGGTTATGCATCCATGTCACCCATGAGGTATAATTAATCTCATGGTTCTCACCACCGTGGAAGTTGTTTTTCTAATTTAATGAAATAATTATCACGTTGTTCCTGGCTTGCTCTGTGTGTGGTAGGCTGTAGATACTCAAGGAGTGTATCTCAACTGACAGAATCAAAAGAGCAGTTAGCTGCTTTAGCCAGTTTGAAATTAAACCCTTTGTTAAGTTGCATGAGTCAATCTCTGTTCAATAAGATAAAAGCGGAGACTGCCTTTGGTAGTGGGGTCACTGGGATGGGACACAAAGGATCACTGTGGAGTGGTGGTTATATTCTGTGGCTTGGTTAGGGTGTGGATTACACATTTGCCAGAGCTTAGTGACTCTGCACTCAAGATTCGTAAAATTTGCCTCAATATATATCCATGAATGAGTCTTAAGTTCCAGCGCATACTCTGCCTGCTGGACTATTTATGGAAGTGCGTACTCGTTTCTGCAGTTGGCTTTGATATACATTGAGAAAATAATGGATGAGTCCATAGAACAGTAGAGCTGTGTAATGACATGTGTGTGAATCGTGGGTTCTAAATGGAGAGTATCTGTGGATTGAGTATTCCTTATCCAGAATTCTCGAGACCAGACTATTTCAGACTTTGTTTTGATTTTTGGAGCATTTACAGACACTTAATGAACTGCCTCAGATACAGGAGTCCACTGTAACAATTCATTTGTGCTTCATGTGTACTTTACATGTGTAGACAGTCACTTGATCCATCTTCTTGTTTTATACATGAAACAAAGTTTCATGGTGTCTTGTTTTCTTCATGTGGTGTCATACCAGCACTAAATATGCTTTAGGGTTTGATGATTTCTATTTTCAGATTAGGAAACAACTTGTAGTTGTTAGCTGTAAAATTACTTGAATTTTTTTTTGTTAACTTGAAATCTTAAATTTTCTTTAAAAAAAAGGTCAAAGCACAAAACCCCTCAGGCCTTGCAAATATGACACCAAAGTCCTCTTGACTTTTTACCCACAGTCTTCAGGTTTGCATGTCCACTGCTTGAAGCAGAAACCCTTTCATCTGAGATACATCCTGATGAGTCCAGCAGTGTTTCTTTATACATGGATACGAGCTCCTTTTTTACTGCAACGCTGGGCATCAGGATTTAAAAGGCAGCTTTAAAAGGATAGAGGAAATTTATATTTAGGGTGGCATCGTATAGTCTTAGGCATCACTGGAAGAAGCTGGTTGGGCGTCATTAAAAATGGTTCTGTTGTATCATCATGTTCGTGACAAAAGAGAGTGACAGTTTTCAATCATCATTAAGAAAGACCTGAATAGCTACAGTTCTGTGATATTGTCAGAAAGTGACTGCCGCTGCCGACCGCCAGTGGTATCTATAACTTCCTTGTAGACATGAAGCAGTAGTCACCAGGTCTAACTCCAGGGCCAACTGTCTCCATGTGCTCACTCCATCTCTCTTCCTCCTGTGTCTTTCTCTGTGCAATAGCGTGAAAACCCAGAAGCCAGACACATGTGTTCCCCTCTTTTGGTTACTGAATGGTTCTGTCATATTGAGTACATTGCTTACTATCTTTGGATACAGCTTTCCACAATCTTTGACCAGGCTGATTCAGTCATATCATCTGCTAGTCCCTTCCACCACTGGGATGCGCGTACAGTGGTGAGATGTTGAATCCAGACCCTTAGCATAAGATGAGAAACCCCTGGTCTCATCCAGGTGAGAGCCAGTCTGCAAGGGGCTCATTTAAATAGTGCTTAGGAGTTTAATCAGAGTAGATTTTCTGTCGGCTTCTCTCCACTATCTGAACATGGATTTGGATACTAAGATATTCACAGCATTAAAACCAAGATGTCTTATAAACCGCTATGAAAATTATCAAGAAGAACAGAGCAGAGAGTGGTTGGAATGCATGTGCAGATGGACGTTCAGTTCCCTTGCACTATCCCCATGAAAATGCTCCAACTTTTTGTGTGTTTTTTTGTTTGCTTGTTTGTTTGTTAGGTTTTTTGAGGCAGGGTTTTCTCTGTAGTTTTGGAGCCTGTCCCGGAACTCACTTTGTACACAGAGATCCTCCTGTCTCTCCCTCCCGAGTGCTGGGATTAAAGGCATGCGCCACCATCGGCCAGCTAAAACGCTCTTACAGTGATTGTGAGGAAAGCTATCAATTTATATCTAGGGGTTTTCCCCAGTGAAAGAAGAGAGGAACCAACAGCTGAGTCTCTCTACATTCTCAGCAGGTAATGGAACTCAAGACACGAGTGGTTTGGCATATCATGATATACAAACCACCCAGAGCCATAACTAGATAAACCTGGGACCTCTCCAACTGTGTCGCCAAAGTCAGAGTTTCAACTTCTATTGAACACGCACCTCGGTTTACTTTACTTTCCCGAGGGGGATTACATGATACACACCTATTTAGATTCCTAGTCACACCACTGCACATGCGTGTTTGCGTGTTGGGCATGGACTTGTCTATACTGTCTCCATTTGATTAGTTGTAAACGCGACGTAAGCAGGGAGGAGACCTAAGTAAGGAAAGGAGCTAATTACCGAGGACTTGACTTTACTAATGCACTCAGGCTGAAGATGTTTTAGGTGAGAACGTGGACAAGCCATCTGATTTGGTCCATTATTATATTTTCAATTATCTTCGGTATTCAAAGAGAGACATTAATCTAGCTGGGGATGACATAGCAAATTAGCACGGCTCCCTAACCCTTTAAATTGCTAACACTGTTGTAATCTGTAATTATAGAAATCAGTGTGAGAATTGTGGCAGTGCATAATTATCTTCTTGATACTTTATTGCTGAATGAATTATTAATCAGAATCAGTCTTGTATAGTATTTGCAGCAACTCGGAAGAATAATGTATAATTAAATTTCATTATTCCTATTTTTGTGTTAATGTTTTATGATGTTGTAATTGATAATTAATCGGCCAAAACTCATACAGTACTTGGGGTTTCAGGTGGCTGGAAAATGTTCAGTGTGCTGGGTTCATTAACTTAGTAATAGACATCCTGTAAAGATCATGGGGTCTCGTCCAATCTGTGTAAGAGTTTTTAAAAGCGCTTCCTTAATCTTGCGCTTTTCATGTTTCCTTAAAAGAAAGTAATAACTGTGAGCATGTACAAATGATGAAGACGTCTTGATAGCTTTCAAACTGGGCCCATTCTAAGCAATCAAGCATAGGTTGTGAATATCAGACTAATACAATGGTAATTTGGTATGACTCTCTATATATCCATTTTCATTCTAATTAAACCGTCAGTCTCCACAGAACTACAGTGTGAGGAAAAGTAATGCTGCCGTAGCCTTAAAAGCCATTCCCTTGTGTTCTTGGTGAGGGTAAGCCATCATGTAGCACGTCTTTGTAGAGAAAGTCTGCTTTAATCTTTTCCAATTGTTCAAAACACTGTGTGGTTTTCCTCCTCGCAGACACATAGGTTTAGAATCTGAAGGGATTATGAACTTCTCCTTGACTGGCATTCTAACTAAGAATTCCTGGAGTGAGTTTCTCTTGGTATCCTTGGCAGCCTAGGTAACCAGGAAAGGCTCAGAATCTAAGAATGCCTTTCACTCCGCCTGACTTCTATTGAAAAGATGCATTGTTGGGCATTTCGTGTGAACTTCTGCTGTGCTCTTTGATTTGATTTGAAGAGGCCACGCTTCTTTCTGGTTTTCAAAGTACCTACCTTAGAAACACACAATTCTTCCTGGAGCAGGTGAGCATCTTTTTACATTCTGAGGAATTTCGAAGCATTGTACTAGGGAACTTGACAGTGCATGTGATGTTTTTTTAGTCAGCCCTTTTCGGAGCAGATTAGAAACCACCACAGCAGGGAGGAACAAAGGGGGTTGGGGGTTGCTTCTGCAGATTGCTGTACAAATGCGACTCCGCATTCCCAAGAAGATCACGACGTGATTGTTACATTGTTGGCCGGGCTTGGTTCTGATGCCTCACGTCCCCAGTTTATTCGAGAGGAATCTGTCATCAGGTTGCATGAAGAACGTGCTTGCTAGACAGTCTTCATGGTTATTGATTTGGAATGAAGACCAGAAGGCGTCCTCCAATCATCTCCTGTCAACTGCAGGCACTCCACGGCTGTGTGTGACCCGCCCCCACAGGGTAGCAACGTTACAGGGCATTGCCCCCACTCAGCTTGGTCACACTGAACCACCATCTGGACTCTTTGGACCTGTGAGACAGTCATCTGAGAGCTGGTGCTGCTGAGGGAAAGCCTCTTAGCAGTTTAAGGTGGAAGTCTGTGCTTACAGTCAGGCAGCTTTCAGAAGCAGGAACAGAGAAGCTATTGGCAGCTTAGAACAGCTAAACTCTATTCAAGGATCTACCTTGCAGCCAATGGATAAAGAGGCTTTAGGGCTCATGGGTAGTTGAGCCCATTTCTGCTTTATGTGGGAAGGAGTCTGGAGTGAGCAAGCCAGAGACTGGAGATACATAACTAGGGACCTTGGGGACAACTCACCGACAGTATATGAACTAGGCAGGTCACTTTCCATCCCAAGGCGGCCTCTCAGGAGGCTGGGAGGTTCAGAGAAGGTAAACAGGCTGCTGAGGTAACCCCCACTAGGAACCCCCAGGGTGTTTGGAGGGAGGGGCAGTGCTTTGGAGCCACTGCTCTGAGGGGAAAATGCTGGCTTCTCGCCACCCTGTTCCACTAAATACAGATGTGCACTTTGAGAATGGTTGTAATTCAAAGAAATGAGAAATTATCCAGAGTCTGAAGGAGGCAGGAGGCGGTGCTAAAATTAGGAACTGTACATGTTATAAAAATACAAACCATTGTCAATCCGGGATTGAAGGGCAAATTTAAAAAGTCAGCACAGTAGAAAAACTAACTTGTTTGTTTGTCAAGACAAGAAAAAAACTATTGACTACTTACCAGGCATTGAATGAGTAAATTAATGAACTCGTGGACAAATGTGCAAAGATTTAATTTTCAGAACCCTGTCAAATAGTTGCTTTTTAACACAGTTTTTTTAAAGAGTGGGGGAAACTAAGGCAAAAACAAGCTAGATGGCCGGCCTGGGGTTTGGCGCAAATGAGTGACAGTCAGATCGGAAAGCCAAGCACTGCCTCTGGCCGCTGCCCATACCCATTGCCTCCCTATGCTGTGTGCGCTGCTGTCCTTAGTGAACACCGCCCTCCACCTCAGGTGCTCTTGCAGCCTCTGTGTGTGCTCGTGTGTTAAGTCATTTACTCTGTATGGCCACCAAGTGCTGATGAGAGTTCCCATGGCTTTTTGGGATGACAGCATGGTCGGCATTCAGGTTGAGGCCCCAGAGAAAGCACATTACCTCTCCCCTAATGAAAGAAGGTTCAGATTTGGAGGGGTGCAGCAGAGAGAAAGCGGGGCAACCCTTTCTGAGAAAGAGGACTATTCGAGGCACGACGTGCATGTAACAAATAGAAAGGTGTGGGTGTTGTAGGAAATGTTATTAGATATTTATCGGTACAAGTTCTCCATCTGCCGGGCACTTCTTTAAACATCAGCGTGAAATACATCAGGAGTGAGGGTTCCTGAGAGAAGACGTTCTTTTTTTTTTTTTTTTTAATTTTCGAGACAGGGTTTCTCTGTGGCTTTGGAGCCTGTCCTGGAACTAGCTCTGTAGACCAGGCTGGTCTCGAACTCACAGAGATCCGCCTGCCTCTGCCTCCCGAGTGCTGGGATTAAAGGCGTGCGCCACCACCGCCCGGCTGAGAAGACGTTCTTGATGTGATCGTGTGGAGGTTTAAAGTCATGGTGAGGCCAGTTCCTGAGGTCAGCTGAGCGCTCCCTTCTGTCCAGAGCTCTCCTGGATCCATTGCCTTCTGTGACCTCTGTGGTCCCGGGGGACACTGTGGAAGGCAGGCTACAGTAATGTCATGGCCAAAGCTGCCGAGACTCAGGAGAGTCCACCTTATGTCCCCTCCTTGAATGGAAATGAAGTGAACCAGCCCTTTACCCAAGTTAAAAAGAAAATGGGTGCAAATGAAAACAAACACCATTCTTCAACCATCCCCATTTACCTCAATGTGAGAAGTTTTCTGTGTGTACAGAACTGCAAATTTATATAATGTACAAATAGTTGTTTCTCATGATGGTAGTTTGGGACTGAGGATGTAGCTCAGTGATGGGATGGTTGCCTAGTACAAAGGGCCTTGACTCTGTTTCCAGTACCAAAATAAATAAATAAATAGTTTTGATTTGTGGAGCACTTACTACAAAAGTAGCATCCTAAGTACTCTGTTGTTTTACCCCAGGTCGTCATATTCTGTGGGTGGAAAGAGCAAGAGTTACAGACACGAATGAATGTGCCAACAGCCTTCATCTAGGAAGTAGGCAAGCAGGGATCAAGTGGTAGCCCTCAGCATAGGGAAGGAAGGGGAGACGGAACATGGGTGCTGTGTGAATTCAAGAAGCTGAGCCGCCTCTTACAGCTGGCACACCCAAGTGGCGTTAGGTACTCTCCCTGACCATTCAGGCAAAGAGTATTTTCTGCCCCTCTAACTTTTTGTAAAGAGTAAGAAGGAAGAGCTGGAAAAATGGCTCACAGGTTAAGAGCAATTACTGCTCCTGCAGAGGGATTTGGGTTTCACACCCAGTACCCACATCAGGTGGTTCTCAGCTATCTGTAATTCCAGTTCCAGGGGGATCTGGTGGACTCTTTTGGCTCCAAAGGCACCTTCACACACATGGTGCCTATACTTCCATGCAAGCAAACACAGATACACATAAATAAAGATAAATGTTTTTTTAATGATCTTTCATATACTTTGTTTTATCCAGAACCTTCTCTGAAGGCAAAAATGTGTGAGCGGTGTGGCGTGGCGGTTTGTATCTTCACAGCATGTTCTGGGGTGTGAAGCCATTGTATCCCTTCTGGTAATGATAGCCCACACTCTTAAGAAGCAGCCATGGCAGGACAGACAGCTGGAAAGCTCCATGTGGATTCTGTTTCCCCCAGCCCTCTCTGCTGGCCTCTGCCTTTTCCACATGCTCTCTGGGGCGGGGGGGGGGGGGACGGGGGACTTTCACCTGTGTTAATCACCCACCTCCATTTGACCTATCCGGTGGCAGATGGTCCAGGTCCTTGTGTTACCTGGTGTGAGATTTAAGAAACTGCTGACCCGTCTTCACCTTGGGAGTTTAATCACCTTGAAGTGGAGCAGAAGAAGGAGTAAGGGAGACAGGCTCCAGTGGAAATCCGCCAACCTTTCTTAGAACACTACCTGAGTGAGCTTTGATTAGATGCTGCCCGATTTGGGGTACTGCGTTATTATTTCCTTAGTGACCCCGTGCGTTGTGTGCGGTCTGAGGCTCCTCCGTTCACATTCCTGCAGAGAAGACAATGTCTCGGGACACAGTGTGTCCACGAGACCCAGTGTGTGAAAAAAGCAAGTTCTCTCATATTCAGACCCTCTTTGTGGGCTCTAGGGATGGTTCTGCAGGTAAAGGTGCTTGCCGTGAACGCCTGAGGATCCGAGTTTAATCTCCAGATCCCACAAAGGCACGAGAGCTCGTCTGTTCCACATGCTTACTGTGGTACCCACACTCACACGCCGTACACAATAATGCTAATTACATCAGAATGAAAATATCAAGACCATTGTATTTCTGCATCCTTTGAAACTGTGACTGTTTCCTTCTGCCCTATAAGCTGTGTGCCCCCTCAAGAGCCTGGAGAACATGAGCAGAAATCACAGGAGTGAGGAGTAGTCACCTAGCTCCAGATTCTCCTCACATACAGGCGGACCTTTCTGCTTCCCGTGTGTCTAGAGGCGGTCCTGTGCACAAAGAAGGACGTAGCTTCAGTGATGCAGTCTCTAGCATCCTAATCATAGTCGGTTGGTTCTGCCTTTGGCAAGTTCCACACATTAGCATCTGCAGACAATAACGGACATGCTAGCCTCTGTGACGTTACTGCTACTACCTCTGGAACTCAGGGCAAACCCCAGACCAGTATTGTCACTGGCCTGCTCGCTAAACTTTTGATGTTAGTAATCATGGTAAATCGCTTGAAACTGACTCAGTAAAAACAAAATTATTTTTAATTATGACATTCGGTATTCTGTTCTCACCTCTGACCTGTTCCCCTCCTTACTTCCTCACCTCTTCTCCCGTGTCTGACTCCCCAACACATCTAAAGCCCACTTACAGGGCAGTAGAGTTTCTCCCGTTCTGCCCCAGTGCCTATAGTGGCGAAGAGGTCAGAATTAGGCAGGCTCGCAGTCCCCGTGTTCCACATTTGACTCTCTGTTGTCTTTTCTTCGCCTTTGATTCTGTCGTTTTTGACTCTGTTCTTTTTTGAGACAGAATAATTTCTGCTAGGTTCTGGGAACTCCCCTCCCACCCGATGGAGACGTTTTTTTGGGGGGGAGGAGAAGCGAGCCCCTGTTGAGCTGAGCCTTCGGTACAGATCTGCAGCGCCTTCTATTAAAATGTAAAGTGATCCGTTGAGTCATCCTCCCTCTGGTTTGACTCAGACGCTTTATGGTGCACTTTGCATGTCGTTTCTCTGTAATGATTTCCCCATGGAGAAGGGTGTCTGATAGAATCCAGGCAGACTGGAGATTGCTCTGAGTCAAATGGATCTTTTATTCTTTTAGTATTAACCCTTATCTCTCAGTTTCCCGTCCTCAGATTTTCCCTGAAGGAGCCTTTAATGAAGTAAACAGGCTCCACCACCCTCATTTAGCGCCCAATCACTCTTCCCAGATTCTTCTCACGTTAACAGCACGAAGCTCTAGGGGAATCGTCTACTGGCTAGAAGGGGACTTTGAGAGAGAATATGCCGCACAGATGCCCTGATAAAGAAAAATGTAGAAAAGAGATGACATTTCTCTGTCCTCTAAAGAGGCAGATGCTAATGGGAAGCAGAAATTGATGTGTGAGAAAGGACTAGAAATGGAGACCGCAGAAAGGTGACAAGGAGGCGAACTGAATGTCACAATTTCGGAAGGAAAGACACTAGACAGGAGTGTCCCCTGCACCCTCAGATGGGAGGATTGCCACAAAAGAACAACAAAAGAAAGAGAAAAGAAAAACTATCAAAGGGGAAGACCAGTTCCATGCTAGATGGTTCAACAGCTGCTTGGCCTGTCTGTCCCTTCCCAGCGCCACACATCTTCCCTCACTGTCCTCCCCTGCCCACACCCACACCGTCACCGATGGCGACCACTCACATTGGACAGCCTGGCATAAAGACCCTTTCACATGCCTGCATTCATTTGACAGTAATGTTTTTTGTCCCACCTTATGTTCAGTTCAAGCTGTGACCTTCTCCCTGGCCTCCTAAACAGTGTGGTCCCACCTGAGCTAACTGGGCAGAGATGCAGAAGGAAGAGAGGACCAGCAACCTCTGGGATGCTGCCACAGAGTCCAGTCCTGCTCCTACAGAGCACTGTGTGAGGTGGGAAGAGGGCAGGTTTCTCTGTGCCCCGACCGGCACTGTGCTTTACTAGATGTGAAACTGGCTTTGATTCCTCTTTTCTTTGGGCTGACTTTGTTTGTGACAGGGAAGGTCACACAGGGAGAAGCTCTGTCTCTCTTCATCCCCCTCTGAGTTATAGACTGGCATTTTTCATCCCGCCAGTTCCATTGTTTCCAACGTATCTAACTTCCTTTTAGGAACTGCAGTTAGAAATGCATGCATTTCAAGACTTCCCCAAAACTCTTGTGCTTTTATGGAAACACAGATGATAAAACTAGGAATCCTTTGAGTTCACCGGGTTCTTCGTGTTACAAATAAGAAAGCAGAGGTGCACAAACAGATTTGGCCTTTGTGAGAACGGAAAACACAGAATCTCTGAAAAAAAGTTTATGGTGGAACGGAGCCTGGGGATCCTAGGGGTTCTGGACCCTTCTAGTTTCAAGGGAGACTTTGTCTTTGTAAAACTGATTGTAGATACAAAACGGAACACATAAGCGCCATGATAGATGACTCAAATAACAGGTGTTTACTTCCCAGTGGCTCAGGCTGGAAAGGGTACCAGCAGGTAGGGTTCTTGTAGGGGCCCTTGCTGGTTGAAACAACCATCTTTTGATTGTACCCTTGTGTGGTAGAAAGTGAACGAGAGGAATCCCTGGTATTGGCGCTAACTCTGTTCGTGAAGACTCCACCATCATAACATGATCTAATAACCTCCGAAAGCCCTCCCTCCAAGATCATTGTCACGCTGGGAGTTAGGGCTTCAATAGATGAATTCGTTGGGAATACAAATAATTTATTCCATAGTACTATCCATATCCCAGTGATATTCCATAAAGTATCACTAGGTATTTAAGATTTGTCCATTTTTAACAGACTAATAGAATTGGAATACATAATATGATTTCTATATTGCTTCTATAGGCTAACATTCATCATTAGGTTTGTGACATTAATCTGCATGCTACATGTGGCTCTAATTTGCTGGGTTACCCCATGTTATAAATGCATTATAAATACTGTATCCCCCAGTGCTACTGACCGACATTTCATTGTTTCTGCTAGGGAGTTATAAAGAATGCAGCTGTGAATGCCCTTAGTGTTCTGCTTAGGAACTCAGGAGTATCTCCACAGTGGAACCTCAGAGTGGAACTGTGGGTCATAATCCATGTGTACCTTCAACTTCTCTAGGCAATGCAAGTCGCTCTCCAGAGCTATTAAACCAACTGTCAACAAACAAGGATTCCTGTTGCTTCACAGCATCACAGACTTAATATTGTCGAACTTCCCTACTTCTTTCCATGCTGATGCTCATGTCTTATCTTTCATTCTGTTTTCCCTTTCGATAGATCCACACAGTCTGTCTGACCATTGTAATATGTTTTCCCAGTCAGCTTCTGGAGCAGGCCCTGACTCCTCACCCAGATCTTGTCTAAATGGGGAAAGTTAGAAGGGTCCTACATTCTTATTGAAGCTTAGAATATTTTGTATTTTGATGTGTGTAAAAGAACAAATGAAACAATCACCAGAAATGCAGAGCCTCTCGTGATTGCTCCCTGTTGAGATCCGGGTGGATTTTTCAACTGTGTCTTGACTGACTATTGTCACAAAGGTGTTAATAGAGCGAACTTCCTCCTGAAAGGTCAAGGAAAATGGACATTTATACTGAACTAGGGGGACCACTGAGAACTACTAAGGACTTGATGATACAACTGTAACATCTTCAGCCCTAACAACGGCCTTAAATTTCGGTCCCCTTAGCAAAAGACCACAGATGGAGTCTTTGAGCAAAGAAAGGCTGAACATTTTACCTGCTCTGTGGCAGGCCCTCCCGTTAGCTGTCTGGGGCATTAGTGACATTAACTGACAAGCACTCACTTTTCCATTAGGAAACACCAAAGTTGAGCTGCTTTCCTCTCTCAGTAGGGAGTTTGATGTTAGCAAGGGCCCCCCATCCAGAAGCAATACCGAAGCCATTACAGTAGCTCTGTGCACTCGAGAATCTCTAGAGATTTGGTAACTTTCTCCTCTAAAAACTAACCCTTACAGATTTACAGTAAATAACTTTTTAAATGCCTGCTAAAAGCAGACACTCACTCAGCAATTACTAAATAATTTAGTGTTTGATTTACTGAAGTGTTTACTTCATGCACTGTTTCTGGGAGAAATGTGGGGAGCAGCAAGTGAAACGGTTTATAATTTACTCCTTTTCTTCACCCCCAAGGCATATTCATTTTCTTTTCATCCCCAGCCTTCTAGACATGACAGGTTGTCTGTAAAATTTAACGTTCCACTTTTTTGTGAATTGCAGCTTTTCAGATTCCCCACTGTGGATTTTTTAACTTGGTGAATTGTACTTTTAACACTAGAACGGTTAGACGCTTGACTATCGGCACATGATCCCGTGATGAATGAAGAGTGGCTAAGAAAAGAATCGGCGTTCATTAATATTGTATTTTTTGACTGATAAAGAGTTGCGGTCCGTGGAGCTTCTTTCGAGGGGATGAACATGCTACGATAATGTAGTAGTGATTAGCTCTTCCTGCTGAAGCATATGAGGAAATGATTGGGGTGTGCACTGTGCACATGTGCAGCTGGGGTTTTTGGCATGCAGAAAAAGAACGCGATCCAGCCAAAACCCAAATCAGAACCTTTGGAAGGCTTTCTCACAATCTGACTTCAGCTAATGTCTACATACTTTAACACATTGTCTACTGCTTAGAGTAAAGACTAGCTGTCAGACTCCTGCGTGCTATTCTGGGATCCATGCTCCCCACACTGTGAAGTGTTTCATTCTTAGATCCTGCAATCCCTGCTGATTTGCTGCATTAGGCCGCAAGTGTTGCTTAATTAACATTAGGAATGAGGGGAAACAGAAAGCAGAGAGCGTGGAGCCGCACTGATAGACAGAAGAGCCAGAGTCAGATCAGCATTCACAGAAAACACGTGGGGGATGAAGGGGCGCAGGAACGATGCATTCCATCACACTTGAGGGACTTGGGGAGGAGAAGGGTCCGCAGAGAAGTAAAGAGGAAGACAATGGGACAACTACCGCCCATAGAATTCTCCAGAAAATCACCAGCTAAAGTCTAGCAACCCTTTCGCCATAATGAACTCCAGGATTTGCCTGGTGTTTGCTAGTTTTTATGTCAACTTGACACAGGCTAGAGTCAGTTTGGAAGGAGTAAAACCTCCGTTGAAAATACGTCCCCATCAAACTGCCCTATGAACATTGTCATGACTGATGATTGACATGGGTAGTTCCATCCCCTCTGTGGACAGTCCTGGATGGACTGATGATTGACATGGTTAGGCCCATCCCCCTCTGTGGATAGTCCTGGAAGGACTGATGATTGACGTGTGTAGGTCCATCCCCTCTGGGTAGTCCTGGATGGACTGATGATTGAC
>NC_022031.1:30528759-30532625 GCF_000317375.1 Microtus ochrogaster
CTGGATGGACTGATGATTGACGTGGGTAGGCCCATCCCCTCTGTGGATAGTCCTGGATGGACTGATGATTGACGTGGGTAGGCCCATCCCCTCTGAGTAGTCCTGGATGGTATAAGAAAGCAAACTGAGCAAGCCACAAGGGGCGAAGCAGGAAGCAGTGTTCCTCCATGGCCTCTGCTTCGGTTCCTCCCTCCAGGTTCCTCCCTGCCCTGACCCCCCTCAGTGTTAGACTGTGCCGTGGAAACATAAGTGAAATAAGCCCTTACCTCCTTAAGTTGCTTTTGGTCATGGTGTTGTATTGTAGCAATAGAAACCCTGGCTCAGGTGTCAAGAATGTGAAAGGCCCTGGGTTCAACCCCCATCACTACCCCAAAATAGATTTCAGTTTATACTGTTTGATAAACAGAATTAATATAGTTTGGATGTCTTCAAAACTTACTTGAGGGTTTAGCCAGCAGGGTAGATATCAATGCTAATGTGACTTGTATATCCTACTTTGTCAACTGGGACTCCATATATGGCTATATCCCCTTTCTTTTCAAAAGCCTGTCTTCTTAGGAGAAGGTTGGGTCTTCAGGACACTCCTCTGAGGGACCCCAGCCTTGCATGTATCCTGGAATATGATAATCCACCCTCTGACTTGTTTTGCCACTGTTCATGGTTGTAGCTTCTTAGTTGGAGGTGATTTGTCCTCCTCTTCAAAGTGACTAAATTTGAAAAAATGAGGTACCCTTTATAAGCCCCCTCCTTCTGGTGAATCTAGCGTGTCACCTGTTTCCTAGAACACTAGTTGCTCAGCCAGGTTTTGAGTGTTTCCTGATGCATATAACCTGTTAAATGTTTTAAACTCGGTACTTGGTGTAGACGAATAGACAAAAGCTGGATGTGATAGGACCAAAGGTAATAATTTGAGAATAGAAAAAAGAAATCAGGATTGAGACTTGTTATGGCAGATGAGAAAATGCTGGAGACATTCCAAGGAAATGAAGGCTAATTAGAAGAGACCAGAGAGGCTGGAGAGGTGACTGGGGGGCCAAGAGCACTTGCTGCTCTTACAGAGAACCTGAGTGTGGTTCCCAGCACCCACATCAGTGGTTCATAACTACCTGCTACTCCAGCTCCAGGAGATCCAATGTCCTCTGTAATGTGGGTGCCTGCACTTGTATACACATGCCCACATGCCTTCATTAGGGTGTCTGTCGCTGTGGTGAAACACCATGACCACAAAGCAAGTTGGGGAGGAAAGGGTTACACTTCCACACTGTAGTCCCTCAGCAAAGGAAGTCAGGACAGGAGCTCAAACAGGGCAGGAACCTGGAGTCTGGAGCTGATGCAGAGGCCATGGAGGAGTGTTGCTTACTGGCTTGCTCTTCATGGCTTCCTCAGGTAGGAGAGGTAGGAGAGACAGGAGAGGTAGAACCCAGGACCACCTACCCAGGAATGGCCACACCCACAATGGTCTGGGCACTCCCCCATTGCCCCATTGATTACTATTAAGAAAATGCCCTGCAGCTGGATCTTATGGAGGCATTTTCTCAATTGAGGTTCCCTCCTTTCAGATAGCTCTAGCTTGCCAGGATACCACATACAGACATACACACAATTAAAAATAAAATAAATGTTTTTAAAAGGAAAGCAGTAGAAAACACTTGTGTTCTTTACTAGGGAGTAAAGAGTTTACCAGAAATTTTCTAGTGTTAATCAGACACCAGAGACCTTGATTTTATTCCATGACTAGGATTGTTTTAATTGGATTGTGTCTGTTATGATGTTATTCTTCTGATTTAATTTTGTAATTGATTGTGAATAATCAACTTTACAAATACTTCACTTGTTTATTTGAACACCGAAGAACTCATCTGTTTTCCTCACAAGGACTTTTTGTAAAAGGACCTCTTGTAGCAGAGTGTAATTTACCCTGTACTGTTAGCAATGTGTAAAGTTCTGCAAAAAAATTATAACTGATAGATCCAGAGTGCCCCTGAGATGACTGGAGGGGCGAGTGTGGTAAGGTCAAGCACCAGGTTCAGTCCCGAGCCCACATGGTGGAGGGGGGGGACTGACACCTGTAAGTTGTCCTCTGGTCCCCACATGTGAGCTGTGGCTCATGCACACATACATGCACACACACCATAAACACATGTGTAGAACAATTTTTAAAAATCCAGGATTTTTTTCTTCGAGCCAATATTGAGCAAAAACCTGAACTCTTAAAAATAAAATACATGAAATAATGCCTTTCAGTACACTAGCGGCCTGGGCAAACAGCTCAGTTGGTGAAGTGTTTGTCAAGTAAGCGGTAGGGTCCAAGTTGATCTGCTGAACCTGTATTACACAGCTCTGATGGGCTGGAGATGTGGTTCAGTTGGTAAAGTCTAGTGTGCACAAAACATTGCTTGGTTCCCAGCACTATGTAAAATAAGGCATGGTGTTGCATCCCTGTAATCCAAGCTCTTGGCAGGTCAAAGCAGACGGAACAAAAGCCTAGAATATTAAAGAGACTTAACTACAAAGAAAGAGAAAGAAAGAAAGAAAGAAAGAAAGAAAGAAAGAAAGAAAGAAAGAAAGAAAGAAAGAAAGAAGAAAGAAAGAAGAAAGAAAGAAAGAAAGAAGAAAGAAAGAAGAAAAAGAAAGAAGGGAGGGAGGGAGGGAAGAAAGAGAAAAAGAGCGAGAGAGAAAGAAAGGAAGAAAGAAAGAAAAGAGAGACACTCGGGAGGCAGAGGCAGGTGGATCTCTGTGAGTTCGAGGCCAGCCTGGTCTACAAGAGCTAGTGCCAGAAAAGGCTCCAAAACCACAGAGAAACCCTGTCTCGAAAAACCAAAAAAAAAAAAAAAAGCAAAGAACAAAAGAAAAAAAAGCAATGCAAATGAAAAGAAAGAGAGAGAAAGAAGCCAAGCCTGGCTTGGTCCCAGCACTAGGGAAGTGGAGACAGGAATATAAGGTGGGACCAGACAGGATCCCCCCCATTCAATCTAGGGTTCCTAGAGATAGGAGCCCCCATTTGGTCAGAGATTTAGTAGAGGTAAGAAGTTTTTGTGGCTGTTGCTCTGCTCCTCCGATCTTTCAGCTTTCACCCTAATATCGGACTCCGAGTTTTGTTTTAATCAGACTAACTAGGATCGCACACCACAAGGTGGCACGTGCTTGTAATCTCCGTGCTGAGAATGCAGAGACCTCTCAACATGGGGAAAAGTCTTGCTCAGGACAACCAGAAGGAGCTTGGAGTTCAGAAAGCTTAGGATCAATGCCTTTCTTCATAGCCAGATAGATGTGAGACCCTCTTGTAAGCAGACACGAAGTACAGTGCTCACGGGTGTCACGAATAGGGGGTAAGGAGCCCCAGACCAAATGCTGGCCAGTGCAAAACCTGAAAGGTTCAAACTGCTCCCAGGAACCTTTTCTGCGTCTTGCAGCAAAGCTCAGAATTGAATATCATAACACAAAATATCTATTGTCAACAAAATTGAGTCCAAAATTTAACTGACAATGTCTGACATGCAGTTAAGTGTGTTCAGTAACGCAAAGAAACAAGGACTGTGTGGAAGGATCTGGGCCAGAACCCACACAGATGCCAAACACCACGCAATAGTGATTATGGTTTTGTTCGTGTTAGGTCAAAAGAAAGATGAAAAATCTTAAGCAAACATGTGGAAGGTGTTTTAAAAGACCCATATTAGGCCTTTTTTTAAATCAATATATAAGATTACAGTAATGAGATAAAAAATTGCAGAAGACTGCTGAAGTGGAGACCACCCAGGCTGGACTATAAGAAAAAGAACAAAACATTTTTTTTTATTGAAAAATTTCCACCTCCTCCCCACCTCCCATTTCCCTCTCCCTCTTCCCACTTCTCTCCCCCTCCCCCC
>NC_022031.1:30533669-30554838 GCF_000317375.1 Microtus ochrogaster
TCTGGCTATTACAAATAATGCTGCTATGAACATAGTTGAACAAATGCTTTTGTCATATGATAGGGCCTCTCTTGGGTATATTCCCAAGAGTGGTATTACTGGGTCTTGGGGTAGGTTGATCCCGAACTTCCTGAGAAATCGCCACACTGATTTCCAAAAGACACTTAAGGTCATGCTCAACCTCCTTAGCGATCAGGGAAATGCAAATTAAAACAACTTTGAGATACCATCTTATACCTGTCAGAATGGCTAAAATCAAAAACACCTACAATAGCCTTTGCTGGAGAGGTTGTGGAGTAAGAGGTACACTCATCCATTGCTGGTGGGAATGCCAACTTGTGCAACCACTTTAGAACAAAACATTTTTACATGAGCAGGGCAATCTGAACTGGCAGGCAGTTTCTAATTGGCGAGTCTTGAGCCATTGTAAGAAGTGTAGGGAAGGAGACAGCAAAAATATTTGGCAAAGACCCTTGAGAGAATGATGGCTGAAGTTCCTTCAGGTATGAATGCTCCACAGCCACAGACCCAGAAGATTGGAAGGAGAAAAGCCAGAGCTTATCACGGTCAATTATCCCATGGGGAAGTGTGTGATAGAGAGAAAATCTTCAACAGGGGAGGAAAAAAAACACAACTAAAGTGCTGGACTGCTCCCTCCCCTCTCTCCCCTCCTTTCTCTCTCCCCTCTCTCCCTCTCTTCTCTTCCCCTCTCTCCCCTCCTTTCTCTCTCTCCCCCTCTCCTCTCCCACTCTCTGCCCCCCTTTTCTCCCTTTCTCTCTGAAGGTTCTTGCTGTGTGACAGAGGTTAGCCTCAAATTTGTGGTGTTGCCTCAGCCTCCCCAGGGCTGGGATTCTGAGGTCAGGTTCTTAGTTGAAGCAATGTGAGTGAACTGATGTGGAACGGGTGGAGACCTCATCCCACAGCAAGAGCATCTGTGAAGCACCTGTTGCTAACATCGGGCGTCCTGGTGAAATGCTGTTTTCCCCAACCTCGGCAAGCAAAGGTTTTTCTTCTCATCTGTTCCGTGTTACAGCAGAGCCACTGGCAGCATGGTCAGTCACTAAAATGCACAAAGCATCCATAAAAAGGAGTTGATGTTTTATTTACAGACAGCATTATCTTCACTGCATAAATGCTATAGAAGCTTCAGGAAAGGCCATGAGAACTAATATTAGGCAAGGTTTCAGGATACAAAATCTCTACACAAAATTGTTTCTTGTATAATGTGTAGTGTAGCTAAGTATTGGAATATTAGCCTAGAATTCTGGCAAGAGGCTCTGAGTTTGATCTTCATCATCAAATATAAAATTATTTATATATTAACAATGAAAAATCAAGTTGACACTTTAAAATAATATTCGGAGGCTTAGGTATAAATTTGAAAATATATTAATATTCATAGAGCACTAAAACTTTATTTTAGATTTGATACCAGAGAAGTACAATATATTTCTTAAAAGTTACATAACTGGGTTTTATCAAGTGAAAACTTTAAGAATAAATATTAAGAGAAGAAGACAGGCAATGGCTGACTGGAGGGAGATATTGATGTGTCACATAAAATACTGTTGAGAGCAGTCAGAACTCTCAAGAGTCCACAGCAAGAAACAGATAACCTGATTTGAAATGGAAAGTGTCTCATGTCTGTCAGATACATTCCCAACACTCATAAGGCAGAGGTAGAAGGATCTAGTGTTGAAAACTAGCCTGGGCTATAAAGCAAGACCCAGCTTCAAGAATTAAATTTAACGTGGTGGTGCACAACTTTAATCCCAGCCCTCAGGAGGCAGAGGCAGGCAGATCTCTGAGGTCGAGGCCAGCCTGGTCTACAGAGTGAGTTTCAGGAAGGTATCAGGTGCAGCTACAAGGATGCCCAGTGTTGGCAGGGATGTCAAGAGCCAGTGCTCATATGCTCCTAGGGAGACGTAAGATGATACAGCTGTGTGAGAAAACAATGTCAGTTTAAACAATACCTTAAACTTGTATGTGCCCTGGAAGAAACTCAGGTACCTGTCCATAGGAAGTCTTAAGCACTGATGTTCCCAGCAGCTTTAGTTATAGTAGTCTCAAACTGGAAGCAGTTCAGTTATCCATCAGTAGCTATGGATGGCTTAAGACTTGTAAATGCAGCAAATACAATTCAGCAATAACATAACAAACTCTCCTATTTTACTAAGTTTTAGTTGGCATACAAAATAATGGATTTTGCCTGCATTATTGACCTTCTAATATTTTTATTATTTGATCATTTCCTACAGTGTATTTTTATCATACTTGTTCCTACTCTTTCCCCTAACTCCTCCCAGATCCATTTCTACCTCCCTACCTCCCAAATCATGTTTCCCCCCCTCCCTCCCTCCCATCAAGTTCAATTTGTGCTGCCCATCCATTCATGTACTCGTGCTGTGTGACCATCTACTGGAACTTCCATGGACTTACCAGAAACCACACCCTTAAAGAAAACTGGCTTTCCCTACCCAAGGAGTGATCAACTGCCCATAGCTACTCATTTATGGGTGGAGGCTCATGAACCCTTTCTTCTTCTGTGCTAGAATGTTGATTGGCTTGATCTTGTGCTAGAATGTTGCTTTGCTTAATCTTGTACAGATCTTGTACAGCCCCTGCTGCTGTCAGTCCATGAGTATATCAGTCCTGCCAAGCCCTGCCGGAACACTTGTAGACGGAAATTTCTGTCCTACCTGGTCCCACAGCCTGGTAATGGGGTTTTTATTCGGCATCTTATGGCTTCTGGGAGGAATATAGTCTTGGGAGGAGTCTCCTGTGTGGGATACCTCCAGTTAAACTTGTTTATATGTTTAGGAAGCCTATAAAATGGCAGATTTCCATATGGCCTTTTCTAAAATCTTTAGTGTTAGTTATCCCTGCCTCCTCTGCCCTACCCTCCCATCTCTCTCCTCACTAACATGATATTTTCATAGACATATATCGTATACTTTGCTAATTTATCATCCCACTACCTTCACCTGTTCCTCTGTCCTCCACCACCACTTGCTGGCGTATGAGTGTGTATTTAATTCTAGATTCTGCATATAAAAGAAATGAGTTATTTTATCTTCCACTATTATTTTCTTTTGTTCTCTTTTAATATAGACTCCTTCTAATTTCATGTTTAGATCGAGATTTTGCACATAAGAAAAACTCACAACATTTGTCTTTCCAAGTCTACCTAATTTCACGTTCCAGTTCCACACATTTTCCTGCTAATAATCACTCAGGTCTTCTTTAAGACTGAATAAAACTCTGTTGCGTATGTGCACGGTATTTTCTGTATTCATTAGTCTGAATATTGGCATCTAGGCTGTTTCTTTCCATTTCCTGGCTATTTCGACTGCGCTGCAAGAAATACAGATGTGCAGGTATCTCTGTGGTCAGCTTAAACTCACGTCGGTGTATGCCTTAGAGCTGCACGTCTGTGTCATATGAGTAGCCTACTTTCAGCTTCTGACACACCTCCACGCTGGTTTCCTTAGCGACTGCATGAGTTTATGTTCTCACCAACAGAATGGAAGGAGGAACAAACCTTCGCTCTATCCAGCAGCATGAGTGGATGACAAAATAATTGTTCTGAGTAAGATAATTCAGACAGGGTAGCACATTATTCCATTTAAGTAAAACTCTAGAAGAGGCCAACAGACGTCAGAAAGCTGAGCAGTTGGGGCAGGGCTGCTGATGGGTGTAAGGGCTGCAGCGGGCTTTTGGGTGCTGATGGTATGTTCATCTTGATCGCGTCGACGGCTTCCCAGTTGCATATGCATGTCAGATGGCAATTGCATACTCCAAATATTTAAGCATCATATACTAAAGCTGTTTTCAAAAGCAAAAATAAAGACAGGGGAAAGAAGGACTTGCTAGTGGGGTTGACACTGGTAGTAGGCCTTCCTGAAAACCCAACCTTTGATTCAGCTGAGGACAGTGTCTTTTAAAATTACTCCCAGACTACTATTGAAAGCAAAGGAGTCTTTGTAAATCTTACTCTGAATGCATCTTTTCTCATGGTTCCTATTGCAATGTTGTTTCCTTAAAGATGTTCATTGGGCCCTCTGAGACAATGAAAGCATTGTTCCATATCTGAGACAGGAATGACCGCCATAGTGTGAAGGGTAAAGGGTGGATGAAATATCAGACCTACATCTACACGTTATTGATCCATTGAATCATAGCTCATGATGTAATATGTAGTCTACTTAGCATCTTTGCCAAATTTCGACTTAGGAACTTGCATGTATTTCACCAAAACAGCATCTCAAAGACTTCAAAATGACGTGTTCCCTTTTAACACAAATCTCAGTTAGTAATTAGACTTTACACACAAATCCATTTTAGCCTCCTAATGAAATCGAAACTACCCAGTGTTACGGTGTTCCATTAAAAGATGCAGGGTAAAGAAATGTAGTTGGATGGAAGGGAAGCAATAGGTTGCAGCCTTCAGACATTTCTGACTTTGTTACACCAACCCAGAATGGCTGTGCTACTTAGCAGCCCTCTCCCCTCTGCCAGGCTGCTGACTGGGGGACCTAGGAGCGATGATGGTCCTCCTTACCTTCTCTGTCACTTACGGGACACTGACCCAGCCTTTCTCTCTTCCAGGGTTTGAACGGCATGTCTGTGGATGAGAAGCCTGACTCCCCCATGTATGTGTATGAGTCCACAGTCCACTGTGCCAACATCCTCCTCGGCCTCAATGACCAACGGAAAAAGGACATCCTCTGTGACGTAACTCTGATCGTGGAGAGGAAGGAGTTCCGAGCCCACAGGGCCGTGCTGGCCGCGTGCAGCGAATACTTCTGGCAAGCCCTGGTTGGACAGACAAAAGATGACCTCGTGGTCAGCTTGCCTGAAGAGGTACGGTTACTTGGTGTGTTTTGTGTGGTTGTTACAGGAGGTTTGTAGACTTATTTTTTTAAAAAACTGGCAAAGGAGGCTGTAGAAGTTACATGCGCATGATGCTTGCGTTGGTGTTCACGTCACCCCCATGTTGGCTTGTAGGATAGTCAGCTTTTGTTTGATGCACTTGCAGCCTCAGCAGCATGAATGCAAAGTAAGAGTGCTTCTTTAAGGGAAAAGAGCCTCACCTGGGGCCCAGACCCTCACAGTTGCTACTTCACTTAAACTTTTGGGGTTTGAACGGTTGAGCCTCAGTCTGATGCAGTCCTCTGTGTAGGATTTGAATCACGGCTATGTCTTCTGTCTTTCAAATGGATCATTAGATTTCCCCTGAGAATAAAACAGCGAAAGAATTCACAGGACCTTCCTTGCTTAGAAATTTTAAAAAAAACAAAGCCACCAGCATGTCTCACCACTAATGCAGTGAGATTCTAAGAAGTGTCAATTTGTTTTTCTCATCAGTATTGAAAATATCCCCTACTCAGGTTTCTTAACTGCTTTGGTAAAGACAGTCATTTTGGTACTTTGGGGACATGAATAGCCTGGCTTACAGTGTGTAAAGATGACAGTGGTTGAGAGGCAGGGGACCCAGAAGATGGGCTTCACAATGGTAAACCGTAAAATTGATCACTCTTCAAATTGTTTATGATTCCTCAATCGTTCTGAGTCCCCATATTTTCGGAAGACTGGGGAGACTGATGTGCACCCTTGAACTTCGCGTGTGGGACGGAGTATCCTCTGTGTACCAGCAGCACGGTGTACAACTCAGAGTCATGAGCAGCTGTTTGTGAGCTGGGTACTGCGCGGCCCACAGAGACACAGGTCTCATCCTCGCCCTCATGAACGAGGTCCAGCGTCACCTCCTCCACTTCCCAGCAGTCTCACGAGACATCTAAGACCTAAATCAGGAGTTAAAGATGAGAACTACCACTCAGTTCCAGGCTCCCAAGCCTAGATGCCTTCAGAAACACAGGACAATGTTAATGGGTCGATGGTTATATGTTAAACAGTAGGGAGTGGTGGTGGACTGAGCACCTCCTCCGAATCTAACAGGGAATAACAGACAGAAAGGGGTAGAGGTGCAGCTCAGTGTTGGAGCACTTGCCTAGCACGTTCAGTCCACAGCACGAGAAGAGACCCAAGAGTCCAGTCCCTTGCCAGACAGCGTTTGTGACTGCCTGCACAGAGCAGAATGGCCAGCCTATGAACCCCCTAAGTTTGAAATATCTTCACATAGGCTACCCTTTCATAGTCACCATAGGCTGCTCCATTCTCATTTCTTGCACAAGAATAAACCATTCAAAGATGGAGTAACTAGGGTCAAGTCAGGGAGCAAACTGTTAGGCAGCAGGTAGCAAGAGAAGACAGAGCAATGGCAGCTGTGGAGTGTCCCTGAGCAGGGTGGACCTTTCCCAGCTGAGCTGAATGGAGGCGTAGCAGTCAGTGAGTTGCCACTAGGATTAGCCAAGATCATAAATGTCAAAGCTTCCGATCCAGCCCATCCTGTAGCAGGCCATTTGTCAGATGTAAGTCTTTCTTTCTTCTCCATATGGGAGTAAGAACACCTTCCCTCCTTACTCCAACTCTAGAATTCTCTGGAACTATTGACAGAACTTCCAGTAATTCAGAGTAGTCTCAGGAAGTGGTGTTCTGTGTGTATTTATTAGTGTTTTCTGTTTGAGAGACAGTTTGTGTGTGCATTACTCATTTCCAAACATTAGGTATTAAAATGTACACACAAATGAAAATCTTACTTTATGTCATGAGTCTTTTCTCAATGATAGGTTAGCCCCGCCTCATGCTTCCTAGAATACCCTAAGCCCCAGCCTGTTTC
Source organism: Microtus ochrogaster (assembly GCF_000317375.1). Taxonomy (NCBI): domain Eukaryota; kingdom Metazoa; phylum Chordata; class Mammalia; order Rodentia; family Cricetidae; genus Microtus; species Microtus ochrogaster. The sequence continues at coordinate 30,540,409 of NC_022031.1, forward strand.
CAATCATAACTTAAATCCTGGTCTGCTTAACCTCTCTGAGCCAGGTTCTTACTTTTAAGAATCTCTAACGTTCTGAAGCCCTTAAAGTATTTATCAAAATATAATACATATCCAGTAAAATGTAAAGAAGATCAAGCTATAAATAATGTTCCAAAACCAGAAGTTTCTTCTCCAATCAAACCCTTGAGACAAATGCTGCTTTCTAGGGCATTGCTCAATCTGTTCAAAGTAAGAGGACGCTTATATATGCATGGGCATAGTTATAGAACAATCTACTGGAGCATGGTCTGCTAGCAATAACCACTTTGAAGAAAAGTGACTCTCCCTTCTCCAACATCCATAAACTGCCAATTTTAGCTTGGTTATAGGTGGGGCAGGAACACCTCCACCCTGCATTATGGAAGTTTTAGCTGCCTTTATCTCAAATTGGTAACCACAGCTATTATGAGTTCATCAAATTACTTTGCCAAATAAATAGCAGGAAGCAGTTTGGAAAAAAACTATGTCTATATTCCCAAATATTGTCTATAAATGTTTCTTTACATTTAAAGATATGCTATAGAGATTTGCATTAGCTTGGATCTTGTTTTATTGATACAAATTTAAAGTCAATTCTCTTTTATGTATACTTCTGATCTTGATTATGGTATTGTGTTTGTATAGCTCATTTAAAAATTTAATGTATAATTAAGAAGTATAGGTTAATAGATAACCATTTATAATAGTCAAACTTGTAGTCATGTTAGTTAGGTTTTCTAGATATATAGAGATATGTTTCAGTGAGATGGGATTTCTTCAAATCTTTTGGAGGCCTTCAGAGTATGGCATTTAAAAGGTTTTAAAAAGTTAGGATTTTTCATGACAGTGAGACACATCTGCTCCTGGCAGCACCAAGCTACTTCAAGAGGATGATGGGAACTGAAGAGGCTCCTTATGGGGTTGGTTGACCATTTGGCAAGAAACTGCTCTTGCCTAGACTGGTTAATAAACTAAACATGCAGGGCCCACAGAGAAATGACTACTAAACTTTCCTAAAGATGAGACTATCCTTCACGGTTCCTGCTTCATGAAAGAGTCTGCCAGACATTATGCAGGACACAGAAGAAAGTGACTGACAAACTGTCAATATAGACAGAACTTTCTTTGAATTTTCCTACTTTATGGAAAAGTCTGCTGGATACTATGGGCCAGTAGTCTGAAGATAGATGCCCCAATGGTACAGAAGAAGTTTGGGTAACTGTCTAGGTATCAAGATGTCTCTGTCAATTGTAGAGTTTTGAAAGTTGCTTACAATAAACTTACTGTTTACTTAAGTAATATTTAAAAAAAAAAACAAAGTAAGAGGACGCTGACTGCCGCCACATGGACATCCAATAAAAGTCTACTTGACTTTTTGATTGTGTTAGTAAAGAGTGTCTTGGCTGTGTATTGGGCTTGTTGCTTCTGGCCCCCATAAAGTGACTTTTGTTTCTCTAGTCCCTGTATCATCTACATTCATGGGTTTCTCAGCTTTCTGTCACTGGAAAAAAAAAAAAACCCTGAGAAGAGCAGTTTAAAGGCAGAAGAATTCTTTTGGTTTGCTGTATCAGCCCATAATCACTTAGTTCTGTAGTTTCTAGGCCTGGGGTGACATAGAGCACCATGGCAGAAGGGTACTGAAGAGCAGAGTTGGTCTCCTGATAATGGCTATGAAACAGAGAGAGTAGATAAAGAGCCAAGCAGTATACATCCTTCCTCCCACTCAGTCCTGCCTTCTGTAGTTCCCACACCTCACAGTGGTCCTTCAGATGAGCATCCATTCATTGTGGATTCATTCAGCGGTGAGCTTAGATCCCTCCATGATCCAGTTACCTCCAAACACTGCTGCATTGGAAACCACAACTTCAGTTGTGCCTTGGGCGACGTCTCAGACTTAAACTACTAAAACCTTCTCCTTGTTTGTGTTCCTGGAATCTTCAGTTATAAGTAGATACAAGTATTTTCCCTTGCTTAACATGAGTTTATATTAATAGTAACACAGCTCTTCAGTATCTCTCTAGTGTGTCTTAATCATTGTGCTATTGCTGTGAAGAGGCACCATGACCAAGGCAGCTCTTAATGAAAGAAACCATTTATATGGGGGCTTGCTTCAAGTTTCAGAAGTTTAGTCCATTACCATGTTGGCAGGGAACATGATGGCATGCATGCAGGCTAACACTGGAGCTGTAGCCGAGAGCTGTATCATGATCCATAGGTGGAGAGAGTCTGGGCTTGGCATGAGTTTCTGAAACCTCAAAGCCCACCCCAGTGACACACTTCTAACAAGGCCACACCCCCTAATCCTTCTAATCTTTTCAAATAGTACCTCTCCCTGTTGACTAAGCATTCATATACATGAGCCTATGGAGACCCTTCTCGTTCAAACTACCACATAGTGGGACCTATAAGCGAGCTTCAGTGGCATTTTCCTTTGCAGATCCTCAAGTACCCCAAAGCCTGCCTTGGAGAGCCTTTCCTCTCTATTCAGACCACTAGACCGCAGCTTCCTGCTGCTCGCTGTGTGCACACTGAAGAGTCCTTGTAGGCTCATACTTAGCTCAGAGGATGACATCACAGAATCCGAATGAAATGGCAAATAAGTAAGCATCACACTAAAGAGTAACTGCTAGGAATTAACTGTATTCGAGTCTTCTAAGAAAAAGCATTAGATTTCGCTCCCAAGAAATCTTTAACTTCATATAATTCCATCATTAAATTTGAATAAACTTCTATCCTGCCCTCACTCTTGCTCACACTTGCCACACCTCTTTGAACTAGGAAAGTACCCAAAGCAAACTGCAACCCTGTCCCTCCCGTCCTCTCTAGTTGAGGCCCAGCTCAGCTCTTCTCTTCAGCTGCCATCCAGCCCTACATCGCCCTGACTCACGATTGCCTGCGATTAAAAGCCCTTCAGGACAGGCTCTAAATTGAACACCTATCCTGAGCACAGAGCCAACCCCTCCTCCTCCCCCTCCCCAAGTTACCAGCTCCAGCCTGGAAAACCATCAAGGCAAATTTTCCAGGCAGAGGAGCCATTAGCTGAAGTATCGTTTGAACCTCTGTGCCCTCTTGTGTGAAGGCTCAAGCAATCAGCGTCCTTGGACCATTTCCTCGTGGGTTTATCCATTCATTAAACAAACAGCTGTCCAAGTCCTACTGTGCACACAGAAGGACTGTTCCGGGTGCTGGGTGAACCTCACTTAGATTCTAAAAGGAAGGAAATTGGTAGATATCAAATGTACTTTGTTAGATGCCTTTGGGGAAAACAAAACAGAAGAGGGGGCTATGGAATGTCAGGTCACAGGTATTGAGGTCTTGGACAGGAAAGTCAAGGAAGGCTTGTTTGCAAGGGTAGCTTCTGAGGACAGAGAGGTGGGAGATGAAGAGTCGGCCATGTTGACAGCTGGAGAGTGAGCAGGTGAGTTAGCGAGGCAGAAGAGTAACAAGGAAAGGCCTAGCGACTGAAGCCATCCCAGATGCCCGACACAGTATCCGAATGAGGAAGGGTGCCACACTCTATGTCAGAGAGGAGATGAGGCCAGACGCTGACCCCGCTAGACACTTGACCTTTGCACAGAATAAACAAAAAAAGCCACTGAAGGGTTTCACAAGCGATTGTTTTGATGACTGTGTACACGGACATAGATCAAAAGAGGCCAAGGGGAGAAGCAGAGCAGAAGTAGACACTGGCGTAGCTAAGACATAGTGTGAGGACCCCAGTAATGGCAAGGAGGGATGCTCGTGCCAGATTCTGGGGCTGTTCTGAAGACAGAGCTCAGGGGGTCTCCTTACAAGCTGGGTATAAGAGCAGACAGAAGGAAAGGAGGAGCAGTTAACTCCAAAGATGATGGAAGCATCACGTTACCGTCAACTGAGCCAGTCTAGACTGGAGAGTTGTGGGTGCAGAGGACCAAGCAGGACTGGGAGTCCTGTGTGTAGGGGTGAAGTCTGCGATGCCTGTCAACATCCAGGTAGAAGTGATTAATGCCCAGTTTTATATATGCATATATATACTTTATATATTTATATGTTTTTTCATAGGCCAAGTCTAGCCTGGAGTTAGGAATTTGAATATCCGAGTATTAAAGGCCACTCATCAGTGGGGAATGCTGCTTGTGATTTTGTTGAGCAGTTGGCAGGCAGATGCAGAAGCAGAAAACCAACCCACCTGTGTTCCGCAGAAAGGAGGCCTCATTTCGGCAGACTGTGAGGCTGCTCAAGCAGAGAGCCGGGCCAGTGGCTGAAGGGAAATAGCTCTTCTGTTAAGTCGGAAAAGACTGCAGCATGCTTGCACACCGCACACGCAGTACTAGTGTCTACACACACACTTTTCCTTCCCTTCCTGGACACACAAAGAAAGGCTGCCCTGGTAATCAACTAGGTCACGCCACTCAGTGTAGCCAATGGCGTGAAGATGGGCTATCTTGTCGCTTCTGGCCTGAGACTGTTAAAAGTAGGGCTGAGTCCTTCTTGACTTTTCTCTTCAATTTAGCTGGTGTCCAAGAACTTAGTGAAGCTGAGACCCAAATCCCCGAGTCAATGTTGAAGGACAGCTATCTGGCTCACATCCCTCTGGTTTTTACTGTTTCTTATGTATATGCAATATGTTCTGACTACATTCACCCCTCATTACCCCCTGCCGTCGGTCTCTCTTCCCCTCTGAACATAACAAGTCCCCCAGTGGGTAGCCTGTGAGAAGCTGATACTCTCCACTCTCCGCCAGCAATAACCGTGAGCAGTCATTATCTCCTCAGGATGGAGTGGGGTCCCATAAAACCTCCTCTAGTCTTGATGAAATGTTGGAGGGCCCAATCTTGTTTGTCATAGCGTATCGAAATGGCAACACTCCCTGGCATGTCCTCATCCTCTGGCACTTACGTTCTTTCTGCTCCCTCTTGTGTCCCTTGAGCCTTCAGGGGTTGGTCTGGTGTCCCATTTAAAGCTAAGCATTCTTTTGTCCCTTATCTGGAGCACTTGGACCAGATGTGAGTACTGCGTTAACGGTTGCCCTCTGCAAAAGGGAGCCTCCCTGTTTCGCCAGATCACATCGTACCATGAGTACATGAGTAAGAAACAGACTTACATGTGAAGCCATTAAAACCTAGTGTTTGAAGCCAGGTGGTGGTGGAACACAACTTTAATCCCAGCAGTCGGATCTCAAGGCCAGCCTGGTCTACAGAGTGAGTTCCAGGGCAACCAGCCAGTGCTACACAGAGAAACCCTGTCTTAAAAAATAAAATAAAATAAAATAAAATAAAATAAAAAAGGATTCCCACCCCAAATCTAGTTAGGCATGGTAAAGCAGACTTATAGCCACTTGTAAAACTGAAACAGTAGGATTATTTGAGCCCAGCCTTGGCAATAGAGAGACCTCCCATCTCAGAAGAGAGAGGGAAGAAGGGAACGAGGGAGGGAGGGAGGGAGAGAGAGGAGGTAAAAAGAAAGGAAGAAAGAACAGTAGAGCTAACCGATTCCATTACTTAAGCTAATAGAAAATTTCCAGAAGGAAAAGAAAACTGGATTGATTCTCTAGGAAATAAGAAAAACGCCCATGAATGCACAGGAGAAGTCAGGGTCTACTGGCCAAGGAACTGACTCAACTTTGCAAAACCATACCCTTCTCAGAGTGGCGGGGTGGACCTAGGTGATCCCTGAGGTGTAAACCCTATCTTACAGGTCTCTGATCCCTGAAATCCCTGAAATGTTCTAGGTTGGAGGGAGAGAGAAGTAGTGTTGCTGGGAAGGAATTGAGGGGGTGCTTGGATTGGGAAGCAGAAAAAGACCTTGGATATGGGAAACAAGCTGTTCAGGAAGGGAAAGAACCCTAAGACTCCAGAAAGGACTCCTGTGCAGGTCTGTGGCTCCTTTCCGTCAGCACCCCTAGTTCTAAGGTGATGTCTCACACGTTTCCAGGAGACAGTAGCAAAAGAGCGCAGAGGACAGGGGATGCCTGCACGACAACCCAGAACAGAGGCAGAGTATGCGAGATGCAGGCAGAGCGTGAGTCCTTAACCATCTCAGGGTTTATAGTCCTGAGAAAATAATTTCATTTAATGACCTCCATTTCAATATGCGTGTGCAGAGAGTAGCAATGCTGGCTCCCAGCTTGACAGGCGGGTTGCCATTCAGATTAATGAAACGTGATATGCTCAACTTCTTGGAAGGCTGGCGCTGTAGAAACAGTAGGTGTTATTATTCCCATAAAAGGAGAGAACAGTCTTTGCTGGTGAGATGGCTCTTAGCTCAGAATCCTCATTAGAAGCTGTGTTGCAATTTTCCAAGTTGCATTAGTGAGACTTGGCAGGAGATGAAAAAAAAAAAAAAAGCAAATAAATAAGAAGTCAAAATATTCTGGGCAACTACTTACAGGCAAGTAGGAAGTTTTCAAGTGTTAGCGTTGAGGGCTGATGATTCTGAAATGCCTGAAGGCGGAATTTATTTATAGTAAGGCAAAGGTGGCTTCCAGCCCTGAAACTGGGACCTTGGTCTCAGTGGGGGTGAATGAAAGCCCAGCCATGGGCAGGGAGCTCGGGCTGTAAAGATTGTCTCTTTGGAGACTATAGGATGCTGCTGACAGCAGGGAGGGAAGCCAATGTGGACAGCCACAGGAACAGCTAATTTTAAATGAGACACACATAAGCTGTTTTCAAACCTGTTGCCTTTTTTTTTTTAATCCTGAGGCTAGTGCATCCTATTTAAAGAAACATTCAGAAACATGTTCCTCTTTTGGCGTAGTGGCAGGACTTGAATATACGAAAAACCAGACCCATATAAAAAGTATTTTTAAGTGGCCTGATTTCAGAGTCATTTTAAAAGTCTCTTTCCATTATGCCTGCTTATCCTTGATATGAAGTGACCACAGTGACCAGCATTTGACATGAATCTGTAACATGTCCTTTAACCAGTGTCATCCAAATTAAATTGTGTGAGGTAATTTGTGTATTCATTCACTTTTAAGCTTTTTCTAAACATATGATCAAAATATCCCTTACATTTCTTTCTCCTATAATGGAGACTCTTAGCTGTCTCAATTAAAGTTAATAATAGCTTTTAAGACAAAGTTCAGAGCTATAAAGTTCCTCACTTGATCAGTAATCATAACTATTACTTTGTCATATTTAATCATAGGACCCAGGCCTCTAACAGGGTATTTAATTAAACTTTTAATTCATGATAAGAAGTTAAATAGCACTTGAGAGAGGTTTTAAAAAATTATTTCACTTCCCAACCAGATTACAAAAAAAAAAAGAAAGAAGAAGAAGAAGAAGGTGTGATAAAGAGACAGGATGGCTGGAAGCCAGGGAATTGTGGGTCATGTCAACACGAGCTGGCAATAAGCCACTGTCCAATTAGCATGGCTTCGTGGCTACCCGGTAATGAGTGCTGAGGATGAGTGAGTCAGCCGTGATGGAGTGGTACTCGTTTGATCCAGCGCCTCTTAGAACAGCTTTCTAACTCTCCGTCATCGCCCGGCCTACCTTGCCAATGAGAATGCAGGGCTGTTGAGGCTAAAAGCTGAATGGGAGAGAAACTTATATATTGTGTATCTTATTTCTCTTTGCTTCCTGAAAACTGAGATTGCAATGAAATGGGGAAAGCAGGGTGTGATCTAGAAATGAGTCAGAAAAAAAAAAACACAATTTCCATACAAAAATACCCCAAGTTGGAGTCCTGGAGTGGTTTTTTTTTTGTTCTGTCTTTTCTTTGGCGGTTTTTAACATCTGGCACAAATTCGAGGCTATCAATAAAGTTACCTAGTAATCTTAACAGATTCACATTCCACTCTAAACTTGGAATGTCACCAGACTGCTTCAGGTTCCGGCTCTATTGTCGGGATGATGTTCGTGGCATTTCTGGAGGGTGTACAGTCATGAACACGGAAAGCCTTTGAAGGACATTCTTACGTATGAACACCTGCAGTCTCGATCAGGCGGACGTGAAGTGAGCCAGGAAAGTAATTCGGGAATTGTTAAATAAAACGTATCGTATACAAACACGGAGAGATATGTGGTTGTTAGTTTAAAAGACAGTGGTTTCAGTTCTTAGGAGCACGGGAGGAACAGACACTTATGTGCACTGCTTGGTTAATGCCAGGCATTGTTTGTTTTAGTTCTTAACCAAATCCCCAGGCCGTATAAAGGATCGGTTTGTTTTGTTTTGAGAATTGGTGCAATTATGTACCTGCACTTTCGGTTTCCTGTTACTCCACACTTGTCCCTTTTGTCCGCATTAACTTGGTGCCCATAGTAAAATTCATCACTTTGTCATAGACGTCTGAAATATGTAGAAAGTCTCTCTGACGTTGGGCCACTTTCAGACTAGCTAGTGATGCTGCTCTATACTGGACTGAGATGGACTTCTGTGCACAGCCTGGGGAAGATCGGGTGTGAAGAAGTTAGTGCTTTCGACACCTTAGGTGGGTTGAAGCCAAGCCTCCAACATGAGCACAGTTTTTGACTGACGAGCAGCAAAGAGAAATACTGACAGCTGTTCCCAACCAAGCCAAAACGTTGGCCCGAGGATGAAGAGAAATGTTGGGCTGTAGCCAATAAAAGATTCCCGAGTTCAGAGAAAATCTAAGAAAAATGGAGGTCACAGTTGCAGGCTTCCACCTTGTGAAATCAGTCTCTCTTCAATTTTACTTTTTTCTATAAAAGATGGTAACTGGCGTTGGCTTTTTGTTCCATTGGTTTTTTTTTTTCTTGTTATTCTTTGTGCTCAAAACCAAATGATAGATTATTCTTCCTCAAGGTAACAGTAATAACATCCATCATTCCTGAGAGCAGCCTCAGCAGCCAGAGCCAAGGGGAACAGAGCAGAGTCGGGCGCACTGTGGCTGCATTTGTGTATCAGGCTATGCTGAGTGGCACGCGTCAGAATGGGATGTATATGGGTCACTTCAGAGAGCTGAAGAAGAGCATGTTGCCCAGCAGAGGCAAGGGCTGGTTCAGTCCTCAGCAGCATTGGAGGGGGAAAGAAAAGGATGAGTCTAAAGAGTGCCTCCTGATGTCATAAATTCTCTACTAGAGTTGTTTTGCTCACTTCCGAAGGAGAAGGGTAGAGAAAGGGAGGAACATTGCTGAAAGGCAAGGCAAGAAGCTGCTAGCTAGCCCTAAGGACCTCACTCTGTTTGTGCTGTCTTTCTTACTGACTGTGTTCTTTGGACTGTGTGGGGTACTCTTTGTGTCTCTTGCATCTGCAAGTAGACCTGCAAACTGAACTGTGCCTTGCAAGTAAGATGACAAAAAGATTATGAACATGCCCCACCAATACGGATAACTTCAACTTCCTTTCTTGTTTCCCCCATTATCTCTTTCATTTGTCTTATTGCTCTAAGACTAAGTAGACCAAACATTAGGACACAGGGTAAGCAGAGAGAGACAGTGGACATCCTTGTTTTACTACTGATTTTTTTGTAAATGCTTTGAGTTTTTCTGTTCAGGATGATGTTGGTTGTGGTCTCCCTGCATGTTGCCTTTTCTGTGCCGAGACATGTTCCCTCTACCCAGATTCTCTCTGACACTTTTACCATGAAGGTGTGTTGCTGGAGTTTGTCAGAGGCCTTTTCTGCATCTAATGAGCTGATCATGTGATTTGTGTCCGTTAGTCTGTTGAAGCGTTGGGTTGTGCTGAGTGATTTACACATGTTGACCATCTCTGCATCTCTGGGGTGAATACTGCCTGATCTCATGATTGATAATCTTTTTGCTATGTTCTTCAATTTAATTTGCAATATTTTTGAGTGTTTTGTATCCATGTCCATCAGAGATATTGGCCTATAATTTTTTTTGGTTGAGTCTTGTCCAGTTTTGGTATCAGAGCAATGATGGCTTCATACTCTGGAATAGTTTGAGGAGTATTAGTTCAAGGTCTGGTAGAATTGTGCACTAAATTCATCTGGGCCTAGGAATGGTTTACTTGGGAGATCCTTAACTACTGCTTCAACCTCACAGAGCTTTATTTTTTTGTTTGGTTTTTTTTTTTGTTTTTGTTTTTGTTTTTCGAGACAGGGTTTCCCTGTGGCTTTGGAGCCTGTCCTGGAACTAGCTCTGTAGACCAGGCTGGTCTCGAACTCACAGAGATCCGCCTGCCTCTGCCTCCCGAGTGCTGGGATTAAAGGCGTGCGCCACCATCGCCCGGCCTCACAGAGCTTTAAAGGTCTGTTTAGAATATTTAGTTGATCTTAGTTTAACGTTGGTAGGCTGTATATAGGTAGAGATTCATCCATTTCTTTTATTTTTCAGCTTGATACAAGGTCAACTTTTAAAGTATGTTTTTATGATTCTCTAAAAGTATGTTTTTATGATTCTGCTTTGGAGAAAGTTCCATGGGCTACTGAGCAAACTATGTATTCCATATTGTTGGGGTGGGATGTTATTAGGCCCGTTCATTATAATGCCATTTGACTCTTAGAGTCTCTCTTTTTCCAAGTGACATGGCTGTTGATGAGAGCGGCCTATTAAGATCACCCACTGTCACTGTGATTATGTCAATCTGAAGTTTTGTTTTTTTTTTTTGTTTTTTCGAGACAGGGTTTCTCTGTAGCTTTGGTGCCTGTCCTGGAACTAGCTCTTGTAGACCAGGCTGGCCTCGAACTCACAGAGATCCACCTGCCTCTGCCTCCCGAGTGCTGGGATTAAAGGCGTGCGCCACCACTGCCCGGCTTCAATCTGAAGTTTTAAGTCTTACCGTGTGTCTTTTATAAAATCAGGCGCTCTTGTGTTTGGTCCATATATGCTTAGAATTGTAATTCCCTTTTGTTGGAGTTTTACTTTAATAAGTGTTAAGTATCCCTCCTTCTCTCTTCTGGCTAGTTTTGGTTTGAATTCAATTTTATTGGATATTAGAATGGCTATACCTGCTTGCTTCTTGGTCCAGTTTTCTTAGAACACCCTTTTCCATCTTTACGGGCTAAGGTAGTTGTTAGGAATCTCCAGCTTGGGCCCCATTGCAACCCCCTCCCAGATGTTCGGCTGGGAACTCAGGCCCACTCCTCCATTCCAGACCCTCCCCTCTCAGAAGGCCCTCCGAGAGTCAGCTCCCCCCTTCCTCTCACCTCCCCCAGCTAGTCAAGACCACGCCCTCATCCATCGGTGTTTAAAACTGGGCCCCACAGCATGATTGCTCTCCTGCTTCCCTTCCCCAAGAGTCACCCGGAAATTGTTTCTCATGAACTAAACCTGGACTTCTAATTTGGCCTGATCTGACTTACTGTATCTGCAGAGAAACCCAATCACCAAAGATTTTGAAATACGTATCAGTAGTGTCTATTGTTGCTCATGGGGTGTGTTTCTTAGAGACAACAAGAAGATGGATCCTGTTTTCTGATCCAGTAGGTTAGTTTGTGTCTCTTTATTGGGTGGTTGAGACCATTAATATTAAGAGTTATTATTAAACAACATTAATTAGTTTCCAAACAAACATGAGAAACACATACACACAAAGATAATAAATAAATGAAATTTTTACATTCAAAACCATTATGGTGAATGATTAATGAACACTAGTATACAGCCAAGGCAGCCAACCGCACCCATCCTCCCTCTGTCTCTACTTCTCTTCCTCCCAGACCCCGTCAGCCACAAGGGGAAAGTCACATCTGTACACTGAAGCAGAGTCTGTGTGAGGGTGTCTGGCTTCAGCTCTGTCCCCTATTGCTCATCAGGGTTGAGTCCCCTGCTCTGGCTGGCTAGACACTTGTCCCCTTCCTCCCTCTCTGGTCCACATGTATCCCTTCCAGAGCTACACACTCACTCTGTGAGGGCTCCCATCCCTGGTAGAGGACCATTCTTTGCTCAAGAGTGTATGCGTACCTGCACTCCCTGCTAGAGCCTTCAAAGAAGCTCGGAAGATCCGACTGTCTTCACACTAACCCTAGTTGACATGTGCTTCACTCCTAGTGGATTAACTGGTGTTAAATGTCTTCTGGTATAAATGTTCATGAAATACACATCACCTTTGTTGTATAATTTGATCTCTTTAATGCTTTTAGATATAATTTCTAATTGAAAAAATACTGAAATTAGAAGAAAAAAAACACCATGAAAAAAGCAGTTAGACAAATCTAGTGACATTCCGCAAAATAGACAGCCTGATTGCCTCAGTAACTCAGTGACGACGCAGAAATGGATCCGACAAGATTAAACAGGCTATAAGGACCTTAGACACTAGAAAGAGTAACTAGGGATGCAGCAATGACCTGGTTAGATAGAGAAGTTACAGAGGACGTTATGGGAGAATTGAAAAACTCAAATATGGTCTGCTGTTAGATGAGAGGTGATGATGAAACAGAGAGCAGTGAGGAGCAGTCACCTGTTCAGTCTGAGCTCAGTCTGATTAGGGACTACGGATGTGCGTGTGTGCACGTGTGCCCAAGGGAAAGTGTCAGCAGTGGTAAGACGCTGACGAGTTGGAAAACAACGGATGTTTGTTTATTTACATTTTTTAAAATTTTTTGTCTTTCTGAAGTTTTGGTTTTTTTTCATGAAGGGTTTCTCTGTGTAGCCCTGACTGTCCTGGAACTCTCTCTCTGTAAACCAGGCTGGCCTCAAACACACAGAGATCCGCCTGCTTCTGCCTCCTGAGTGCTGGGATTAAAGGCGTGCGCCACCACCTACAGATGTATTTTCTAACACTCCACTGTGCCCATTGTCTTATTTGTTAATAATCCTATCAATAGCATGGGATGATTAGAAGAAAATGAAGAGAGGATGAAGTATGAAGCATGGCGCTGGGAAAGTGAAAATGCAGTATGGCTTCCTGTCTGCTTTCAAAGGTTCTGCCACCCATGGGTTTGTTCCAAATGCACCAGTGTGCTGCCTTCTTTCCTGGATCCTTCTTGCTATTCAGGGGATCTCTTAAGCTTTGGAGCTCAGCTGAATATGCTGGGGTCTCAGCAGTTAAAGGAAAATCATCCCAAGAGGCAAGCCTGGCTTTCTTCTAGTTCCTTCTGACATAAAAGTGCAAGAGGTACTGTAGGCTCAGCAGAAAGAGCACCATCTGGGACCCAAAAGGCCTTGTATCTAACCCCTGATCACCTTCTACACCTAGGGTGATGGCACACACGCTAGTCACCCCGTCCTCTCCAGTGGTAGGGCAGGAACATCACAAGTTCAAGGTCATCCTGGACTTCAGCTAGCTCCCGTCCTACCTGTGCTACATGAGACCCTATCCCAAAAGGACTCCCACAGCAGAAAAGGCTAGAGCAGTGGTTCTCAACCTTCCCAATGCTGCGACCCTTTAACACATGTTGTGGTGACCCCCAACCATAAAATTCTTTTCGTTGATACTTCACAACTGTAATTTTGCTATTGTTATGAATTGTGATGTAAATATCTGGATATAATGTAAATATGCAGAATATCATATGTATGTAACCCCTATGAAAAAGGGTCGTTCAATCCCACCAGGGGGTCTCGACCCAAAGGTTGAGATGCACTGAGCTAGATCATTGTTCTGTCTCGGTCTGCAAGAGGGCTCAGCATCTGCAGGATTTCTTGGTGAATAGATGCGCTTGCTGCCACGTCTAAGGACCTGAGCTCAATCCCTGGGACCCACATGGCTACCAGCACTTGCAAATCATCTTCTGGTGTACATGCATGGACAGAAATAAATAAATGTGAAAGATAAGCTTAAATGTAAACCTTGGATTGCATTTAACTTCACCTGCAGCATTGAAGCCTTTGCCTCCTTGTATGTCTTTTGAGTGTCCTCTCTCTCTCTCTCTCTCTCTCTCTCTCTCTCTCTCTCTCTCTCTCTCCCTCCCTCCCTCTCTCTCTCTCCCTTCCTCACTCTCTTTCTCTTCCTCTGGCAATAGTGGGTGTTATTTTCAGGGAATTTAGTTCAGGCTCTGACCCTGAACATCCCCAGAGAAGGAAACTGTGGCCTCAGTGAAATGCCGAGGGTGTGAAGAGTGACCCACATGCCTCCTCCCTGATATAACTGTCCTGAGATTAGATTAGCTGCCACCAGGTCCTTGCAGCCTGAACCACTAGAGTCCTTAATGATCACACTGTCTTCCTCCCTCTCTACGTGGTGCCTGAATCCAAGTCAGGGAACCATTCGCTGTAGGTCCTAGAATAAGAAGGGGATTTCCTACCATGGCTCCTGTATGGTATGCTTACCCTTGCAAGAAACAAGGGGTAGTAATACACATTTCCAATATAAAAATCATTTTACAAATATACATATATATGTGGCGAATGTGACAAGCACCTTTTATAAAAACAAAAAAGAAAGAAAGAAAAGAAAAGAAGCAGAAAGATGTCACAAAATTAATGAGAAAGTAATCCCAGCACTCGGGAGGCAGAGGCAGGTGGATCTCTGTGAGTTCGAGACCAACCTGGTCTACAGAGCTAGTTCCAGGACAGGCTCCAAAGCCACAGAGAAACCCTGTTTTGAAAAACCAAAAAA
>NC_022031.1:30554938-30564162 GCF_000317375.1 Microtus ochrogaster
AAAAAAAAAAAAAAAAACAAAAAAAAACAAAAAAAAATTAATGAGAAAGGCACTGCAGAAAGTGTGTAGACACAGTGAATGTTCTGGGATTGAGACAAAACTGAATATACCTTTGAATTTGGTGTTGACCTTGGAACCATTTAAAAATATTTTACAAAGTACAACAATTGAAATATATTTTAACAGTTGATAGCCAACAAACCTGAAATTTTAAAGCAAATAGAAGATAGATTCACTTTTTTATTTTATTTTTATTTTTTATTAATTAGCAACAGAGAAAGACAAGTGGATTGAGTTTTAGCACAGTGCTATTAGCACATATCACCTGTGGAATATTCTTTTAAGATAACTAGAATGAACTTTTGATAATTATCATTATGATAAAGACAAAATGATGTGAAGGCTTGTCCTAGATTAGAGGGGACTAGCAAAACCAAAAGCTGGTGTCATGTGACGTACGCTGAGCTAAGGATCTGAAGGGTGTCCCTAGAGCACTAGGGACTGTATATAGGCCGTGCATCTGGTGGGGTCTACTGTGACATGAGCACAGCCTTTCTTTGGGTAATGCCAAAGTTCCTCTTGTCTGGAGATGCGCGGTAAAGAACTCAGGTAAAATCGTACTGTCAGGATTCTGCTCTCAGATGGTTGGGGAGGAAAGGGGTAAGATTTCTGTGTGATCTTACATGTATAGAGAGATATTTATAAAGAAGGGAGAGCATAAAATTTGGCAAAATTTAGTAATTTAGCATAAATCCACCTCTTTGCAGAATCCCAGATTTACCTCAGATAAACATAGATGGATATACTCTTTCACCTTTTCTATGAATTAAAATGTTCTAGTTTAACAAAAAAAAAGTTGGAAAAAAACGTGACAGGTGGTGGTGGCACGTGCCTTTAATCCCAGCACTCGGGAGGCAGAGGCAGGAGGGCGTCTGTGAGTTCAAGGCCAGCCTGGTCTACAGAGTGAGTTCCAGGACAACCAGAGAAGTCAGTAGCTCATGCCCGATGCCTCAGCTCTATGAGATGTTTAGACACATAGACCTCCGGAGCCTAGGGATTGGAGGTTAACCTAGGCAACAAAGTGGGGTTCCCATGATGAAGGAGGAGAGGAAAGGGGGAAGGAGGCAGGAAGGGGCCGAGAAGAAAGGAAAGAGAAAGAAGGGAGGTTAAGGGAAGAGAGGAGGAGAGAATAGGACTTTGTACTGATCACCTGTCCAGTGACAGGTGACCTGTCCAGTGCTCAGCTGCGATTCTAAGCCGCGTATTTAGCCCTGAGGAGCCATAGTAAGCTGGCAGTCTCGTGAGCCTATATTTAGCATGTAAGGCAAATAAGAAGATGTGATCATTTAAATTGCAATAATGCTAAAAAGCAAAATAAAACAGAATAGCATTACAGACAATAATTGAGAGAGAAGTGGCGTTAGCTGGTAGCCAAGGAAGGCACGCAGCCTCTTCGGCATTCTGCTGGGAAAACTGGATAGCCACGTATATATAAGAATGACTAGATCCCTATCCATCAGTCTGTATAAAAAAAAAAATCATCTGCAAATGGGTCAAAGATCTTAATATAGCACCTGAAACTCTGAGGGAAAGAAGCAGGGAAACCATTTCAAGATACAAGCATAGACAAGGCTTTCCAGCAAGGATTCCAATTGCTGAGGGAGTAAAGCCAACAGTGGGACCTCATGAAGCTAAACAGGCTTTTGTGAAGCAGCGGAACCAGTTAACTGAGAAACTCTTTGCTGGCTACATATGACAGACAGCAAATGCCTCGAACAGTGAAGAACTCAGAGAACGAGAAATCAAGCGTCAGGAAATGAGCCGTTGAAATGATTCTCAAAAGGTGAAATACAAAGAGCCAGTAAACACGGGGAAGCATGGCGAAGCGCACGTGCTTTAGAGCAAAGCTAAGCTAAGTTGGGATTCCATGTCCCCTATTCAGAAAGACAGTCATTCAGCAAACAAATGACAGGGACCGGATGACAGCTCAGTGAACAAAGCTCTGGCCGTGCTCTTACTGTTCTGTGGCTGTGAAGAGCCAGTGACCAAGGCAGCTTGTAGAGGGAAAGCTGCCAGCTGCTTACAGTTTGAGAGGGTTAGCCCGTGACTGGTGGAGGGAAGGCTAACTCTAGGCAGACAGGCAGAGAGAGAACTGGACCTAGCTTGAGCTTAAGCTTTTGAAACCTCAAATCCCTCCCCTAGTGACACACCTCCAACAAAGCCACACCTCCTAATTCTTCTTTAACTAGGGATGAAACATTCTCAAATGCATGAGCCTAAGGCAGGGGCTGGGGTACTTCCATTCAAACCACCACACCATGCAAGCATGAGGTCCTAAGTTTGAAACCCCGGAATGTACCAAAAGCTGTGAACCTGTGCCTGCAATTCTAGTGTTCCTACAGGAAGACTGGAGGCAGAAATAAGAGAAGTCCCAGAGTCTGGCTGTGATGGTGGTACGTGCCTTTATTCTTAGAACCTGGGAGGCAGAAGCAGGCGAATCTCTGTGAGTTGAAGCCAGCCTGGCTACAGAGGGAGTTCCATGACAGCTAGAAGAAAAAAAGAGAGAGAATTCCAAGAATCTCACAAGCCAGCTAGTCTAGCATACACGTGGGGGGCTGGGAGGCAAGAGACTACCTCAAACAAAACAAAAGGACTGCCACCCAAGGTACTCCTCTGACCTCCATGTGTACAGGATGGGACGCACATGCTTGCTAGCGCTCTCTCTCTCTCTCTCTCTCTCTCTCTCTCTCTCTCTCTCTCTCTCTCTCTCTTTCACACACTCACACACACACACACACACGTGAAAAGAAAGAAAAATGGTCAGTACAGAAGAGGATACAAATAGTGTCTCCGTGACAGTCCAGGAGAAAGGTGGTTTGCACAAGAGTGAGGGCCAGGGACATGCAAAGAGAGAGATAAAAATCCAGGATAACTCGCCGATTAGGGGAATGGAAGACAGAAGGATGGGACTTGCCACTAACTGAGGTGGGAAAACCTGTCCAAGAAGCCAAGTGGGAGAGGAGACAGACAGCTGGCTAAACTTTCTGATTAGGGCTCCAGTTGCTTACAGGCTAAAGCCAACAAACGATAGGCTGGTAGCAACATTAGTAAGCAGACAGTGGTCACAGCCTAAGCCATCCAATGGAGGGACAAGGCAGCTTGTAGATTCTACTGGATAGCTCATGAAACAGTAATTAGGAGATTGTAAAATCTTGTGATTGAATTTTTCAGTTTACAAATTAACTTATTTCAAGTCGGTATCTGCCAGCTCAGATGAAAACGTTAACTTCCAAGTTGCAAGGGCTTTCGCCTCAGGCCCCTAACTCCCCTCCCAGAGCTTGTGGAGGCGGCTTTCCTTGGTCTTGATTCTGTCGGGGTTTCCAGTCGGAGAAAGAGAAGGGACGCTGAGGATGTGGCCCTGCTCACTGTGACATGTGACATGAGTTCGTGGGTGCAGCCCTGCAGGGGTCAGCCAGAGTGTAACAGTGGTTCCCAGACATGTTTTGCCGGTGACCTCTGGCGTGTCACTAAATTTCACAGACTGCCTTTCATTTTTTTAAGCCAATTCTCCCTCCTTTCTTTGCCCCGCAAATGGCTCCGCGAGAGACCCGCATTCTAAGCATATTTTGTTCCTCAAGAGCAGGCCCTGGCAGCTTTGACACGATTCATTAGCATTCCTTCACTGCTTCTGCTCACCCCCCCCACCAAGATTCCTTCTCTTAAAATAATGCCGACTTATTTATTCAGATCTTTGCCTCCCCCAAAAAAAGAAATGCTGAAGGCTTTTCGTGAGAATTCTTCAGGAATAGCTGAAGTCTGACGGACTTTGGAGTGGTGCTTAGAATAGAGACTTGACAACAAGGGCCCTTGGGGGATGACAGGCTTTGAACCCTCTCTACCAGGAGGACCTTGCTTTTGCTGCTGTTTTTTAATTAGGTTTAGTGCCAGGGTGCCGGAATGAAAAGGTTCTAGAAATCTGAACTGTACACATCTTGAAGTCAAATTAAAGACTTACAAATCCATGCATTGTAGTAAGCACATGTGATACCAATGCCCAAGTTCTGGGCCAGCTAAAAAGAAAAGCTTTTTACTTTTTTTTTTTTAATATTTTATTTGTTTGTCTGTTTGTTTATTTTTTAGGAAATCTTGATTGCCTAGCCATCCAAGTGTTTTTTTTCCTTGCTCCATCTTAGAGAATTTATGGGCCAACCTTGTCACTACTAATGTGGTCATTTATCTCCGATCAAAGGCCAATGTCAAAATAAGGTTCTTCCTCTACCAACTGTTATACAAGGCCTTGGTTGATTAGTCGCTTCAATTTTATGTCTAGAGTTTGCATTCAAATCCTTAATTTAGACTCGGAAGAATTACCTAGAAATTCCAGCCCAGGTCAAGTGCTAGCTGTTGACCGAGAATAGATCACCAAATAGGAACCAGAGTAGAAGACTTCCAGGAAAGAGATCTTAGGATTTCAAAAAAAACCCTGTAAACTTTACCTCCTACAGAGCTGTTCTCTGCGTTCTGCCCTTTCTTTGTTAGGGTATTAGAGATCAGCACTTGTTTTAGACTGTGCTCTTCACCACATACACACACGTACACACACACACACACACACACACACACGTACACACACACACACACACACACATACACACACACACACACACTCACTCACTCACTCACTCACTCCACTGCCTTCTTTCTACTCACAATTAGACCTGGTTTCTTTTCCTGTGGCTACCAAAGATTTCAGTCCTTCCTGGCTCCATCCTAAAGTGTGTCCGAGAGAGTATTATCATGGATGAGGTGACCGAGTGATTAAGGCAATGAACCGCTAGGAGAGATTTCTTTTTAATTTCATTTTACATTCCAACCACGGTTTCCCTCCCACCTACCCTCAGCCCACCCCCCTCCTACTTCTCTCAACTGCTAAGGGCTCTCATGGGGAGTCAACAATGTCTGACACATTTAGTTGAGGCAGGACAAGGCCCTCCACCCTGCATTAAGGCTGAGCATGGCATCCCACCATAGGGAACGGGGCTCCAACAAGCTAGCTCATGCACCAGGGATAGATCCTGGTCCCACTGCCAGGGGCCCCTCAGATAGTCCAAGCTTTACCACTGTCTCCCACATACGGAGGACCTAGTTCTGCCCCATGGAGACTCCACAGCTGTCGGTCTAGAGTTCATGAGTTTCCATGAGCTTAGATTCACAACCAAAAATATAAACTAGGAGATATTTAAGGAGGAAAAGCTTAAGGCTCTTTTTTTTTCTCCTGCCACTTCAAGGTATATAGAATCACAGGGCGGGTATAGCATTTATGATATTTTTAAATGGCTCAGTCATTATGTCAAGCCCAGAAAAATACAAGATAGGGCCTGCTGCTAACTCTGACTGTGTGACTAACAGGCCTGTGTGACTGACTGACGACGCTTGCTCACCCAGCAGGTCTAAATAGAAGGTTTGTTCGGGGAGGGAAACTAATGTCTGAAAATAATGCCTTACAAATGTCTTGAAACTGAGACAATTCCGTCTGCATTATTCGATGTTAAGGTTCTGCATTCATACAATTGGATTTCTATTGACTGGAATGGTGGCCTTTGAAGATGTAGAAAAGTCACTGACACCTTTTCTTTCTTCATACCGCCTGGCACTGTATCCCGTCAAGGCTCCCTGTGTTCTCTGCACGTTGTCTGTGGTCTTAGCCGACTGGTTTGTCCGGGCCAGCATTCCAGTCTAAGGTAGCTTTCTGGAGGTGTCTTCCATATGCTTACTGGAGAGCTGGGGAAGTCTATTTTGTCGACTCACTAGCCAGTATATTCACCGGTGGTACCCAGAGTAAATGTAAATGCTATCAAGTACTTCTTCCTCCTGTCCCTTTGTGTGCAGACTTCTTAAGGAGTATTAGGACTATATCCCTGCTCTGATTCTTGAGTCAGAAGCTAAGGAACATCAAAGATTAGAGGGTAGCAAGGCAAGTCAGCAACATGAAATTAGCTCCGTAGTTTTTGTGTGTATGGTTTTTCTTGTTTCTTTTGTACAATTTTGTCTTACTGATTTTTTTTTGGTTTGTTTGCTGAGTTTTCCTTTTGTGGTTTTGCTGTTGTTGTTGTTTGAATGAGAGACAGAAAGAACATAAAGTTGCATAGTCAGGGAGGAGGTGGGATCTGGGAGGAGTTGGGGGAGACGAAAACATGATACATTGTATAAAATTTTTAATTAGAAAAAAATATGGAATCCTTTGTACATTTGAATAAACTAACTAAGGCATGTCAGGAACTGTAGCTCAGTAGTAAGTAGAGTGCCTGCCTAACATGCACAAGGTTTACTCCCCTGTACTGCAGCAAGAAAAGAACAAGAACAGCAACAATAACAACAACAGCAACAACAACAACAATGAGGTATATTAGAGTGTGACCTCCCAGCCAGTTTGCAATTGTAATAAGAACATAGGTTGCCCTCCAGACTCTGCATCAGCTCTGACAGCAATGAGTGCTCACCAGCTTTCAAGATAACACATTCCAATTTCCCTAACTATCATTGCTAAAATTGTCTTTCTTTCTCTGTAGCAGAGATTTTCCACTATGTCTTCAGATGCTATTCTATTTGTGATTTGTGGAGAACAAATCAAATCTTCACTTTGCATGATAGATAATCCATTATTTCTCACGTGGGGCTCCATAAAACCCCCCTCTCTTGGGATATAGCATCCCTGCTCCAAGGACCACCTGGGGTTTAGTGATGGCCGTGATTCTCGTGAGTCTGGACCAAAGGCAAGAATGTTGATGGGCTCTGAGCAATGACACTTTCCCTCCCTGCCTCAAGTTGTGCCCCCCTCACCCTCTCATTTTTTCAAGACAGCGTTTCTCTGTGTAGCCCTGACTGTCCTAGAACTAGCTCTGTAGACCAGACTGACCTCAAAACTCAGAGTTTCTCTTAATGTAACCTAGGACTGTTTTGGGTTTCCCAGAAACTGTGAGAGCTAGGATTCTCTTGTCCTGTCCATCTGCGTTGAATTTTCTTATCACACAACAGGATTTTACATCAATTTTTCTTAAATTGAGTCGATGCATTTGCCTGATAACATCAGCCTGTGGTCCTTATTGAGGGATCTCAACTCTGCCTGCCTGAGTAGCTGATCAATTGCTAATCAGTTTCTATGTCCAAGACAGAAGTTAAACAAAACGAAGTAGATGGGAAAGCTGGGTCACACTGACCACACTTCTCCCAAGTTAAAGTTGACCCCAGTCCACCAACCAGTTGCTGATGGCTTGATTTGATTGTCCTGCAGGCCTTGTTTTTCATACTCAGTGACCCAGGAGGTGATAGTTGCCAGGCCAGATTCCCAGGATGCTGTTTCTACTGCTTTCTCTGAGTAGTACTGCCATCAAACCTAAAAATGCAGTTCTTTTGGCAGGAATTGTTCCAAGTCAAGCTTGAGTCATCTGCCACTTTCCTGTCTGAGCTCTGAGTGGTTGCTGCCAAGCCCAGAAAGGTCAAGCCCAATTCAATGGACACATTGTTGAAGACCTAGGTTCTACTCTTTGAGAATATGGCAGAGTCATCTACACTGTTACGTGTGTACCCCAGTGCAGTGACACTCAAGAAAGGCTTCTTCTGCTGTGTAGATCATAGAAATTTAAAGAAAGTGAAAAGAGCCGGGCAGTGGTGGCACACACCTTTAATCTCAGCACTCAGGAGGCAGAGGCAGATGGATCTCTGTGAGTTCAAGGCCAGCCTGGTCTACAAGAGCTAGTTCCAGGACAGGCTCCAAAGCTACAGAGAAACCCTGTCTCAAAAAACCAAAAAAATATATATAATTACAAAGTAGAAGTGGAAACTGGATTTTAGGGGACAGTATTAAAAACTGAGTTTTCAAATCCCATCCAAAGCAAGTTGATCAGTAACTCCTTAGGAGGCAGGCCTCTGCAGGTAAAACGGTGGTTCCCTAGGAGAGAGCCCTACCCTGGCTCCTTGGAAAATGAGCTCACAGTTCCACAGATTGAAAACACACAAGAAAGAACCATTCACTCCCCCAGTACACAATCTAGCCCCCACCCCACAGAACTAGGGTCTTCTCATGTCCAACATCAGTCTCCCCGACTTGGGCCCATGTTCTCATTTCTTTCTTGGGCAGTGTTTCTGAGAATCCCCAGCGTCCCTCCTCAGCCTCCTCACTCTTCAGATCTTTGTACTTTGTTCCTTCATTCTCCTCCCTCCAGCATCACAAATGACTGGATCCTGGAAGATACGGCTGTGAATTCTTTTTGGCTCCCTTCCTGCCGGCCCCACTGTCTGCCTGCACATGACAACCGTGAACAGCTGTGGGGAGGGCTTTCAACTGCCTGGCTTCTTGCTGCAGTGTTTCAACACCAGGGTTCTAGGGCTTAGCTGTACAGGAGAAGGAAGAGAAAAATGGCAAAAGAGTTAACCTAAAATCCCCATTACCTCGGTCCTCAGACTTTCCTCCCCTTTTTCGGGAAAACAAAGACTTTGACAAAGGCCGCAGAGATATTGGCAGCTTATCCCTCTGGATCATCATTGAGATGATCTCATGTGTTGGCCCCAGAGGCAGCCTTGTGTTGCTCCCCGGGACTCTGTGGGTATTGCTGAATGTTGGATGTCTGTTTGTTGTTGACGTAAGAATCTTAGCATCCTGCCCTTACCTGACCACCTCCTCACAACCTCTAGAAGTCTACACTAAACAGAGGGGAGATAGGCTGTCACCACAGAGCCTGAAGCTGTAGCCAGGGCCCCCTGATGCCACCCACCAACCCAAACTCCTATCAACCGCTCCAGAGAAGAGAGTCCCTGGGAGGCAGGGGCTTCTCAGTTACACACTTTCTTCCAAACGTACAGGACGCACAGTGGACATTTGGGAATGTCTGCCTTGCTTCTCCCACTGTCACTGCCCCCAGGAACACTGCAGATACTGTGGATAAGGGGTCAGCACCTCATGCCCACCAACCCTGCTGCCTTTTACCTCTTCTCCCTCCCCAGTGCCCATTCCCTACTGCAGGGAGTCATACACAGTCCTCTCTCTTGTTTCACACGGGAAGATAGGAGCAGCCATGGCCAAAGACCTTCATCCTCAGGGCTCAGCAAGAGTGCTTGTCCAGGCTCCTAATCTAAGCATTTCCAAAACTATGAACATGAGCCTAGGCAGTTTGAATGCTCAACTTACTAAACCTGGATGGAGGTGGGCGGTCCTTGGACTTCCCACA
>NC_022031.1:30564262-30568040 GCF_000317375.1 Microtus ochrogaster
GGGGAGGGGGAGGGAAATGGGAGGCGGTGGCGGGGAGGAGGCAGAAATCCTTAATAAATAAATAAATTTAAAAAAAAAAAGAATATGAAAAAAAAACAAAACTATGAACATGTATAGCACAGCATAGAAGTGATGTGATTTCAGCTTGTCTACAAGAACTTCTTTTACATCATTGTGTTTATTTACATGTATATTTGAAAAGTATAACTCCTAGCTAAGTGTGGTAGTGCACACCTAAGACCCAGCACATGGGAGACCAAGGCAGGAGGATTGCTGCTGTGAGCTCAAGATGACCCTGGGCCACATAATGAGTTCCAGTCTGAGCTGTAGAGTAAAGAACCCTTTTTCAGAAGGCAAATACAAGCAAGGGTAATTCATGTGTTAAGCCTGAGTTGGCAGCTATTTTTCCTTGGAAACTAGGTGTCCTTCCACAGAGGGACAGTGTCGGCAGGGGGGTATTTGCAGCCTCTTTTCTGCTGCTCAGGGAAGGGAAGGGCAGGAAGCTGGCAGAACAGGTCAGTAGAGCCTGATCAGAAAGAGCCTTTCATGTCAGGCTAAGAGAGATGGGCAGTATTGTGCAGAAACCTGGAGTTCTCTGGGCACCAACTGGGCAGAATGCATAGAAAGTACCGGAGAAAAAGAAGATGGCAGCAGGGTTGTCTCAGGCCATAAGTAAGTTACAAGGCCCTGAAATAACATGTTGAAGAAGAGAGAAACAGAGTTGGCTTTTCAAAGATGGGAGGAGGAAAATAGAAAAAGACCTAAAATTGTTAATGTGTCTTCAGCCGGCTATCCTGGCCGTGCTCATTAGACTCCCCACGGTCTAGCCCAGCTTGCCGCAGGAGCCAACTCTCTAAAGATGGGGACTCGCACTTCAGGACGGTAGCCATCCGCCTGTCACTCGAAATGCAGCTGGTATGACTGAGAAAGCGCATTTTTAATTTTCCCTTTGCTCAATTTTAGTGAGATGCCGCTCATAGCTCGTGACTACCGCACTGACGAGAGCATGAGCTCAAACGTTGTCCCTGGTTTGCTGGCCCTTGTGCCCTAGAGCCTAGCACAACACCTAGCGCATAGTAGGGACTCAGTAGAGATTGGTTGAATGGGTAAATTTCAAGAACACCACGAGGTCTAGGCAGGGTTTGCGCCCCATTCAAATCAGTTTATGGCTTTCGTGGAGAAGTCTGAAGGGATGAAGAGAAGGGGTTTTCACAGACATATGCGGGATGTTCCCCAAATGTTCAAACTGGAGCTCTCCGAAACCTCAGGCAAGGCAAAATCAAGCCAGAGGAGCCAGGGTCTGCTTTGCAATCCCTGTTGGTTGGCGTGCTCTTCCTCTCGGGTCTTAAATGCCCGCCCCCAAACACCGCAAGAGGAGTGACCAAAATAGGAACGCACACTGAGAAGGAATTGGGAGAAGAGAACGTGTCAGGACCACTTTTGTTAAGCTGGACAAGGCAAATTTAGAGTGTAATTTTAATCTCAAGTAGAGAGGCGCCGTGCTTGCCCAGAGATTGAGAACGTTCACGTCAGTCACCAGGCTGCTGAGAGGAGCAGATGCCATAGGCATAGCACTCAGATGATAGCTCTGTGACCTACAAAACGGTCACCACATGTGTGTTATAATTTGTACATGCTGGACTTTTATCTAAAAATATACCTGAAAAGCTTGGCTGTTGTCATATCATTCTGATATCTGTCTGGGGCTGGGGCCAGAAAAAATGTTGCTAGATTCTATCTGCATCCAGACACAGAACCTAAACAATCTGAGAAAAACTTCTATCTCTTTTGAAAAAAAAAATGGAAAAGACTCTGGA
Source organism: Microtus ochrogaster (assembly GCF_000317375.1). Classification (NCBI taxonomy): domain Eukaryota; kingdom Metazoa; phylum Chordata; class Mammalia; order Rodentia; family Cricetidae; genus Microtus; species Microtus ochrogaster. The sequence continues at coordinate 30,566,080 of NC_022031.1, forward strand.
GAAACTGATTCTCCCCCTCGCTGGTCACTTAACTTGGGGCTCGGCGCTTACCCCCATGAGATTCTCTGTGCCTTCCCAGCCTATTGCTCAGCAGAGAGTCATGGACTCCATCCTCCTGCCTCTGGTTAGCAAATACCACCTCCCCAGTGCCCTGCAGGCCTCCACTTAACTTCTTGCCTTCCTTTCCTCTGGCCACATCGTAGCAGTACATTGAGACTCTGCCCTATGAGCTGACTTCCTTAGACTCCTGTTTCCCCTGCGCCCCTCATCGCCCTCCACTGAGAAACCCTGCCCAGTGAGCCTTCACTTCCCTTCCCGCCCAGAACCAGCTCTCTTCACTCCAGCAGAGGGTTGGTTATATATGGCATCCTGCTTGCTAGCAGCCATAGGCAGAGTTCTACCCTACCCTGACTGGTCAGAGCAGAGTAGCCTTTTGTGATAACTGGAGCAGGGGACAGGGACTTCAGGAAGGGCAGTGTCGCAGACTCACGCTGCTCCCCCAACCTATTAATTATCACTTATTTATTTAGATACAGGATCCCCTTTTTTTCTGTTTTCACTCTTTTATTTAGGCTTTATGTTTTAATCGCGTATGTTGATTAATTATATCCTCCACCTCACCCCCACTCTCTAACGCCCCACCAACATGTTGCCCTCCAAACTTCACGCCCCTTTTGTGTTTTTAATGCATTAGTTCCAGATGGTGCTGCCCATAGCACATGGCTGTAGAGTCAAGCCCCTGGACATGGAAAAGCACCCTCCCCGCCCCCAGAAAAGTGACTCTCCCTTTCTTAGCAGACGTCAAATGCCAATAGTTCCTTGGCTAAGGCTGGGGCCTCAGGAGCCCCTCCTCCTCCTGTGATGAAATTTTTAACTGGCTAGATCTTGTACTAGTCTTAGGCAGGTGACTGTAGTGGCTATGAGTTCCCGGCATTTCACATTTCCCCTCCTTGGCCTCCAGTTCTTAGAGGTTTTGTGCCTTCTCTTCCAATGTCCCCAGAGGCTGGGGAGAGGAGAGTTGATCACACACGCCCCTCTACAGCTGAGCGCATGGTCGCTTTTGCCCAGCACTTGGAATACTGATTCGCTTCTCTATCAGCCACCACTCACTCAGGTGCAGGATGTCGTTACCTAACCGTGTCTGGCCTCAAGCTCACAATCCTGCCTCAGCTTCCCCAGTGCTGACATTACAGGTGTGAGCCACCACACCCAGCCCAACCCAGCAGTTTTTAAATGGGGTTGAGGGAAAATAGCAAATTTCTATCAAAATTGTTTCCTCACAGATAACCACATTCCTTCAACTTTCTCTGCTGCTTTTGTGGTTTAATGTCTTCGACTTTACTACAGCTGTTAAGGTAAGGTCATTGGTTCGCGTGAGCGCTCATCAGTTTAAGGATCTCTTCACATTCACATGCCACCGCCACCGCCGTCATTCAGCCTTCCCCTCAGCAAGAGTGCGCTCACTCTCGGATGTAAGATGGAAATGGCTACAGAATGGATTGATTATGATCCTATTTAATCTCGAGTGATTGTCTTCCAGCTTGCATTTTGTTACATCCTTTCCAAACATTAATAACTACGCCTAACTGCAAATGAGGCCATTTTCATCTTCAAATTTTATTCAAATTCTGATACCTCTTCGCAATCAACACATAAGCAACAGGGCTGCTCTGACTTCACTCATTGGCTCAAAAAAAAAAAAATATGCTGGAAGTTGATGATGTCTACCCTGTGTGACATCGTACAGCGATGATAACAATGGGTGAAATACTACATACAGTGAAACTGTCCAAAAGATAAAGAAGATGAAAATAATATGCTGTAAAATCTTCCGATATTAAGAAGTTAAAGTTATGTGGACTGAAAAGAAGGAAAGAAAGAAAGAAAGAAAGAAAGAAAGAAAGAAAGAAAGAAAGAAAGAAAGAAAGAAAGAAAAGAAAGAGGGAGGGAGGAAGGAAGGA
>NC_022031.1:30568140-30587972 GCF_000317375.1 Microtus ochrogaster
AAGAAAGAAAGAAAAGAAAGAGGGAGGGAGGAAGGAAGGAAGGAAGGAAGGAAGGAAGGAAGGAAGGAAGGAAGAAGGAAGGAAGGAAAAGAACAGCAGTAGAATCCTAAGACCCCATGCCTTCCAATAAGGGTCTACCAGGTTCTACACCTATGCTGATAAAATATTAATATGTGCAAGGCCTGGTTCTCAGGCAGGGTCTCAGTCTGATAAAGCAGTAACGAGAAGCACCTGTGGCTCCTCTTTTCCATCCAAAGGACATACCTGGAAAGAAGCCTTAGTTAGTCCACGGCATCCAGCAGTGTCCGCCTGCTCCTGTGAGCAGCCTATGCCACTAATTAGAGCTTCAGTAGCCCTAATCACAGGAGTAAATTAAGCCGGCCTACGCACACAGTACTTATAAGGGGACACGGCCCGTGTTCATCTGTGCATCCAGGTGTGCTTTTCCACTTTCATTTCACCCAAGCTGTGGGGAACATAGTCAGATGGAAAGAATATTTGTGTTGTGACCGGAGGAAGCATCTACACTGCCTGAGACTTCCCAGTTATTTCTTGCCTTTGGTTTATGCAAATGTGGGCTATATTTTTGATGACTTGGTATCTACAGAATGAAGGACAGAACCAACAGTTTGGATAAATTTCATCCCAGAAGTTTAAAGTTGGCTGTCTAAAACACAGACTGTGCTTTTTTTTCTTGGAGACAGGTGATGAATAATACTTGCTTTTCAAAATAAGCTCCCAGATCTTGGCACTGGCATAATTTTCTTTTGTATTTTTGTTTTGTCTTCTATTTGGGAGTGAACAGGTACTTATCACCCTGTAAACAGGGGAAATGAACTCCACAGTCTATGTAAAGTGAAAGGCCACAGAAGTACAAAGGAGAAGTAGATCCTGCTAGTGAGAGAATGAGGAAAGCATAGGCACAATGTCAACAATTCGGAAGAGGGCGTTTTGGGGTTAGGTACCCCTCCACTACACCCTAGGGCGCCTTCCTGACGTTTTGTCCTTCACAGCAGCTAGCATTGGCCTGTAATTGAACTATCCTATCTGCCCTGTTTCCCCATCTGGATTGCTCAATCATGGCGCATGATCTCTCCGTGGTGTCTGCCGTGGTTTTTAGTCAGCAAATCTCCTACCTGAAATAAGGAGTGTGATAGCCGTTAGGTTAATGACAAGTTCATGGATGTTCTAGCATCGTTGTAGAAAACGGAAAGCGTATGGTGTGTATTAAATGAGAATGGGAGAAGAAAGCAACCCGATGGCCAAGGCTAGAGAGCTGGAATGCCAGCCAACACGGTGGCATCGGTGCCTTCCCAGCCACACCTGGCCTCTGTTGACATAGTTACTTTGAATGGGGAAATATCTCAGGCATTCCAGCTAAAGTGCCTGTCTTCTCTGCGTATTGGGGACACATAGGCTTCCCCTGGGGAGAGACTGGGTATCCAGGCAGCAGTGATTTATCTCTGTGGATTGGTGTGGATGAACTAGTAGAACCCCCCACCACCACCAACTGCCTAGGAGTTTACAACCGGAGAACAAAGGGCAGACACTCCCTGGAGCTTTCCTGGGCACTCGCCTGCCATTCATTTTCGCGTGAGCTTATTCACACATGGGGAGCTGTTTCTGAGTCAGGAATAACATGTATTTTATAAAAATGCATTCAGTCTCTGGTTCGTTTTCCCTTTGACACCCACACAAGCATACAGAGAAATGGCTGCTCACCTTTTTATTTGAACTGCCTGCTTATTTCCTTCCCTCATCCCTTTAAAGTCCTATGTTAAGACTTTTGTGTTTACGCCTTGTGTTTTTAAAGCCACTGCAACCCAGCCAGTTAATGTAGGTCATAGTGGAGCTTGCTCCGGCGGATGGCAGACAGCCTTGAAGGGAGCCTGGGCAGCCTTCACGGGTGTGCTGCAGACTTCACGCTCCGGGCTTTAGTTTCCCCCCCCGCTATAATTACGAGCAAGAAGCCTGTGGTTAATTGCAAAGCGTGAATGGGAGACATTCTTGACTTATCTGCATTCATTGCCTGTTTGTAGTTTCTCTGTTGAGGTCTCCATCCATGTTGCTACAGAGCATTTGGCAGTGCTTCCGCGGTTGCTTGTGAATTTTTATGATCTGTTGCATGTTACTCATGCAGTTTCCTGCCCTGTAATGGTATCAGTTTTCCAGACACAGAGGACTACAGGCTGAAACCCAGGAGCTCGCATTAGCATAAAATGTCCCAGTTCTGTCAGTTTGATTAATTTGTCTCTTTGTCTCCACTCTATATGATAAGTGCTATTAATGGTTGCAGCACTTCATATGTCAAAGTCTTTCTTCCTAATGACTTGAAAATGTGGTTTATTTCCCCCCTTTCTGTACTATTTTTCTCATTTCGCATTCCACTCAGTATAGATTTATGCCATGCTCTTTCATTGTCTTCCTGGTTGCAGCACTGGAGTGATTGCATATGGTGGAGGGTGTGCAAAGATGTGTTCCCAGGGGCGGCAGCTGCTGATGCAAGCTGAAATAGAGCCGGCGTATGCTCAGCACTTTTCCCAGAGGCCTTTTATTTATTAGAAACAGCCTTGGTACAGGACAGCTCGGATCCTCATTTAGTGAGATGACTTTTTTTTTCTTGCCTCTCCGAATGCTACAGTGACTTTGCTCTATTTACTGGCACTGCCGTGTAATATTTTTAACCACCTTGTATCTCACCAGTGACTTTGCCTAACATAAATTGTAATATAATCTCAATATATAATGAACTCTAGGAAAGACAGGCTCCATTTGAAGTAATAAGAGCTTGACAGCTCTATGGTTTAAATGAGAGAACCCTATTTGGAAGGTAGCATCCGTGCACGCTCCACTGCTTTGAAATGAATCTCGCTTCTTTTGCTCTGATTCTCACACCGTCTTTAGAGGTTGTTCTTTGATGAGGAAAGGGCAAAGGAACTGCGTGGCAAAGCTACAGCTCTTCCCATAAGAAAAGAATATGAAGAAATGGCTTGGTTTGTTTGTTTGTTGTTTTGTGTTTTCTTTTTGCCGAGGTCAGTCGCTGGACTGGAACCAGCATCATTAGTGACTGAAATGGGTACTAATCGATCCAAGCCAGCCACTCTGAGTAGCTCAGACATTACTATGGGTGCGGTACATCTGTGATACAAATGTAACAGCAGAATTGAGGATTAGAGTAACAGCTGATCTTCTGCACATGTTTGTAAATTCATACACTTGAAACATCCCAGTAAAGTGTACATTTTCCCCCAAGAACTCCTTGTTTGCAGTGTCTTTCTCCTCCGTGAGAAGCAATCTGTGCAGAGGAAGGGCTAGCTTGTTTCCTGTGGTATCAGAAGGTATCAGTAAGTCCTTTGTACATGGCAATTTTTCTAAGTTGCAAAAGTGGAAAGATAATAACATTCAGGTTTACAGACAAATAGCGAACTGAGTGTGTTACCTCTGGGCAGGACCTGTGATCCTGTGAGAAAGCCTGGAAGGAAAGCAGGCTTGTAAATCGAGAGCAGACCTCTTTGTGATGAAGAAGTGGAAAATGGAGACCGCAATCCCAAGCAAGCAAGCTCACAATTGCCTTTTTCTATTCTGTGTGGTCTTTACCAATCTAGAGCTAGCCAGCCGGCGATCAGGATGACTCTCCTCCTAAATCGGTTTCTACCTGAGGTAGCACCATGGGTTTATTTCTTTAGTAACAGACTTTCTTAATGCCATGATCAAACAGAGCTAAACACATGAATTCCTGCTGGGTTGGCATAAAAAATTAAAGTGGTGATTCGGGATAAAGAAGTAGAGTGTGATCATTCCATTTGAGCACCTTTGGAGTCTATAATCTTCATTCGAGCCATTCATACAATGAGCAAACCAGAGGATGCTTGGGCAGAAGAGAAAGGCGCCTTTTGCTGCCCACATGAACAGTTGCACAGGGAAATACAAGACTGGAGCATTTCGTCTGTTATATCATTGTTGTTTACAGGTTCTTTCTGGTTTATTTTGGGGTTTACACTGGCAGTAGCACCCTGTGGTGAAGATGCACTCCAAGGAGAGAGTAAGATCAGGAAGAGGACAGAGGATAAGGACCTGGCCTGGGGCTGCTGTTCCATCTCTCTTTATTTTTGCTTGCTTTCTTCACTCCAGTCCTGCTTCACAAAGACCACTCAAGCTAGTTCTCGTAGCTCCGCCCTCTCTGTGACATCGTGACACTGTAGCAGATTTCACTGTCTGTCTAGTGGCCTCAGAGCAGTGGGGGATCTTGCTTACTATCGGAGAAGTGACATTCAGGCATGACGGCATGAATTAAGGATGGCGCTTAAAAATCAACTCTTAATATCCCAGATTCTGTGGTTCTAAAATAGATTCAGTGTGTTCTGGCTGGGAGAAAATGCATGAGCCTTTATTTATGTGTGTATCTATCACTAAAACAGTGTTGGATCAATTAAATTGGCTTTGTTTTTCTCCTGTAGTATGGGCACTCTATTATGAAAAAAACAATGAAGAAAATCACTTCATATCTTGTCAAGTTTTTTCCTCGAACTTCTGAAAGCTGATATTGCTTTCTGCTGTTAGATCTGAAATGAGGATAAAAGCCCTTCATTTTGATAAGTGGCGCTTTTTTTTTCCTCTGAAACCTCCTCATTTCCACGATGTCTTAACAGAGATATCTCCATATGTACAAAGCTCCCTAGGGAATGACATAGTCTCTGAAGGAGGGTCTTGGAGCCAATTATTTAGCAAGTGGTTGGTAAACCAAAGACAGAAGGGAGATGTGTACTTGCAGACAGGAGCCAAGCCGAGAAAGAAGGAACAAACTGACTTCATGTACACCTCCTGTATGCCAAGTCAACCAAGAATAATTTAAACAAAGTCATAAAGACTTCGGTAACAAAGCAGTAGTAGAAGAATGAGAGACTTGGTTTTTTTTCTTTTTTTCAAATAAATACTATGTCTTGCAGAAATATTTCAGTGGAAGAGAAAAAAGGTAAAAAATGTAAGAAAGATAGGAGGTTGTAAATGTCTCTCTAAAAAGGTAACGACAAGGGATTGCAGTCCCGAGAAACATACATGATCAGTCAAGTTTAATTCTGGGAAGTTGCCGGCAAGCAGAAATGTCCCTGTCATTTCGGTCCCTGTATTCCTCTAGCGATTTCTCCCTTTTCAAATTCCTTTGAAAATTTCTGCACCCAAAGCTTCTTTTTGTATAATATCTGCCTTTCCCCAGAAAACATCACGGAGCCCCAAATCAACAGAACTCTTTTCAGTGGGTACCAGAAGCCAATATTGATTGAGTCTGGTCTGAAATCCCTATAAACTCCTCCTGGCTTGCTACAGCTGTGACTGTGCTCTGTTTCCTATTACTGACTCTTGCACTAAAACATACATCCACTCCACTTCCACACTTCAGATTTCAAGTGGAGGAGAGCTACTCGAGAACCAGCTTTCAAAACTGACTTGTTGGCCTTCGCAGACTTGCAGGCTGTCGTAGGCTGCACAGTAGTGTGTCCTAGCTTCTGGGAGGCAGAGACAGGAAGATCACTTGAATCCAGGAATTTGATGGCAGCCTAGGCACCATAGCAGCATATATGCCTGTCTTTTGAAAATTATTTTTAATCCACAAAAAGATAACATTTTCATCAGTTTGGTTGCAACTAAGCCCTGAGCATTTGTTTATAGAATTCATTTTTAGTTCTGCACATGCATGTCTGTGTGTGTGCATGTGCCCATGGAGGCCAGAAAAGGAATTTGTGTCCCCTGCTTCTGGAATTGTAAGCTGCCTAATATGGTTGCTGGGAACTGAAATAAACTAAGCTTGGATCCTCTATAGGAGCAGTATGCACTCTTAACCATTGGGCAATCTCTAATCCTTGAGCATTCTTAGAGTTCTTTTGTGAATATACCTCACGTTTTGGTCCACTAAAAAAAAGTCAAATATGCTTAGGTCAGACTTTTTAGCAAGGCCATCAAGTGATAATATAGTAGCAATTTTTACATAACAACTTTGACTCAGCACCTCCCAGTTGGCAGCAAGGAAAGATGTCACTTGAGAGCACTGGATGATCCACGGGGAGTAAAGATGTCAGGGGAAATTTCCTTCTGTGATTTACTAAGAACCATAGAGCCTTCGTTTTAAAGATATCCAATCACTTAAGGAAGAGGGCTATTATTTGAAATTTGTGTGGCCCATGTGTCTAGTACAGTGATGACAGTATCGATGAGGATGATGACAATGATAATAATGACTATGATGATGACGACGACGACGATGATGATGATGACGACGACGATGATGATGATGACGACGATGATGATGACGACGACGATGATGATGATGACGGTGATGATGACAATGATGATGACAGTGATGATGACGACGATGATGACAGTGATGATGACGACGATGATGATGACAGTGATGATGATGACGACGATGATGACGATGATGATGGCATTCACCATGTGATGAGTGCTGCTGCACATATGTGGGATATTTAGCACATGGACTATATGGGATTGTGATAATAAATTGCCACATGCCAAATAAGGAAACCGAGGCCAAAAAAAAGGTTAAGTAATGTGCTGCAACATCACCTCCTAAGCAGAGGAGATTGGATGTCATCCCAGACAGCCTGGTTCCATGGCCCGTGTTCTGAACCCTCACACCCGTGATGAAAATAGTAATACTCAATAGAAATGAAAGTGTCTGTGATTTTACCAGCTGGGAAAATGAAGCCCCAGCTGTCCAGTCTGCCAGCTGTATATTTGCAGGTTTGGGGAACGACTTCCCTTGTAGAACCAGGGTTCCTAGAACTACACAGTAGGTACCATGAACCTGAACTAGAAATTTAGTTTTATCCAAGGAATAACAGAAGAAAAAAAAACATTGAAGAAAATGCAATTTACAATGATAAAAACACCTGAAATTGGGATAAATTGTCACCATTTTTCTTTCATTTTGCCCACTAATGCCTCTCTTAAGTTCAAGCCATCTAATTATGTGAAGACCTTGCTGTGTGAGTCACCTTAACTTAGAAAAGAACCTGCTTGTTCTGGGTCCTCAGTTTTGAGGCACTGAAGACATCTGATTTTTCAGAAGTGTTACAGTAATCATCGTAGTGAGCAAGACAGCCACCTCTAGGGCTGTGTGTGTCCTGGTCACTGAGACCTGGGCATGTGTCACCCTGCATGGCCACGGGATTTGCAGCTGTGGTGAAAGGACCCCTGCTGACCTGTTGAACTCAGTGTACATCCCTTGGCATTAGAGCTGGAGTCAGAAAGCCCAGTCTGAAGCTCAAAGTCTTCACAAGTGACAGTGGACAATGTCCCAGAGGCCCAGACTGCTCCAGAATTACAAAAAAAAAAAAAGGCATAAATAGGGCCTAAGAGGAAGGCTGCCTCTCTCCTGTCTTTTCCACATCCCCAAAAATAGCTACCCTCAACACATGATCTCACACTGTACTGCTTCATCTAAATTCCATTCATCTGTAGCTTTTCAAAAAAATTCGAGACCAGGAATAGTGGCACTTTAATCCTATCGCCTGGGAAGCAGAGGCAGGTGAATCTCCCTGAGTTTGAGGTCAGCCTGGTTTACATCACACAACAGCCAGAGCTCCACAGTAAAATCATGTCAAGAGGGAGGGAGGGAGGGAGGAAGGGAGGGAGGAAGAGAGAGGAGAGGAGAGAAATTCTCAAATTCTTTGGAAACTTCTGCTTTCATCCCCCCCCCCCAATTCCTGTATCTGATAGTACCTGTAGCACAGAGTGAATGACTGGCATCAAGAAAAGTTCCTGGCTGCAAGGTCTGAGCTCTGCCCTCTATCTCTCAAGCTTCTGAGACCTCACCTGCCTCAGCTGTTTGGGAATCTGCACATTTCCTGTTATAGTAAACACATGGTAAAGTTGCCTAGATGGTTTCCAGCCACAGCTCATTCCTCAAGAGCAGGGTCCAGGCTGTGACTCTGGTTAACTAAACACAGAAGCAGTGTGGAGCTGTGTGAGCTGGTCTAGGTCTTGAACTGGCTGGTAAGTTGGCCTTGTTCCTACAAACTTCCGACTCTTCCTCCTTGTGGCCTGTCCCTCCCGCCAGTGTCGCTTGTTCTAGCCACAGTTGGAGCTCTCCTGGACTTCTGTGACTAGTTTGTCTCTGCGAGGCTGGTCCCCCAATGCAGCTGGTGTGATCTCCCGATGCCCCTTGCTGGGCACCCTGCTGTGCCTCTCCACTGCCTGCCAGCCCCTTTTGTGGATGAGAATGGCCTTTCCAGTCTTGCCCTCTGCTCTGCCCTCTCCAGCGTCATTGCTTCTCCCCACAACTGATGTACCCCTGCCCCGCAGTCCTGTGCCTGTCTCTTGTGTCTTTGTTCATCTCTCCTGCTGCTCCAACAGTCTGTGTGCCAGTGTTAGACACGTTTCCACCAGCAGCTTTCCGTCCCTTATTACATCCCGACTTTCCTTTGCTGGATATAGCTGCTGACTTGTCCTGGCTCATTAGTCCAGAGCCTTACCAGCCAGGTCCCCTTTCCTCAATTATGGTTTTGTGTTCCCCACTCCCTCCAACCCCCGCTGAGGCATCTGACTCACAGACGGTGGCAGGGATGCTTTTGTTAAAGGAATAAAGTGGTCTGTACATTACTGTGTGAAGTTGGCCATCACCAGCCTTCTCCCTCTAGGGGAAAATTCTGGTCACATAGCTTTGTTCTGGATGAGTGACACCTCAGCCTAGAAACCTAATCCAGACAAGTCTTTTGGGGACACGTTTCTTCCAGAATCACTGTCCCTTATGGTGATGGCGCGCCAAGAGAACTACAGAGTGACTGCCTTAAGATGTTGTTAGTTGTTGGTAAAGTTAGCAGCTCCGCGTTCTCCTCCAGTCCAGGCTCAGCACAAAAGAGCCTTTTAAAGACCAGCGTTCAGTCTTCAGTTAAAAACATATATGCTGGATGATGGACAGACAGGAGGCTCACAGTCCCTTCCCCGCCTCAGAAAAGCACAGCATTTGAATTTCCCATATGTGTGTGAGGCAGTTTGCTTCCCCAAACTCATCCCCAGACTTTTCCTTGTGACCCAGATATAGGGATATCTTGTGTTCTCTTGCTCCCTCTCCTGGCCTGGCCTGTCTTTAGCAAGATCATGTCTTAGAATTTGCAGTACTGGGTGAAGGAGGTCTGAGCAAATGAACAAAGCCACAGTCCAGCTCGGCAGGGTTTGTTAGCAGAACCATGGAAAATCAGAAACGAAATCTTCTCTTTGTATTTGCAGTGTAGCTTGACTAAGTGAGGAGGAGGGATGTACTGGCACTGAAAAAAAAGTGAGCCTGGCATCCTTTCGGAGGAGTGAAATGCTTCCCAGAAAAAAAAAGAAAAAAAAAAAAGCATTTCCCAAAAAAGCACTTGATACTACATTTTTTCAAATGCCTCCCTGAGGACATATAGAAGCTTGTATGAATGTGCTGATCTATTAATAGTGCTAGTTAGCTCGTTGTCTGGTCAAGTTCAGAGATAACCCCTTTGACATTCTAGTCCTCCCGTGCTCTCTGACCTGTGACGTGGTGAGGAGCAAACCATATCCCTTCCCCACCAGAAGCCACATGGCACTTTCCTTCAGGCATACAAGCCTGGGATGGGACCCTCCAAGACTTTCCTGGCAGTGGCACTAGAGCTTTGTGCCCCATCCTCTTCATAAGGAAAACCAGGGCTTCAGCTGATTGTCTTGGTGTGCAGCATCCTCGGGGCGCTGACCCTGCTTGCCTGCGTTCTAGGGAGCTTTCTCTCTATAGCGTCTCAGCACTTCACAGTTCTGCCTGCTTACCTTGTAGGGCTTTTCCCCGCTAAGCGTCCTGAGCTATCTTCCCTGCTAACCATGCTGACTTGACTTTACGATAGAAAAGACTGTGTTTAGTTTTTCATGATGACCTAGAAGGACTTGCCCAAATCTAAAGTTTTCTAACTTAGCGGGTTAAGAGAAGATCACTCAGCTCACCGCTTCTTTCTGCCCACCTTCCCTTTCACACCAGCTTACGGGCTGGTGCCCTCTGACCGGCAGCTCTGGACGTGTGTCCTCTCTGAACACCCATCTCTATAGCTTTGTGTGCACTGCCAGGCTCTCCCAAAGAATCATAGCCTTAATAGTTAGTTATTGTATCGTCTCCTTCAAGACATCCGTTTGGTGTTTAGCTGGGTGGAAGGGGGCGATTTCTTTCACTAAGGAAAGATATTCATCCTGGGTGATGATGATGGAATGACTTTTCCTAGAAACCCGTGACGTTGTCCTTTTGTATTTACCGAGATTAGGGTCACAATATTCTGAGAGCAGCAACTGTTTGTGTTAGTTTGGTGCTCTCTCGTCACCTAGTCTGTTTCCATGTCACCTCACTGCGTTAGGCAACCCATCCTCACCCTCTGTCTCTCATATATTGCAGCAGCAATTTTAACAATGGGTGGGTGAGCCATTCTACGCCTGTTTCATGTGTCGTCTGTACATTCTAAGTTCCTCCATGGTAGAATGTAATTTTTGCCTCTGTCAAGTTTACCTCGTGACCCAAATTGGTTTGACGTGAAAATGTGACCCTTTGCTAATGTGTGCTCTTACTGTGTTCTAACAATTACAGAATCATCTTCACCTTGCATATTTTAACCAATTTTATTAGAGTCCATGCAGAAGGCACACGAAAACTTTAAGCTGAAGAATTCCTTATCTAGGGAGACATCGGGAAATATTCAGCTAATATGAAAGAACACTGAGAAACGGCACTAAGAATGATGGTCCGTAAGCAGATGTGTTGTCCAGGTCAGAGGAGGAAGGAGCCTGTTGAATTGCACCTCCTTTGTGAAGGTTTTCCGTGGCCCCTCATTCCCTGCTGATGGACACCCCATCCCCATTCTCCGCAGCTTTCAGGGGTACCACTGTGCATAGGCACTGCTGGAGAAGTCAGGTGCAGAATGCATCTGAGCAGCCGGTACAGCTTCAGCAAATGCTGAAAGTCAAAGAAGGGCTGAGCATCTGATTAGAGACGACAGCTAGAAACCCGAAGTTATTAGAGTGGAGAAAGCTTTCGAAGTCATACAAAGGAACTAAGTAGAAGGTAGCCCCTTCTCAAACAGACCGTGTTAGCAACATCCACCCAGGGATTCTCCAGCCTGCTGCTTGACACTCCATGGAGATACAGGATACACAGCATGGAGGTACAAGAGAAACGAGATGTGGAATCAGCAAGGAGTAGCACCCTTGAGCAGGAAGCTGGCCAGTTCCCTACAGTGGTGACCCTATCTAGGAATTGATGCACCCTGGTCTTCCACACTAATTACGGAAGGAAATGGTGATGCTATCCAGACAGCTACTAGTTTAGTTGACCTTTTCAAAGCTGTGCCACACTGGTAGACTTCTGTTTTAAAAATGTATTGAATGAGCTTGTGGGCCCTGCTGCTCATGAACCAGATACGTAGTGCAGAATATTGCATACTGGGGGACATGATCTTCATTGTGGTTTCTTAGGTTCCTGATTCTCAACTGCAGTAACTACAATTCCACCAAAATTCTAGAACACCCCTGGGTCCTGTGAGCATCTCAACCTGCATCTTTGACAGCATGTTCAGAAATGGTTTGATTCACCCAAAATAAGACCACCTGGTGTTCTTGAGGTTTGGCATTTGTCAAAAGACAAAAGTTCATTTTCAGGATATTTAGATCTCCTTATTTATAGGGGTTTTTTTTTTTTTTTGAAAAGGTATTTTCCCAGTTAGGAGCTATGAGTAAAGAGATCTTACATAATAGTTCCCAGCATGTCCAAAATAGCTAGCCCTAGAACAACCTCCAGAGACATTCTGGATGCACCTGTGAGCTGTTTCCCCTTCTCAGCCTCACTGAAGTCACCATGAAAAGTATGTTTCCGCCCCACAGAAACTGGATATGACCAACCACAGTCATTGTTAGAGATGTCTGCCTCTCGTGCCTCAGCTCTGCCTCCACCAGATATGACACAGTTGACAAAAATAGGGCCCTGTCTTCATGCCCCAGCAACCTGAAGTCCTGGACTCACCACACTTCCCAGTAAAGGCTTACTTCCTGTCCTGTTGGTGGCATTTACAAGCCTATAGTTCTGGTATCCCAGAGAAGGCTGTAGGGAGCCTGCTAGACAAGAACCCAGGAGCCCTGGGCAGATATGGTGATGTGGCTCTGCCGGTAGCTGTTGACTCCTACTCACACACAAAACGTAGATCTCAGCTAGGCAGGATGGGAGGGGTGGCTGGGTGGCGGGCCTGACCTGGGTGTGGCTATTGTAACATCAGAACTTCTCCATCCCAGCAAAGTGTGATCTTCTGTCTGTCCTGGCCCATGGCTTTAGGACAACCATTGATCAGTTCACATATGACTGTTTAAATCCTCTCAGAACACAAATGGTGCCTGCCTCAGTGTTAACTGCCATCCTTTGATACAACCCATGGTAGAAACAGGCAGAGAACAGAAATCAGTCCCTTCAGGGAGAAAAAATAATAATTTTCATATATGATTTTTGTACCAACTTGATGAACAGTCTTAAGTAACCCAGTCAGTTTGCCCCAACTACTTTTCTGTGTGGTCAGTAAAGGACTTAAGTGAGGAGAAATAAAGACTTCGGAAGTACTGTCGTCTATAATTGCTGCTGTAGAAGCCCCACTAGGAAAGCAAGCCATTCCTTTGTTCTTCCTTGCAAGCCCCAACTTGCACTGCAAAGGAAGGGGCTCTGCTTGTCTCTCAAAAGCCTTCCAAGCAGATTCTCTGCGTTTCCTCATAATGTCCGTGTTCATCCCTATTTTGCCAACAAAGGAAGGAAATGGCAGAAGATGAACGACATAGGAATGCCATGCCCATTTGACTAGTGGTCCCTCGGTATACTGGATCCTGGTGGCTTATTAGGGGAAGAGTGGCATAGGAACCCACTTGCTCCCGGGGGTGAAGAAGACAGCACTTTCTATAGGAGACATGTGATCTGCCAGGGTTTTTTTTATTTTTATTTCAGATGGAAAATAATGACTTCATTACTTGAAGGTTAAAAAAAGGTTCCCTAACCAGACAGGACATGTGGCTTCAAGTATGTGATGGTTAACTTGGGTAAGAAGGAGTCTAGCCGCTTGCCTCAGTAGCCCATGCTAGAACAAGCTTAGTAATCACTACTGAGATCTCATGATGTGTGCTTTAGGTTGAAAATTGTGAGAAATAAGGGAGATGAGCTTCCTGCTAAACTCGTAGCACCAGTGATGGCAGAAGCAACAAGCTTGACATGGACGTGAACATGTGAACTGTGTGATGGATGACCAGAGAAGCCCAGGAAAGAGGAAAGACACAATAATTTACTCTCTAGGAGTAAAGCAGGAGGAATTTTTTAAGTTATTGTATTTTTATGTGTGAGTGTGTGTGCATATATAAGAGCACCCACAGAGACCAGGACAGGGTGTGGGTTCCCTTAGTGCTGGAGTCTGGGTACTAGGAACGGAACTCGGGTCCTCTGGAAGAGCAGCAAGCACTCAATCTCTGGGACATCTCGCCAGCTCCAACAGGACTAACTTTCAAATTTTGAGTTTAGCCTGATCATAAATAGAACTGTTTAAGTAGCCCAGTAACCTAGTGGAGAAAATGGCATCACACTGGTATGTATTCTAATAAAAAAGAAATAATTGGAAAGAAAAGAGCAGCGCTGTGCATTCAAGAGTTAAGCGAGTCTAGAAACATGAGGACAGGGGCCCTCTGAAGAGTACGGAGAAAATGAGAAGTCACCAAGTAACACTGGTGTTAATGTAGTTCATGGTGGGTCACATGGTGGGGTTGGTAGGAGCCATGGTTTTGTTGGCATTTACAGTTAAAGCAAAGGAGAGGCATGCTCCCGAATGTCACTCATGAGTAGCCCTCAGAATTCCCTGCAGTCAGCAGAACACTGGAGTGGTCATGGCCCAGTCATAGAATATAAAGGACGTTGCTGTGAGTACCTACCCTATCGATTGATCCTTTCAACTGTCCCTGGACATCTGAGTTGCTTCCACCTCTTGGCTTTTGCAAGTGGTGTGTCTGTGACATAAGTGTGCAGATTCTGTTTAATTCTCTGCTTTGGTTCTCTTGGAGGTAAAAAAAATTACCCAGAAGTGTGACTACTGAGCCATACAGCGGTCCTCTGTATTTTCAGCAGTAGAGGAATTTTCCTATTATTTTTTTTATTTTTGACTGTTTTTTACAGCCCTGACAACTGTGCACGAGGGTTCAATTGCCCGGCATTTTGTCAGCACTTGTTACTGTCAAGAATGACTATCCCAGTGGGTTAATAATAATGGTTAATAATAATCGTGGTTTTTGTTATGTGTCTTCCTAATTGTTAGTGATAAGTAATTTTCATATGCTTGTTGGGTATTTGTGTATCTTTGAAAAATTGCCAATTTGAAGTCTCTATTCATTTTAAATCAGATTATTGAGGGATATTTTGTAATTGACTTATAGGAATTCTTTTCTAGTGTGAACAACCCCTTCTCAGGAGAATAATTTTCATAGATTTTTTTTCCTCCATTCCTAATATCACCTTGCACTTTGTTAATTGTCTTTCAATGAATAATATTATTTTGTTTGGTTTTTGCTTTGGTTTGGGTTTCGGGGGAAGGGGTTGAGATGGGGTCCCGAAACACACTCCATAGACCAGGCTGGCCTCAAGCTCGCAGAGACCCACCATCACCGCCTACTGGGCAATGTTCTTAAGACAATCCCGCCTGAATAGTTTTGTTTTCTTTTCTTGTTCTTTGATGTCAGATCCAGGAAAATCTTACCAAACCCAGAGTCCTGAAGGGTCCCCTACATAAGTTTGGGAGTTTTGGGTTCAAGATATTATGAAAGACTTTTTAAATAACAGAACAGTCGAGGCTATGCATATACAGGGAAGCATGATTCTGAAGGACTAGGAAAACCCACAACAAAATTCAGACAGACACCCTTTTTTTCTACAAAGGAGGCTCATTATGCAAGGAACTTTGTTTCATTAAGACTGGTGCTGAGGATAGCGAAGAGCTCAGAATTAACTCCTCATGTCTGTTAACCATCAGACCAAAAAGGAAGGTAAGGCCAAGGACTAGAAAGCCTGGGTCCATGCACAACAAGAAAGCACCTGTACTCGCAATCTAGATTAATTAAACCCCAAACTACAGAAAGTAACTAGACATGATTGTATTGCAACCTATCATGGTTTTGACATGAATTTTGAGGAATTATGAGCTCAAAATATCATTTGAAAAGCAGACATTTTTGTAGTGGTTTTTGTTGGGGGGGGGTGTTTTTGTTGTTGTTGTTGTTTGGGTTTTTTGTTTTGTTTTTGTTTTTTTAGTGGTGGTCTTCAAAAGACCAAAGAACTATTTCTCCAAAAGGAACATTTCTGAGTGCCTGGAAAAGTATATCATATACTGTAAGGTATATGCACATGGCTGAGCAGCATGTGCTGGAAAGCGTAGGATTGAGAGACATTAACTGTGAGGAATAAATCTTTATCCACGCGCCTCAGAAATCTGATCGAGAGTGGGAGAGGTGACCGTGTCTACAGCAGTGACTACAGCAGTGACCGCAGCCCTGATTCAGGGCGAGGTTCCTCATGAAGGCAATCCATAGCTGCAGGAGGGAAGCAGAGGACGCAGAACTGGTTCAATCTCAGAGGCAGAGTTTCCCGACTAAGGTGAAGGACTCTAATGAGGGCCTCTGCCTCTCATCACCGGGGTCTCTCAACAGGTTTAGTATTTTCTGGGCGACAATCAAGTGGCTGGCAGTTTGAAATGATTAGAGGGGATGACAGGGCAAAACCAGGCCTTGCCTCAAGAGAGTTCTGTGCTTCTGACTGGAGAGAAGGTCACTTAGAATGGAAATTAGATGATTTTTTTTTAAATATCTTTTTTTAAAAAAAATAGACCTTTGGGGGTGGTTTTGCCGATGAAACTATAAACCCCAGTGCACGTTTTACTCCTTCACTTCTAGTGAGTGGGATGCTTCTCGCTTTCATTTTACACTGCAAAGTGTAAAATGCTACTATTTTACGTCTATTTTAAGATCTGTACTTATATTGAAATCGCATTCTAAAAATTGTTCCATGAACTCCCTTGCATAATCTTTCAGAAGGGAGAGCTGATATTTTCACTGTGTGCTGTTTGGGTAAATATGAATATATTTATATCTGATATGACTTCTGCCTGTCATTTACTGGAGAAACATAACTGTCTTGACCTGAGAGAGAAAATCACGGGTACCTCACTCATATGCAAGTGCCAAGCTAAGGAGTAGAATGACCCGGTCGAAATGAAGGCTCCCCGGCCCAGGAGGTTGGCAGTTGTCAGGAAGGGCGCCATTGTGTGCTTGTGGCCCTCTCAGTTCTTCCTAGCCCTGCAAGAACCAAAGGAATACAAAAGGGGGGGGGATCTGTAGCCCGGTGACGGCTCCAAGCCATCCAATGCTGACAGAGCTCACTCTTTTGCTGCCTCTAGACACCAGCGTTCCCAGGCTGTCTTTCTCACCTGGGCACCACAGTGGTACCCTACCGAAAGAGCCCTCTATTCTTTGACACTATCTGTTACTCTTACTGCTGTGGTGATAAAATGGTATTTAGCTGACAGAATTAGCTCAAGGGAGGCAGGGCTTGGTTTGACTCACAGTTCAAGGGTCCCGTCCATTGTGGCAGGGAAATCATGGTAGCCAGAGCCTGAGGGTCACATGGCCTCTTCAGTAAAGAAGCACAGAGAGGTGAATGCTTAGACTTAGTTCCCTTTCCCTTTTTATACATTCCTGGGCACCCAACTTATGCAATGATATTTTCCACGTTTATGGTGGGTCATTCCAACTCAACTCAACCTAATATAATCCTCCACAGACATGCCCAGAAGCCTGTTTCTTTGGTAATTCTAGATCCTATCGAGTTAATCATGGCAAACATTGTCCAGATTCTAAAGTCTGATGTTGAGCTGAACCTGCTTGTTTCTTATCTATAAGAAGAGTCTATCCCCAGGTAAGAAGAGGGCATTGCACCTATGCCCCAGTAGATAACCCACCATCCACCTACCCACCCAGGCATCCAAGCAAGCCTATTAAACTCAGTGGGTCACAGAGAGAAAGACATGAAAGTGAGAAAGGGTCGTGTTGGGAAGGGGAAGGGCTGCAGTAGAATTGAGAGGACAAGAAAGGGTGATTAGGGTCGATTTCATCAAAACATATACTTCCATGAAATTGTCAAAGAACAATTCTGTAAAGGAATTTTTAGGAGTTTCATTGAGCAATGGAGAAATAGAGAAGTTATCTCCAGTCTAGGAGATAGGCCCAGAATCTGAATCATGCAAATAACACCAAAGTATGAAAATTCACCCACGTTCATCCCAGTGAGGTAGCACATCCAGCTGGCCAGACATCTTTAAATAGACTTGACTACAACTGAATCCTGTGGAAATACAAGGGAATTTGCAATAGCATGTTTCCACGTTACACAGGATTTCTATTCTGCCTCATTTCAGAGATAAAGAAGTAGGAAGAGAGCTTGGAAGTTGAACTCTGCAGGCGGAAGACTTAGTTAAGTCATGTGACTTCAGTAGGTCCCTGCTGGCCTTTGTCTTTCTTGTCTAAAAGAAATGGATGATTGAGTCAGGAAAATTGAAAACAGTGACAGTTGTTTTAACTGGAAGGGCTGGAAAAGAGGGAAATGGTTCCACAGGTGTTGAGAAATAAGAACAGAAAAGGAATAGTTGTTAATACAGTTATTAGTGACTTCAGAAAGCATCTACCAGGCCTACAGCTGGAGGAAATAAAAGGAACCCACGAGCAAAGATAGGATACTCAAGAATAAACCCAAGGCAGAGAAAACAGCTCCCTTCAGACAGTCGGCCAGTGAGCTGAGGGTCAGTCACCACCAGAACCCACCACCGGGCATGACAAAGAGGACAGGAAGCAAGAAACCCTGCTTCTCACACTCTGTTCTCCCGCTGGTGCCCCAACTTCTGTCTTAGTTATTCTTGTGTTCCTCTGAAGAGTCACCATGAGTAAAGGAACTTTAAAAAGAGAGCATTTTAAGACTTTGCTTACAGTTTCAGAGGGCAAGTCCATGACCATTGTTGGCCTGGAGCACGGCAGCAGATAGGCAAGCATGCATGGTGCTATAGCAGATTATGAGAGCTCACATCCTGAACATGAGTTAGAAGCAGAAAGGGGAGGGGGAGGCGAGAGAAAAGCCTGAAGTGGGCTCTTGAAACCTAAAGCCCAATCCCAGTGCCTCCAACAAGGCCATACCTCCTAATGCTTCCCAAAACAGTTCTGCAATTAGGGACCAAGCATTCAAATACATGAGCCTGTGAGAGCCATTTCTTTCAAGCCACTACATTTTGTCTAAATCATACTAGAATGATCAGCAATTTTATGAGGTTGGTCGCCTTAATACATTCCTCCTAGTAACCAGGTTAATTAGTCTAACACATACCATCTGAGTGTTTTGTGCTTGTACAGCATGATGTGTTAAAGGGGAAAATGTGACACGGATTAACTATAGAAAATTAAGGTTAGAAGTGACAAATATCAGCAAATGTTGGTGAGGCTGTAGAAGTGAAATCTGGTACAGTCACCATGGAGATCAATATCAACACTTCTTCAAAACCTGAAAAGGCTAGGTAGTGGTGACACACACCTTTAATCCCAGTGTTAGGGAGGCAGAGGTAGGCGAATCTCTGAGTTCAGGGTCAATTTGGTCTACATAGAGAGTTCCAGGACAGCCAGGGCTATTCAGGGAAACCCTGTCTCGAAAAACAAAGCAAAACCTGAAAAACTAGACCTGCCATAAGACCCAGCTAGACCACTATGGGCATATTCCTGAAAGACACTGAGCCCTGTCATTTTATATCCCAACATGGTGTGTGTGTTTGCTGCCCCAGTCACAAAAGCAATGAAATGGAACCAACCTAGATGTCCATCAGCAGAGGAATGGATAAAGATGTGGTTTATGTACACAATGGAATGCTATACAGTCATTAAAAAAAAAACAAAATTTTAAGGAAAATTGTTAAAGTGTGGTAACCCAGGTTCAGAAATGCAAATACCATAAGCTAGCATCTCATATTTCAATCCTTGATTTTAATTTTTTTTTATGTGTGGGTACATATGTGAAGAGTAGCTAAGATCACGAAAATGTAAAGGGGATCATGACGGGGAGAAGAGTTCTTAAGAAAGTCGGGGAGGATAACAGGACGGGACTGGAACACACGTGACATACAGAAAAGAAGGGCACAGGTGGGAGAGGCGGGGGAAGGGTGTAGGAAAAGAAGATCAAGAAAGACAAAGGGAGGGGGCTGGAGAGATGACTCAGTAGTTCACAACACCGACTGCTCTTCTGGAAGATCAGGCTCTGAGTCCCAGCACCCATGGGCTCCGGACCATCTGTAACCCCTGCTGTGGATCAGATGCCATCTTCTGGTCTCTACAGGCATTGCATGTGTGTGGAGCGCAGGCAAAACACCCATATGTGTAAAACAAATAAAGTGAAATTAAAAAAAAAAAAAGACAATGTATAAAAGTGATATAACAAAACCCATTACTTTGAGTGCTCATTTTTTAATATAAATAGATAACTTCATTTGTAGAAAAATTAATATTAAAGCATTATCTTTGAGTTGCTTCGGTGTCGTGGTGCGGATAGTCACGTTTCGTGCGTGGTCACTCAGCAAAGATGCCTGAGGAAACCCAGACCCAGGACCAACCAATGGAGGAGGAAGAGGTCGAGACTTTTGCCTTTCAGGCAGAAATTGCCCAGTTGATGTCCTTGATCATCAACACGTTCTATTCGAACAAAGAGATCTTTCTGAGGGAGCTCATTTCCAATTCATCAGATG
>NC_022031.1:30590582-30592583 GCF_000317375.1 Microtus ochrogaster
TCATCCCCTATAGTTCTGCATGTACTAGTCTTAGAAGTAAGTACACAAGCTAAAACAACAGGAATTCCCCATGTGGCTTGTACCAAGAACAAAATCCTAAGCTTCCCTAGGTCTTGTAACTGAGCAAGGCTTGTGAGTGGAAATACAGTGCCCAATCACATTCTGCTTTAAAAGGTAAATACAGATGAGAAAAAAAACATAAATAAAGCATTATCTTTTTTGTTTCTTTATGGCCACGGGTCCTTATATATAGTAAGCAAATGCTCTGTCACTAAACTGTATCCCATCCCTGAATGCATGGTCTTAAAAGTTGTTTTTAAACAACTGGAAAATAATTATGACTACATTTCATTTGCCATGAGTTTCTAGAGATTTTTAAAAGATATATACTTTGTTTATACACACATTTTTATTTGTTTGATGTAGTCTTAGTTGAGTAAACTAAAAATAAATGAAGCAAGTGTGTGGGACCAAACGCCAAGTCGGACATTAGTGATAAACACACCATGAAGATAGTGGCCCTGCCTCCTCATCTCCAAGATAAGACAGTCTCTGTCCTGCCGAATAGACCACCATGCTGTGGAGATGGAAACTGAGCAGTCACCAGGGTTGCTCTATTTGACAAGTGCTTTGCTAAGAAAATACATCCTCCCAGAGTGGTAGGCAGCATATGTTTAAGAAGCCCAGAAGCATAACTGTTACCATCATCTTCCCAGTTCCTGCAGTGGCAAAGTTCCCATGATGCCCCTGAACATGCAGGTTTCCATGCTTTGCAAGGCTCTACTTAAGAAACATTGAGGGGTACACATCCTTCCTGGAGGGCCATCCCCACACCTCTGACTTCATCTGATGAGGCTTCAAATGCCGCAGCCATATGTTTATGTTCCGAACCCAATGAGGGAGCCTCAATTATGTGCCTTAAGTGGAGAAGGATGTTCCTAGTCCCATTAAAAAAAAATCTTAACTCCCATTTTAAAAAAATTTTAAGGTGTGTGTGTGTGTGTGTGTGTGTGTGTGTGTGTGTGTGTGTGTGTGTGTGGTGTTTCACTTGTGTGCTGACTGTGGAGACCAGAAGAGGATGTCAGATCTCTTCGAACAAATTTTCCCCTGGGCGGTGGTGGCGCACGCCTTTAATCCCAGCACTCAAGAAGCAGAGGCAGGTGGACCTCTGTGAGTTTGAGACCAGCCTGGTTTACAGAGTGAGTGTGAGTGAGGTTTTTTATTTATTTATGTTTTGTTTTCAAGACAGGATTTCTCTGTGTAACAGCCCTAGCTGCCCTGGAACCAGGCTGGCCTCAAACTCACAGAGATCCGCCCACCTCAACCTCCCAAGTGCTGGGATTAAAGGTGTACACCACCATCCAGCTAGAGTGAGTTCCATGACAGAGATCCACAGAGAAACCCTGTCTCAAAAAACAAACAAACTAGAGTTTTAAGCAGATTTGAGCTGCCTAATGTGTTTCCAGGCCCTTTCTTTTACACCACCAACCAGCTCCCAAATCATGACACAGAGACTTCTTATTAGTTTTGAATGCTCGGCCTACCTTAGGCTCGTTTCTGGCTAGCTCTTTTAACTTAAATTATCCTGTTTCTCTTTGTCTGCCTTTTGCCTTGGTATTTTTTACTTTTCTTTCCTTCTGTATATCTTACTTTCACTGCTTCTCATGTCTGGCTAGCTAGCAACTCCCTGGATTCTGGCCCCCAGACATCTCCCTCATTCTCCCTCCTCCTTTTCCTCTTGTTCCTCTCCCTAGCCTAGGTTTCTCCTCCTATTTATTCTCTCTGCCTGTGAGCCCCACCTGTCCTTTCTCTGTCTAGCTATTAGCTGTTCAGTCAGGTGCCTTAGGCAAGCATGGTGAAACAAATGCAACACATCTTTACATAGTTAAACACACATCCTTGCCTCATTAAACAAATGCCGCATAAACAAATGTAACACACCTTTACACAGTTAAAGTAATATTCCACAACATAAACAAATGTACACACCTTTACACAGTT
>NC_022031.1:30592783-30597743 GCF_000317375.1 Microtus ochrogaster
TAATATTCCACAACATAAACAAATGTACACACCTTTACACAGTTAAAGTAATATTCCACAACATAAACAAGTGTAACACACCTTTACACAGTTAAAATAATATTCTACAACTGTGGGTTCTGGGAGCCAAACTTGGGTCCTCTACAAGAAAGGAATGCTTTTAACCGCTGAGCCGTCTCTTCAGCCCTCCAGCCCCTATTTTAAATATACAATATTTTATTTGATAATTTAACACTTTATGCAATGTATTTTGCTGATATCCACTCCTTATTTTCCCTTCCAACTCCCCCTCCACCTCTCCTAACTTCATGTCCTTTTCTGTATTTGTTTTTACTAAGCTACTGCGTCCCATCAATGTTGCCCATCCAGAGATACAGAGCCGTCCCCTGGAGCAACACAGTAATGGCTGCACCTCCAAAAAACAGTTACTCCCCTTTCCCCAGCAGCAGTCAGTTGCCAGTGACTCCTAAGTTGGGGGAGGGACCTCATGACCCCTTCCCCCATCCACACTAGAATTACGACCCAGCTTAATCTCCTGTAGGTCTTGTGTAACTGCAGATGCCGTGCACTCATGAGTGCAGTGGCCATGTCATGACGAGAAGACAATGTTTCACCAGACTCCTCCCCATCGTTTGTCTGCCCCTCCTCCATGATGGCCACTGAGCCTTGAGTTGATGTACTATCTCATTGAGGGCTGAGTACTTACACTTAGTCTCCACACAATGACCAGTTATGAATCTTTACAGTGACGGCAGCTCATTACTTAAAGATGCCTCCCTGACCAGAGAGGAGAGCGGCCACAAATATATGGGTTGAGACATAAATATTTCGAAGGCAGTTTGATAATCTGTCCTCTTAATAATACAACAGTAGTAGGTTGCACACACACTTCACTTGTCACCTCCCCAGCAATGAGCTTTTGACCAGGTTTACAGTACCAGACATGAAAAATTATCTCCTGTGGCGCTCACATCAAACCCAATTGGTTATCCCCACAAAAGTCATGGGACTCCCGTATATATATATATATGCATATATATATATATGTTTAAAGGCCAACCATGTTTCTTATCATAAGCTCTTCCCAGTAGCAAGATGGGTTCCTTGGGTAATGGGCTCCTCATCCCTCAAATTGCACCTACCGTGTGTCCTGCTAGCTGGGTGTTTATTAACTCGTCTTCCTTGCATTAACTACATGGAAACAGTGAGTCTAGAACCCAAAGGAATTAAGGGTTAAGGGTCAAAGTTCTGATAGGCCATTGTCAATGTGTTGACTCATGTCCATGTGGGTTTGGTGGCCTGGTCTTACTAATTTCAGAACTAACACCTACAGGTTGATATCACTGCCTCATGTGTCCCAATCATTGACTAAGATCAGTAGCCAGTAGGAACACAAAGCAGGAAAATATTAGTCCCTGCACCCTTCCTGGTCTCAGTCCCACATGGAATGTTCTGTCTGCTCTTGATGTGAAGTCTAGTATCATCTGTACAGCATGTCTGTGAATTCCAGGCCAGAGAACAATATAGCTATGCATGATGAAAAAATGTTCTTCAAAGTCATCCATCCAGGATATGCCAATCAAAGGCTATTATTCCAAGTTCTTCCTAACGTTGTACTTGCTATCTGTTCGCCATGCCTTTGGAACGTTTCTGAATGAGGGGGGGGTGGGGTGGGGGTGTGGCTTTAGCCTAGATATGTCCACGTTCATCACAACAAGGAGACGGTGCTCATTAACAGCAGTGGAACGGAACTGGTTTTCTATTTCTAACCACTTCATTCCACTTTATGATCCTTGGATTTTTAAATGCAATTTTATGGGTCATTGGTGTTGGAAAGGATTCTCTGCCTCCCTCCCTTCTTACTTTTTCCCATTATCAGAGGCTTACTCCTTAAGAACAAAGAGTAAATAGCAATGCAGATGTGATCACAGCCTTATGAATGTACAGCTTCCCATCGCTACTTGGACATTGGCCATCTGATACAATGAGCTGATTTAAGTGATCCCTCAAAATAGGCCGGTTGTGGAAGAATCTTTGGAGACGAGAAGGCTAATCTAGTATGTTGATGACCTTTGCTGGCTTTAGCCCTGTTCAGAAGGTGCGATGGGCACTTGCTTTGTGTATTTTTGGACCTATTACCATTACCTGGGGTTCCTCTACAGTGGCCATTGTAAATGTGCACATTGCATTGTATGAATACAGCCTTGACCCACAGTGTAAACAAACAGGGACTTAACAGTGTCCTGGGATCCCGTTGAGTGCATTCAAAGGACCTGCAGGCCACCAGTCTCTTCATTTGCTGGGTTGTCAGCCCTGGCTAACATGGAACTCTTATGTAGACCAGGCTGACCTCAAACTCACAAAGATCTGCCTGCTTCTGCCTCTTGAGCACTGAGGTTAAATGGTTGACCACCATAGCTGGTCTCAGATGGGTTTTTTTTTTTTTTTTTTTACATTTGGCATGTAATAAATGTAGAGTTTGCAAATATCTTCTCTTATTTTGTTAGTTCTCTTTGCACTCTGTTATTTCCTTTGCTATGCATAGACTTTTTTAATTCTGATATAATCCCATTTTCTGTTTTTGCTTTTATTTCTTCATACCCAAAAATGAGGCAGTATATGTTAGGTCATATCCAGAACCATCATAGTCCAGACCAATATAATGGAATTTCATGCATGCTTCTATGCTTTCTTCTAGAAGTTTCGCAGTTTGAGAGCCTACATTTAAGCCTTTCGTATACTTTGAGTGAATGTTTGTGTCTGGGGAGAGACAAGAGTCTGTTTTCATTCTGTATAGTTGTACAGTTTTCCCAGCGGCATTAACAGAAGTGATTGTTCTTTCCCTATTGTGTGTTCTTAGCACCTTTGTCAGAACAGCTGTCTGTAAATGCATGGGTTTGTTTCCGGGCTCTCTGTTTCATTCCCCTGGTCTGGTCCCACGGAATGCTGTGACAATGCCTCCTGGGTCACTGCAGTTCATGTTGTCTTTAAAAAGGAGCAGTACCATGCCTCTCACCTTATTTTTCTTGTAGATTTCTTTGGTTATTCTGGATCTTCTGTGGTTCCATACTGTTGCTACAAAGCAATGTCTACTCATCCTCCCAAAGTCTTAATGACCAACCTGAAACATGATTTCCCCCAAAGTTCACTCCAGAGAGCCCCTGTGTTTATGGCATCCTTATAGAGTATAGAAATAAGAGATTACTTACATGGTTATGTGCTCTCCTCCAACTAGCTGTACCTGAAAAGCCTTACCCAGTAGCCATGGCAGGCCTCCCATAGGCCCATCTAGTCTCTCCTAACTGATAGGCTGTGTATACTCTAGCTCCTCCCCCAAGCCACATGCAGCATTGCCAGTGGGAAGAAGTAGTTGAGAGTTGAGGATACTCAGTCAGGCAAGTATCTCCTTGCTGTGCTAGGGTATAAACCACCAACAGCTCAGCTGAGATGAACTTTTGCAAGGGAACACAGCTGAATACTCCAAGATGGCAGTTGTTTGGCACGGAGGACAGCAACTCACAGCACATTGTAAAAGAAAAACTAATAAAAAAATAAAATAAAACATAAAAAAAAGAAAAACTAATAATAATTAAGAGACAGAGGCAGATTTGAAAAAGCCATCTACTACTATAGGAACTCCATAAAATGTATCAATATGCATCTAGTAAAAGTTTAAATGGAGTTGGGCGGTGGTGGCGGACGCCTTTAATCCCAGCACTCAGGATGCAGAGGCAGGTGGATCTCTGTAAATTTGAGGCTAGCCTGGTCTACAAGAGCTAGTTACAGGACAGGTTCCAAACTACAGAGAAAAAAAAAAGGTTTTAATGGAGTTACCCTATGTTCTAGTTAGGTTTCTATTGCTGTGATAAAAAAAAATAAATAATTTTTTTTTAAAAAGCCTGACTAAAAGGAACTTTTGAGCAAAACCTGTTTATTTTACCTTAAAACTTACAGTCTGTTATGCAGGGATAGGACAGGAACTAAAGTAGAGACCATGGAGAAATGCTTGTTCATCTTGCTTTCTTATACCACTAGGGACCTCCTCCCCAGGGGTGGTACCACCCACAGCAGTCAAGAAAATTCTTCACAGACCTGCTTGCAGGCTAAACTGACAGTGGCATTTCTTTAACTGATATTCCAATTTACGTCAAGTTGGCAAAGGACCAACCAGAACGCCCTGTAACAGGAGAACAGTGCTCCCAACTAGATACCACATGTTGGAATGGGTTACTATTTTTGAGGTTTTGGCCAATGAGGTCCCATAAATTCCCCAAACATTAATGGCTATTGTCATTGCTCTTGATTGCCACCCAGAACTTGATGGTAGGACCGTAGTGCTAATGACACCACTTCCATGGAAGTTTGGCCACTTCTGGCTAGCTTTCACGGTGGTGGGAGATGCTGTGGACACTGCCAGAAGAGAAAGGTTGCATTGGATCGTAGGTTTGCTTGGATAATATGAATGTTTTAACGGTGTTAACTCTTCGAGGCTACTCATACACAATACCCTTCTGTCTGTCTGTCTCCAATTTCATCAGTGTCTTATAGTTTTCACTGTAGAGATCATTGGTTAGATCTATTTCTAAGTGTTTTGTGTAGCTATTGTAAATGGGATTTTTGTTGAAGTCTGTAGAAATGCTGCTGGCTTTTTTATGTTGATTTTTGTATTTAATTACTTTTAGTTCATGATCATAACTTGTAGAATCTTCGGAGTTACCTACTTTTAAAAATAATGTCATCAGAAAATAACAATTTAATTTCTCCCTTTCTTGCCCTTTGTTTAATTCCTTCACACATATAATATTTCCTCTAGACATGGGATGTACTCACTCATAGTTGGTTTCTAGCCATAATTAAAGGACAGTGAACTTATAATTTGCAATCCTAGAGAAGCTAAATAAGAAGGTGAATCCAAAGACAAACATATAGGCATCCCCCTGAATATTAACCTTCATCAGGC
>NC_022031.1:30598534-30626445 GCF_000317375.1 Microtus ochrogaster
ACCCTGAAGAATGGGTCCTGGCTTTACATTTCCTCTCTCTGGCTACAAGAGTAGAGAGGACAAAATGCATTGAGTCTTCTGCGGTAGAGGTAGGTCTTTCCATGAGTTTGGACTCTGCATGCTTCAAGAAGTCAGAGATTACAGAAGTCACCCAATCTTACCACTCCATCTCCCTCAGTGTCGTCGTTTCCCCTGCCCACCCCTGGAAACCTGTGGCCACTGTAGCTTCAGCAAGCACCCATGGCGGCCGCTCTGTTTAATGTGTTCACGTGCTCTGTAGCTCTGTCTGCCTTTCCCCTGGATCAGTGGCAGGGTCAGTAAGGATCTACAGGATACCAAATAGTATATGCAGGGTAAGGAAGCCTACCCCAGACCCCTGCATTTAGATGTTTCTATCTTTAAAAAAAAAAGCAGTTAACCACAAGCAACATATTTTTAATTGTCTAAATCATTGTGTGTGTGCCTGTACATACATGTGTCTGTAAAATACACTGGAGAAGCAGCAAATGCATCATTAGGCATAGCCACGGGAGATTTTAGACAGCTTCATAGTAAAACTAATAATAATAATTAGGGAAGGGATAGCACATGTCCTTTGCTACTTGGAGGCTACAACCATTGAAATGACAGCCAGATTGTGTAGATCTGTATACCCTAACTCTTTCTGAACCAGGAGTTAATTTCTTCTTGACAATTGTCATCATCTTTGGTTTTTTTGTAAGATCAGGTATGACATGATGATGGAAAAATCCCAAGTAGGGGAGCTGGAGAGACGGCTCAGAGATTAAGAGCACTGGCTATTCTTCCAGAGGTCCTGAGTTCAATTCCCGGCAGCCACGTGGTAGCTCACAGCCATTATAATGAGATCTGGTGCCTTCTTCTGGCATTCAGGTAGATATACAGACAGAACACTATATATATATAATAAATAAATGAATCAAAAAGAAAAGGAAGGAAGGAAGGAAGGAAGGAAGGAAGGAAGGAAGGAAGGAAGGAAGGAAGGAAGGAAGGAAGAAAGGAAGGGAGGAAAAATCCCAAGTAGGGCTGGGCATAGTGGTGAACATCTTTAATCTCAGCACTTGGGAGATTAGAGGCAGGCAGATCTCTGTGAATTTGAGGACTCTCTGGTCTACATTGGTGAGTTCCAGGACACCCAGATGTACATAGTGAGACCCTGTCTTGGGGAAAAAAAAAGAAGAAGCAGCAGCAGGAGGAGAACTATCCCAAGTAGGAACCATGGAGAGGAGAGGTTTTCCATGTTTCTTTTAACGTTTTAATGAGAAACTGTTTTTAAAACTCCATAGAGTGCATTTTTGACAGGGCCACCCTGCCATTTTTGTGGTTGACAAGAAGATGTTAATGCTTTCCTTGGCTTCAAGAAGAGTCACAGCACCCCCTCTTGTGTACACTGGCTCTCGACAGGACCGACGGGGACAGAAATGAATAGGCTTCCCATTGTTCTGTGCGTTTTCGCCAGGACATTTCATCAGTGTAAACAGTGAGCCCTTTGTCATCTTGCTTCACCCCTTGACCCTGGTGGTTCTGTTCTGCTCGTGCCGTCAAGTACGGAGGTGGCAGGCACGAGACAGGCACTAATTATTGGACGCGGAAGCATTGCTGACCCAGGACGAGATTAACTGCTCCTTTGCGGTTTTTATTCCAGGGCATTAGCACTGTCTGGTTATCTTGCTTTGGTTGAGAAATCCAGGACAATAGCAGTGCTGATGGTAACGTTGGCAATTTCCCTGTTTGTTTTGCAGGTCACGGCCAGGGGCTTTGGGCCACTGCTCCAGTTTGCCTACACTGCCAAGCTGTTACTCAGCAGAGAGAACATCCGTGAGGTCATCCGCTGTGCCGAGTTCCTGCGCATGCACAATCTGGAGGACTCCTGCTTCAGCTTCCTGCAGACACAGCTCCTGAACAGCGAGGATGGCCTGTTTGTGTGCCGGAAGGACAGCGCGTGCCAGCGCCCCCAAGAGGACCATGGGAACTCTGCAGGAGAAGAGGAGGAGGAGGAAGAGACGATGGACTCAGAGACAGCGAAGATGGCTTGCCCCACCGACCCCATCGGCTTTGAGGCTGCTGCCATTCCCGTAGCCGAGAAGGAAGCCTTGCTACCTGAGTCTGAGGTACCCACAGACACCAAGGAAAACTTAGAAAAGGATGCGTTGACACAGTACCCTAGATACAAGAAGTACCAGCTTGCATGTACCAAGAATGTCTACAGTGCGTCCTCACACAGTACCTCAGGGTTTGCAAACACGTTCAATGAAGACAGCCCAGGCAATAGCCTCAAACCAGGGCTCTCCAGGGGACAGATTAAGAGTGAGCCACCCAGTGAAGAGACCGAGGAGGAGAGCGTCACACTCTGCCTGTCTGGAGATGAAAATGACATCAAAGACAGACCAGGGGATGTTGAGATGGACCGGAAACAGCCCAGCCCTACCCCTACCCCCAGTACCCCTATAGGAGCCACCTGCCTGGACAGATCCAGGAATGTGTCCTCACCTTCCTGTCTACGGTCTCTGTTCAGTATAGCAAAAGGTGTGGAGTCGTCTGGCCTGCCCGGTACATCTCAGCAACACTTTGTCAGGAGTTCGGCGTGCCCTTTTAACAAGGGGATCTCTCAGGGTGACCTTAAAACTGACTACACCCCTTTCACAGGGAATTACGGACAGCCCCACGTGGGCCAGAAGGATGTGTCCAACTTCACGATGGGGTCGCCGCTCAGGGGGCCTGGACCGGAGGCTCTCTGCAAACAGGAGGGAGAGCTGGACCGGAGGAGTGTCATCTTCTCCTCGAGCACGTGTGACCAAGTGAGCACTCCAGTGCATTCGTATTCTGGGGTGAGCAATTTGGACAAAGACCTCTCCGAGCCGGTGCCAAAAAATCTATGGGTAGGGACTGGCCAGTCCCTCCCCAGCTCACAGGCCTACTCCCACAGCGGACTGATGGCTGACCACTTGCCAGGCAGGATACGGCCCAACACCAGCTGCCCGGTGCCAATCAAAGTCTGTCCTCGCTCTCCTCCACTAGAGACCAGAACCAGGACCTCCAGCTCCTGCTCCTCCTATTCCTATGCAGAGGATGGGAGCGGGGGCTCCCCCTGCAGCCTCCCTCTCTGTGAGTTCTCCTCCTCACCCTGTTCCCAGGGAGCCAGATTCCTTGCCACAGAACACCAGGAACCGGGCCTGATGGGAGATGGGATGTACAACCAAGTCCGACCCCAAATTAAATGTGAGCAGTCTTACGGAACCAATTCCAGTGACGAATCTGGATCATTCTCAGAAGCAGACAGTGAGTCGTGTCCTGTGCAGGACAGGGGCCAGGAGGTAGGGAATCCACCTGAGTTCAAACGTATGACCTGCTGTCTCAGTCCTTGACCTGAATTGTTCCTCTCAAGCATCATTCTCAGACTGTTCGTATGTGTTGTCTTAGTTAGGGTTACCGTTGCTGTGATGAAACACCATGACCAAAACACAAGTTGGGGAGGAAAGGGTTTATTTGGCTTACACTTCCATATTGCTGTTCATCATCAAAGGAGGTCAGGACAGGGCAGGATCCTGGAGGCAGGAGCTGATGCAGAGGCCACGGAGGGTTGCTGCTTCCTGGCTCACTCCTCCCCAAGGCTCTCTCTGTCTGCTTTCTTATAGAACCAAGGACCACCATCCCAGGGATGACCCTACCCACAATGGGCTGGGTCCTCCCTCATCAGTAACTAATTAAGAAAATGCCTTACACCCAGATCTTACGAAGCTATTTTCTCAATTAAGATTCCCTCCTTCCAGATAACTAATTTGTATGTCAAGCTGACATAAGACCCACCAGCACACATGTCAAGTTTAAAGGTGACAGTCAATGGTCTGGTAGCAGGAAGTGGACTGTCCCTTCCTTCCTTGGAAGCAGAATGCTGCAAGGTGATTCCAAATTACTCCCTTCAATCTTAGAAAGCCCTCTGTGTCTAACCCGGATTCCAGTGCTCAGTGAGCAGAGGCAAACTGAATGCAGTGGATGGAAGTGTGTTGAGGGGGGTGCTTTCCTCCCTTTCTCCTCCCCTATCTTCTACCGGCTTCGGAAGGATGCCCTCATGTTTGCTCTTCAGCCCTTCATTTTGAAGGGCAATGCATAAGCTCCTTCAAAGTGATGAACTGGAGCCGAATCGAGCCTGCCAAACAGGTGCTTTTCCTGCACCTTGTAAGTATGTCTTGTCAACAAGACACAGGGTGGCTCTGTCTCTATCACAGCGCCGACGACAGAATGTTTATCATCCATCCTAGACATGGGATCCCTGCAGAAGTACCCTCGCCAACACACACAGCTGTGTCAGGGCTCGCTTCCCAAGCTCCCACCAGTGATAAGAAGACATTCATTCAGTGGATAGTGTTTCTGTCCAGCCTGAAAGCATTGTGCTTTGTCGCTAAAACACATATAAAGACTTCATCTGTGGGTCACTGTCTCTGGGAACAGGAGTGGGGACAGTACTGGCTACATCATAAGCAAGGCTCACATAACTACGAGAAAGAAGAGCGGGGGTCCCAGAGGTCCCTAGTTCCCTAGTAATTTGAATGTTGCCAAGACAGATCTAAGCATGTCTAGGTCGTGACCTGGTATCTACTGCACTGCCTTGCTGATTGACAGAGACCCACCCAGAGACTGCCGCTGTGGCTCACACCTGTCTCGGGAGTAGAAGTGATCAAACCCAGTGACAGGTTTTGCCCCGTGTCTGAAAAACACAGAAAGAAGAAATATGGGTTGGGGCTGTGGCCCCATGGCAGGGTGCTTCTCTGCCTTGGCCTGGTCGTGGATTCAGTCCCTGAAAAAAAAAAACGAGAGAAGGGAGGAAAGAGAGAGGAAGGACAGGAAGGGAGGGAGCTGCCCAAGAGGCCAGTGCGCTCCGTACTTGCCTGCTTTTCAGCGTTTCTTGCTCAGCAAAGGTTAGCTCTGCCAGACAGCAGGAATGCATGAGAGGCGAGGTGAGGTAGCCGCAGAGTCCCGTGGGGTTGACTCAGCATCCACAGGACTGCCGGGCAGAAAGCTCCTGCCGGGAGCTCTAACTTCAGGCATGTTTTGAAGATGGACTCCAAAGCTGCCCAGAGCTAGCTGCAGACACACCCTGGCTTCACTTCCTCTTCTTTGCTAGCCTGCCTGGTCCCGGCTTTCCTGTTAGTGTCTGGCAGAAATAGAAAAAGACAGAAAACCACCTGAAAAGGATTTAATTTAAACAATAGAAATTATAAAGGCACTGTGAATGGGTGGCCTTCCTGTCCGAATCTTCTCCCCTGGAGTTTGGGATGGGGTTACCGTCGATGCCCGTGACATGCAGCCCTGTCCCTAACAGAAGAGTGAGACTTCCAAAAGCCAAGAGCAGGTTGTGTTCTCACCTCGTGCCTTCTTTCCTCTGACAGCTTTTGTGAGGTTTGCTTTTTGTCCCTGGAACTGTTTTAAGTTTGCCTCATGCAGAAAGCTAATCACAGGGTCAGCTCCATCCCACAGCTGATCTTCCCAACAACTGGCAGAGTCAGGACAAATGCTTCTGAGCCTTTGAGGTCTTTTGAAGACCCTACACTTAGCCCAGGAAGTCATGTTTCTTAGGAACTATCAGTTTCAGATACCCAAGATATGCCAGCTGGGTGGTGGTGGCACATGTCTTTAATCCCAGCATTCTGGAAGCAGAGGCTGGTGGATCTCTATGAGTTCAAGGCTAGCCTTGTGTACAACGTGAGTTCCAAGATAGCCAGAATTACACAGTGAAACTCTGTCTTGGAGGAAAAAAAAAAAAACAAATAACAAAACAGATAGCCAATGCCGTCCATAGACACATTTTCTTCTCTGTTGGACTAGGTCAATCTCCACCTTAGAACTGAAAACCGTGACACAGGGAGAGGAATCATTCAACCCATGAAGCAGCCACAGACAGGGCGAGTCTCCCCTTAAAATGCCCTTGCATTTAATTTTTATTTTCACTTTTCAAAACAAACCTGTAAAGCATTCATAAGCAGTGAAGGACACATTTGCCAAAACTCCCTGCAGTTTCATGAGTCACACGCCAACTCTCTCGGTAGCTTGTGTTGGGCAGGAGGAGGTTAGCAAAGCTGAGGTTTTTCCCCAGTGGTGGGAGTTACTTCCCAGAACCACCCAGGCCTCGGCATGAAGGCCCCCCTGGGAGTTAGTGACTTGCTTCAGGAGTGACTTGGCATAGGTAGAAGTTCTGCCCCCAAATACACCGAGTTCCCATGAGTTTTAACTTGTTTTCTTGAACTGATCCATAAGATACAATAGTATCTATCTTGGATTCTACCCAGATAGGGTTTGAGTGTTTTCTTCCAAGTAAACCACAAGACACAACGGAGTCTGAGATAAAACCTGGGGCTCCTCTCTCAACCGGCCACCTGCGTAGATAGCCCTGCAGCGCCTCTCCATCTTCTGAGCCAAAATGCTGGACCAGAAGAAAAACATTAACATGCCTTGCTTTCTGTAAAATCTATGACCGTGCTAAATAACTCTCCAGGGGCATAAAACAGACTTTTCCCATTCTGTTCTCCCTTCCCTAGCTTTGAAAAAGCTACAGTTACTGGGTTGGAGAGTTGACTCAGCAGTTACAAGTACTGTCTGCTCTTTTGGAGGGCCCAGGTTCGATTCCCAGAGCCCACTCACATGGCGGCTCACAGCCTTCTTCTGTAGCTCTGGCCTCTGCAGGTACTGCATATTCATGGTGCACTGACCCGACATACATGTAGGCAAAACACCTACACACATAAATCATAAATTTTTAAATAAAAGACAATTTCCATA
Organism: Microtus ochrogaster; assembly: GCF_000317375.1. NCBI lineage: Eukaryota > Metazoa > Chordata > Mammalia > Rodentia > Cricetidae > Microtus > Microtus ochrogaster. Next base: position 30,605,327 of record NC_022031.1, read on the forward strand.
CCGTAAAATTCACCCTATGAGAATGAAAAGCTCAGTGTTTTGACTATTTTCGCAGTGTTCTGCAACCATCTCCAAGTTTGTGTCCTAGCATAGTTTCTTCGCCCCAGGAATAATACTGTTCCCCAGTAGCAGGTCTTCCTCATGGCTGCTTTCCCTCCACCCCAGGTGACCACCCGTCCACCCCCGTCCTGTGTAAATGGTATTTGGCTTTCTTCACTTAGGATAGCATTTTCAAAGCTTATCTCTTCTGTAGATAGACCCATCTGGTGTGTTTTGGTATATCAGAGCTCCATCCTTCTAATTGCTGATATATTTGGTTAGGCCATACCGCATTTTATGGAGCCATCATTGCTTGAGGGAGTTTTGGCTGGTTCCGCTTCCTGGGTATTTTTTTAGAATGGTGTTATAAGCATTTGCATGCCAGGTTTTTGTAGACAGGCTTCTAGTCCCTTTGTTACCTGTCTCTAAGTGGAATTGTTGGATCATGTGATGTCTCTATCTGTGGCCTTTTGAGGAACTACACAGCCATTTCCATGGCAACTATACTTTTTTTTTTTTTTTGCATCCCCTCCAATCAGTCTAGGAGGGATCCAGTTTGTCCCCTCTCTGCCAATACTTATTCTTCTCTGTTTGTCCGTCTAATGGATAGGACATGGCATCTCCCTATGATTACCGGTCTGTTTTAGATTTTGAAAGCTGTACAAAAGACACAGTCCTCTTCCAAGTGTCGGTGCCCTAGTAAGTTTCCAAAGCCTTTCTAAGTGACTATGGTTTCAGGAAAGAAACACTGGGAAGATGGTTTATTTCCATATCCAAAGGCCCTGGTTAGCTGGACTTTCTTTATTGACATACTTCATTTGGAGCGGAATAAAAGCATATGATAGTAGCTGGGCATAGTGGCATGTGCCTTGTAATCCCAGCATTTAGGAGGTGGAGGCAGGAGGGTCACAAGTTCGAGGCCAGCCTGAACTACGAGGCCCTGTATTAAACAAAAAATGAAAAGGGAGGGATGTGTGTGAGGGAGGGGAGCCACCATTGAAATAGTACAGAATAGCCATGTCTAATTCTTCTCGTGAAATTACTGAGTTGGATAGTCTGTTTATTTTCATTTTTTTCTTTCTTTGATAATTTTTAAACCATTATTCTATTCTTCTTTGACAATTTCACACACATATATAATATACTTGTCTTTTTCTTTGTTCCTTCCTTCCTTTTTCTTTTTGAGACAGAGTCTCTCTATGTAGCTCCAACTGTCCTAGAACTCAGTCTATAGACCAGGCTGCCTCTAACTCACAGAGACCTGCCTCTGCCTCCCAAGTTTAAAGGTTTATCCCACCATTCCCAGCTTATTTGGGTCATTTTTAATCCCAGTTATTCTCTCTCATCCCTTCCTGCCCCCATGAACCCCTTCTTCCCAGTTAACTTGATAGCTTTCTGTGTACGATTTTTATAGTCATCCCTGTGATTTGTTCCTGCAAGTGTCTGTAATTGATCTGCTTAATAAAAAGAAGACTTTGAATGGCAGCATAGAAGTCAGCTGTGTTCATAATCAAAATGGAATGTTTATGTTGTCTAGAACATTCTCAGTGTTTGGGATTCCTAATGTTATATGTCTGGACACCATATAACAAGGAAAGATGGGTCTTAGCTCACTCACAGAGCAATTCCTTTCTCTGTATGTTATCTCATTTTATTCTTCACAGCCGTTCCAATGAGACAAGTATTATCTCTGACTCACAGAACCTCAAAAGGTTCAGGACAGAGAGAATGAGTTACCCGGGACCACGTAGCTAGTAGTCTTTGTAGTCTTCAGAGTGAACCCCTGGTGTCTGGGATACCCAGTAGAAGGGAGGTGATGCAGGTGCCTCTATCTCTTGGTCTTGGTGAGCCCCGTATATTGTCATGGTCTCCAAGGTGCCCGCTCAGTCTGGCACTGTGTGCCTATGGCTTCAGCTCATATCTGGTAAGACCCAAGAAGGGAAGCAGGAAAGCTTCACAGGCCGTTCTTCTATTTCTCCACTCTCCTGCTCCAATATCCTTCAGCCAGCAAACTGGAAGCAGCAGGCAGTAAAATGTGTGTTCACAGACTTGGTGAGGCAAGATAGCGAGTGTCGCTTTCCCAATTCCGTGAAAACTGCAGAGCAAACATTGCGGAGAAATCCATCAAGGCAAGATAGGCATTGTTTCGGAGTGGGAACTTTTCTTCTTTTGTCTCATATATGAATTCTGCATAGGAAGTGGTGGTTTTGATTATATTTTTAATGGAGATGGGGAAGGTAGCTTAAGCTCCAGGATGTGGGCGGTTGTTAGCAAGTAGTTTTCTGACTGATGAAAAGGAAACACTGCCTCCCAGGTCTGCCTGAAGCTTGTCCAACCTCCCTGGTCCAGGCTTTCTTTCTGGCCATGCAGATGTGCTGAGAGGGCAGGTTTAGGTTTCATGCATCCTTCAGCAGGTCCTCTGCCCTTTGTTATCTCTAGAGCAGAGGTCCCTGGTTGCGCTGCAGGAATCAAAGTCTAACCTCCCTTGGGAATTCTTTGCTGGGCAGTATAGGTCCCATACTGGAAAATGACCTCTAATCCTGCACTCCCTGTGAGTTCCAGAGGTTTGAGAAGAGTCAGCACTTTGGTACAAGATTGGGTACAACCAACAGGAGCATATTGTGCAAACCACAGCCATGGCCTGCAGTGCCCTCTCTGGCCGTTGGTCTGCTGACTCAGTGGCTATTCCTGAGTCTCTGAGCCTTAACTGAGAACTGACAACTAAAGAGAGGCATCACCTACAAACCCGCAGGCACGTCTGCTGCGCAGCCTCCCAACCCACAGTCAGCTGAATGTAACTGCAGGCCGTTCAGACAGGCGGCGGTGAGAGCCCGCAGAATGTTTCTTCGTGTCCTATTGTCTGTTCTGCGCTGTCTCTGGGGACCCAGAGAGTAAACACCTCTGATGAGAAGTGCATTGTGGAAGGATGTGTTGTGCAGGAGCAGTGACTCAAACAGCAAGCCCTACGAGCTTTTTGTGTGGGCTGTTGTATTCAGCTTCTGGAAGAAAGAGAAGACCGCCTTGGCCTTCTCTGTGCTTTTCAAATTTGCAAGGCCCTGCCACCTTACCCGGCTTCCAGCCCTGGGCGGGGAACATGTGCGTCCACAAAAGCCTATGAGGAGAACTTTCCTAGTCAAAGGCCTGGGGCTGCTGCTGGTCTCCAGGAGTGCCCATTGACTTAGAAACACAGAAGGGACGTGATGAAGCCTCTCTGCCCCTTGGGGAGCACAGCAGGTGCTCCCACCTGTAGTCACTGTAAGTTCTTCCTTTCGGTATGGCTAGCAAAACTAAAAACACAAACCCACCACAAGAATGAGGTTCCCTCTCCCCTGGTAGGAAAGAAAGCCCGCGGTTGACTCCTTTCTTCGCCCCCTGACCCACTTTAAAGAGCAGCATGATTGCAAAAGCCCTGATGAAATTTTCTGTGGGGTTTGCATTTGCTTCCAGGACTTTGACACTGCCTTTGTTGATTTTCCCTTTCTCCTGCCAACCCTCCGTCTGTCTACCTGTGTTGTGTTTGCTGTCTAGATCATTTTAAATACAATAGCGTTTGGTGTGGAAGCCCTTTTGACTCTCCTCGTGATTTGCACTGTTGGCGTGTTTTCTTTCAGAAAATAAGTCAATACGATCTGGAACTGAAGCAGGGTGGCTCCACTGTCAGCAGACGTAGGAGTCCCATGAGCCCTAAGAGTGTACACAGCCTTTGTAATGCCCAAATTCAGTGCCTCTAATATTGACGTCTGTGCTGCTGAGGAACCATCTAGGATCTGACTATCTGTTTACAGTTATCAGAAGGGAAATTAGCAGTCTTCCCTATCAGTATAAGCCTTGTAGAAACACAGCCCCACAAAGCAAGGAACTGTTTGTCCTGGCTGCTTGTGTTTAGCACTCAGAGCAGGGCTGGGCCCACAGTGGTATAATTATTCCGCTGTAGTTTCCTGTTCTTGGGCTGAAGTTTTGCAGATGTCATGGGACTCACATTCACCATGTGGGGTTCAAACCAGAGCATCCTCTGGGAGCTTTCCACAAATGCCACATGGAATAAGCTCTCAGCTAGGAAGTAACCCGACGAAGCATGTTCCCCCGAGCATGGGAAAGGCAAATGATTCTTTAATGGGCTTGGCTTACCTTTGTGCATGGTGGGCAACTGGGCACAAAGGCCAGGACTGCTGGGCCTCGTGTCTGTGTGACACAACTGTATTCCCGAGCTTAAGCTAGAAGAGCCACGTCCTTGGCCTCTTAGAGAACACAGACTCAACACTCCACCGTCTGAAGACTAACAAATAAGGCTGCTTTCTTCACTAGAATATTTTGAGCAATGAAACCCAGGCCCACAGGCTTTTTCTAGGGACCGTTTCTCCTGAGAGCTGTATGAGATTAATGGCTGCCCCCCCCACATACCTTTTATGAGGGCTCATCCGAATTGTGATTTACTAGAACAAATAAATGTGCTTTGGATTTAAAATTTTTATCAATATATTTTTTCATTAACAACTTATATAAATTGCATGTTATAAATATTTTATGTATTGGGATAAATAACATGTTCTTGGAATTAAATTCACCTGTTTTGTTTTATTTTATTTTATTTTTACTTCATTTAATGTGACTGCTGTCATTTTTTGTTGTTGTTGTTTTGTTTTGTTGTGGTTTGGGGGTTTTGATTTTTTTGGTGGGTTTTTTTTTCTTTTTTTCTTTTTTTTTTTTTTTTTTGGCAGGGGTAAGTGTTGGTTTGGGTTTTCCCAAACTCACAAAGATCCTCCTGCCTCGGCCTCTTGCCTCTCAACTGCTGAGATTAAAGGTGTGACCCACCATGCTAAATTAGCCTTCCTGACTGATAGTGTTAACCTAACTCATAACATTTAGGCTTAGAGTGCCACCTGCTGGCCCAGCCAAAAACAAAATTTGAATGTGAGAAAAAGTAGCCTGAACCAGGTCGTTGGGTTTTTAATCCCAGCACTCAGGAGGCAGAGGCGGGCGGATCTCTGTGAGTTTGTGGCCAGCCTGGTCTACAAGAGCTAGTTCCAGGACAGGCTCCAAAGCTACAGAGAAACCCTGTCTTGAAAAAAAAAATAAGGAACCTGAGCTGGGTGTAGTAGCCCAGGCTGGCCTCTAGCTCCATGTGTAGCCGAGGATGCCCTTGAGCTCCTGGTTCTCCAGCCTCCACCTCCTGGGATTACTGAGATTGCAGCTTTCCAGGAGCTGCAGAAACATAAATGATTGAGGAAGTCCCCAAACCATCAGTGCCGCCTCAGCGAGAGCAGAAATAAACCCTTAGACGTTGCAGACCTGAGCCCCAAACCCTGTGGTCCTGATGAGGCTCTAGAGATGGGGAGCCTGGGTTTGTGTCTCACCTTCTGCGTTAGGCATGAATCCGTTGCTTTAGCCCAGGCTGGTCTCAAACTCAGTTTGTAGCTATGGATAGCCTTGAATATCTAATTTTCATGCCTCTACTTCTGGGTTTATAGACATGTGTCACTATGTCAGGCCTCTGTAGTTGCTGTTCTTAAGAAATAATACATACCAGAATTTAACAACACAGAGAAGACACCTCCAAGGGCATGTCATTCTCTCTTTATTGTTTTGGGGTTTCTTGCTTATTTTTACTTTATGGTTATTTTGTCTGTGTGTATGTCTTTCTGCATACCGAGTGCCTGGTGTCCACAGAGGTCAGAGGAGGAAAGGACATTGGATCCCCTGGAACTGGAGATACAGATGGTTGTGAGCTCTCAAGTGGGTCCTGAGAATCAAACCTGGGTCCTCTGGAAAAACAGCTGGTGCTCTTAACTACTGAGCCATCTCTCCAGCCCGTTCATTCTCTCTCTAGAAAGTGTTTGCCTTAACTTGTCAAGGACTTGAAAGTAGGAATCTTGGTGATAAACTAAGCATTTCCACATGATAAACGACCCCAAATCTTATTGGCTTACAGAAGCAGTGGGTCACTTAGCATCTTTCGCAGTTTCTGAGTGTGAGGAACTCAGCCGGCCCATCTGAGCCTTTCCAGGGCCAGGTGTCTGTTGAGCTTGAAGGCGGGTGTTGGCTGGGGCTACAGTCATCTGAGTATCTCACTAACTTCAAGGATCCACTTCCGAACTGGCAAGATGGTTCATCATGTCAGGGTGCCTGCCGAGTCTGACTCCCAGAAACCATACAGTGAGAGAAGAAAACTTGAGTTCAAAATAAATGAATGTGTTTCCCAGCTGGTCCATTCAAGTAACTGGCAGGACAACGGTAGTGAGCTGGAGGCACTAGGTCTGCCCTACAGAGCAGCCAGTGTAGTGGGACTAAGTATGAGTCTCGGTGCCCTTCAAGGCATAGCCTCAAGAACACATAATGCCATCCGCTGAGATGCACCTATCAGAAGGAAGGCTTGTACATCTTTTTTTTTTTTTTTTTTTTTTTTTGGTTTTTCGAGACAGGGTTTCTCTGTGGCTTTGGAGCCTGTCCTGGATCTAGCTCTGTAGACCAGGCTGGTCTCGAACTTACAGAGATCCACCTGCCTCTGCCTCCCGAGTGCTGGGATTAAAGGCATGCGCCACCATCACCCGGCCTGCGCCACCATCGCCCGGCCCGGCTTGTACATCTTGGTGGAGGAATAGCAGCATTATGTTGTAAGAGGAAATGTAAGGTGTGGTGGCCATTCTTTAAATAAATATTCTAAGTGCCTACCGTAACACAAACCTAGAAAGCATACCTTGTTTTGCACATGAGGAAATTGAGGTTCACAGAAGTGACGTCACCTCCTTGAGTTCTCATTCTGTGTGAGCAGTAAAGCCCATTTCCGACAGCTCCTATCCGGGCGGGCTATCTCCTTGTGTTTTGTATATGTAACAAAGACTCTGGCTGACTGTTGTGTATGTTCCGTGTCTTCAAGGTGTACTCGCCTATCTTTCAAGTCTTTGCATCAGTCCTTAGAAGACAAGTTTACATTGGTCATTTTGTTGAACTCACTTGTGGAACTTGTAGAAGAGAGTGTTGATAAGCCGTAGTCTCCCTAAAATTAACAGTTTCCAGTGTGAACCTCAGGAATGATAACATTATAATTTGTGTGTGTTTCTTTTGCATTTTCCTTTTATGGGGTGTGTGTGTGTGTGTGTGTGTGTGTGTGTGTGTGTGTGTGTGTGTGTGTGTGTTGAGACGTATTCTCACTTTGTATTCCAGACTGCCTTAAATCTTACTATGTAGCTATGCTGTGCTCAAACTCAGTCCTCCTCCTCAGTGTCAGGATTAGAGTTATACACCACCACACCTGTCTTTCTTGTGTGTGTTTGTATTGTTGAATTATACAAATATTTCATCTCACTGTACTTGACACAAGAGATTATGAATCACTACCTGCTTTCAGTGGTTTCCATATGATTTGGTCATCTTTAAAAAAAATGATTTGGGGACTCGAGAGGTGGCTCCGCAGTTTAGAGCACTGACTGCTCTTCCTGAGGACTGAGCTTCAACTCCCAGCCCCCACGTGGTGTCTCACAACCCTCTATAGTTCCCATCCCAAGGGAGCCAACGCCATTTTCCGGCATCCATAGGCACTGTACACATGGTGCAGAGAGATGCATGCATGCAAAACACCCATACGCATAAAATTAAAAACAAAATGGAAAAACAAGCAAGCCAACAGGTGAGGTTTCATTGGGGCTGGACAGAAGGCTCAGCAGTTGAAAAATGTGTACCGCTCTTGCAAAGACCCAAGTTTGGTTCCCAGCACCCACAGTAGGCATCTCACAACTGTCTTACACCCTCTTGTGGCCTCGTGGCCTCAGTGGGCACCTGCACACGTGTGCACATACCAACATACACACGCGCACGTGCACACAAGCACACACACACACACACGATATTTTAAAGAAGTTTTACCAGCTCCAGCTGCTCTAACCCCACTCTGTGTTCTTGGTTCCAGGTTAAACTTCCTTTTCCTGTAGATCAGATCACAGATCTTCCCAGGAACGACTTTCAGATGATGATTAAGATGCACAAGCTGACCTCAGAACAGTTGGAGTTCATTCACGACATCCGGAGGCGCAGCAAGAACCGCATTGCTGCCCAGCGCTGTCGCAAGAGGAAGCTGGACTGCATTCAGAATTTAGAGTGTGAGATACGAAAGCTGGTGAGTCGGCGAGCAGGTAGTCAGCTCCCGGAAGTGACCAGGACTGACGCAAAGTCACTTCCATTAGAGCTGGAGAAGTGGAGGGACAGGTTACCCCTCAGGGACATCTGGCTTTATTCTCAGCAGAAGCAATAGATTTGGATCTGGAATGTATGTAGATGTACAGGCGTGTCATCACGTGTTGTATCCTTTGAGTTCCTTATGAAATTGGTTCTTTTCTTTCTCCAGTTGTGTGTTATAATGAGTATGTCTACTGTATGCATATAAAGACCAGGGGCTCTCCTAAAGTAATTCTCTACTCCTACGCCTGATTTTCATAACGAGCATTCTGGCCCATGTAATTGTGTGATTCTGAGCACACAGTAAAGATCTAAGCTATATACCTGGCAAATATCTAAAACACCCCCCTATTGGTTCATTCAGTTGAAAGAGCAAAACAACACTGCTCTCCCTCCGTCAGCATTTTCCAGGTCTTAAATAATACACTCTGTGTTTTATTTTGCTTTCTAACGCCGCCACCAGAAGCACCTTGAGACAGGAACAGTATTATGGCATATTCATCCCAATCACAGTCCGTTGTGAAAGGGAGGTCAGAACAGGAACTGGAGGCACGAACCAGCCAATGCCGAAGGCACGGAGCAAGCCGTGCTCACTGGCTTGCTCAGCTTTCCTCCATATACATCCCAGGACCACCAGCCCAGGGGTGGTGCCATGCACAGTGGACTGGGCCCTCCTAAGTCAACCATTAATCAATAAAATGCCCCCCAGAGACTTGCCTACAGGCCAGTCTGATGGAGGCAGTTCCTCAATTGACACTCCCTCTTCCCAGATTATGCTAGCTTGTATCAAGTTGGAAAAAAAAAAAAAACCTCATGTCTTCTTGCCTCAGTGCTGAACAAGAGCTCCACATGTCCATCCACACACATCTGTACACCTGTGACTTAGAGATTCATAGTAGGGTCTTTGGCTTCGGCTTTGGTTTCTTACAAGAGGATCTTCCTATGGCTTTAAACACAGGCCTACTGCCTCTGCCTCTGCCTCCCAGGCTTTTGTAGGGTAGGCATGTACCCCCGAGGTTCCCTGGCTTTAACCAAGGCTGTTCTTCCTTTTCTGAGGAAAGCCAAAACCATGTCACATGTGCCACCCTATTTTCTTCTCCCACGAAGTGTCCAGAACAAATTTTAAATGAGTGGGCAGGCCCACAGGCGGTAGTGCCTAGACCGAGGGGTCGCGACAGAAGGGCCCCAGACTCCTTTCCCAGAATGCACTGGCCCTCATTTTTAGACCCCCGGGGTTCAGTGGAGAGGAGGCCAAGTTGCTGGACCCGCTCGCTTATGACTCAGTGGCGGGGATGACTTGAGTGGTCAGGGCCGGCCAGCCTGGTCTGCCGCGGCACCGTTCCCGACAGGCCCTGTACTCAGTTCCTGCTCCCACCCCCATGTCTCCCACGTGCTCAGCTCCCTAGTTTGCAGATGCACATAATGTATTTCTCTCAAGCTGCACTTGTACATCTGTTTATTTTTCATTTTTAAAACATGTTTTCTAGATAAATTTATAAATATTTTAGCAGGTGTCCTTTCCCCGTATAAATCTCTCTCTAGCGCATAATACCCACGCTGCCTGCCAGATTGTATTCATATCAGGCCATGCACAGTTCCTGTGTCAGAGACCTGCTCCTCTCTCCCCCCTTCACTTCTCCTCCAAGCTTGCCTCAGCTTGCCTGCAAGACTGGCAGAGGGCTGGCTACCACTCTCCCCACACGGCTACGGACATCCCATTTCTTGGGCTCTGATATATATAGATATAGATATATAATGATATATATAATGATATATATAACTATAATGTGTGAGTGTCATGAACCCTTTCCACACGTCCTCACACAAATATTGGCAGTATAACTTGAATTTGTCTCCTCTTTGGGGCTAAACTCATCTCTCAGGGGGTGACAAGGGTAAGAAACCCAGGAGCATATGTGGAATTTTGTTTAATAGGAGAAACATCTTAGAACCTTGGGCTAGTATATTAGAGCACAGACTCCACATGTCTGTCCCCGCCCCTCTATCCAGTACCCAGGGATGATCCCTGGTCAGGATTCAGCGCATGGTTCCAGTGTCCTACAGAGGATGTGCTGTCTCCAGTCTGCTGAGCTCTAGAAGCTGGGGAGTCTGCTGGTCAGGTCTACCACACAAAGTCGCTGATAAGCTGTCTTGTTTGCTTGCTTGTTTTTCTGTAAATAGACTTTCTTCTTCGTAGCAGTTTTAGACTCCTAGCAAAACTGAATGGAGTATCGGGGGTTCCCAAATATCCCTGACTCTAAACACTCCCGACAAGAGCAGAATGTTTGTTGTGAAGGATGAGCCTACGTTCACATACCATGTTCATCTAACACCCTGCTTTAGAGTTCACACTCACTATTGTGCACTATATGGGTTTGCACAGGGTGCTGTCAGTGCCATAGTGTATCGAGTAGATTCATGGGCCTAAAACCCACTGTGCACCACCATCTCTCCCTCCCACTCTTGACCCCTGGACGCTTGCTGGCTTGTTTTTGGTTTGGTTTGGTTTTTTTTTTCCTCTTTTGTTTTGTTTTGGTTTTTTTCCCTATCTTTTTCAAAATATCAAACAGGCCGGGCGGTGGTGGTGCACACCTTTAATCCCAGCACTCGGGAGGCAGAGGCAGGCAGATCTCTGTGAGTTCGAGGCCAGCCTGGTCTAGAAGAGTTAGTTCCAGGACAGGAACCAAAAGCTACAGAGAAACCCTGTCTCGAAAATTAAATATATATATAAAACAGTTAGTTGACTTTTACCCCACAAAAATAGTAATCCTAACATATTAGGGGAAGATTTTTCGACTCTAAGATTTGGAACCAAGAGTTTTCCAGTCAGTTCCTACAAACTCCAAACTCCAGGAGAGGGGAATGTCACTTGACTCTCTACAGCTTTACTGTTGGCGGTGACTGACTCGGCCACCACCTGGGTGTCAGTGCCCAAGTGGTAAGGCAGCTAACTGCCCAGCTGTGACGTGAGGCAGAAGTGTGTGAAAGCCACAGTCCCTGGACAATGTGCCTTAACGTGCTAGATTCTGGACTAGTCGATCTGAAGTTAGGTTACAATACAGGATGCCAAAACAAAGGTTTGAGAACCTTCTGAAATGAGACTTGGTGTCCTCTCGCGCAGGCTTGATCCGGCCTTCTCGTTTCTTCCTCCCAGGTGTGTGAGAAAGAGAAGCTGTTGTCAGAAAGGAATCAGCTGAAAGCATGCATGGGTGAGCTCCTGGACAACTTCTCCTGCCTCTCACAGGAGGTCTGCCGAGACATCCAGAGCCCAGAGCAGATCCAGGCCTTGCACCGATACTGCCCTGTCCTCGTACCCATGGATCTCCCCGGAGCCAGTGTTAACCCCCCTCCTTTGGGGGTCGAGCAGAGCCTTGCACCCTCCCAGTGTGCAGTAGGAGGAAACGTCCCCTGCTGCCTGGAGCCAGGGGCAGCTGCGCCTGGGCTCCCCTGGGTGCCCAGCAACACCTCTGAGAATTGTACCTCTGGGAGGAGATTGGAAGGCACTGACCCCGGGACCTTCCCGGAAAGAGGACCTCCTCTAGAAGCCAGGAGCCAGTCCGTGACCGTGGACTTCTGCCAGGAAATGACTGAGAAGTGTACAACAGACGAACAGCCCAGGAAAGATTACGCCTAGCCGGTACAGTCAGCCCTGCCTCCAGTCCTCACACCTCTCCGGTCAGGCGTTCCTCTGCCAGCCAGTGGCGCTGTTCATCTGTGTCTCGAAGGACCAAGAGCGAATCTGGTGCACACTACAGCAGTCTTAGCAATACTGTTCCGAAGTATTCCCTCCTCTCCGTAAGCAGGAGTGCCGGTTACCTTCACAATGGTGCTACCCCTTGCCCCGGCAAGGAAGACAGCAGTGCGGACACTGTCTGTCTGTGGATTCATTGCAGACTTCACAGGGATAGACTACACCTCTAAGACCCAACCACGGATGTTTTTTTCTCAGTGGCCCATGTCACAAACCCTATCTCAGGAATTTCTTCTGAATGTTCAATTTTTTTCATTGAAGACAGCTTCTATACACATCAAAGTTTTATAGCTATACTGTACATATTATATATAATATATATGAAATATATATCCATATGCAAAAGTCCTGCATGCCTCAATTTTCTCATCCTAAAACTGGAAACTTCGTTTATCATTTACAAAAAAACAGGTTCCAACATTCCTCTTTTGTCTCTGATGCCAGAACTGGTTTTATAACTGTCAACACGGTCATTTTTCTTGCTTCACGGTTCAGTTTCAATCTGTACTTACTTACAGACAAAATTCAATGTTGGAAGCTTTTTCTCAAGGTTTAATCTCAGACCTTTTACTTTTGTGGGTTTGGTTCCGACACCCCCAAATGGTGTCGCGTGAGCATCGTGGGTCTGTTCTTTTCTCCTTGTGTTCTCTCTTGTTGTTACAGATACTGTACAGCAATGGCCAACTTTGCCACTTGCACTGAGTTTTGAGTCAAACCTATTTTCTTAAATGAAGTTGTAACTTCAGTCTAACTCAAGTATATTGTATATTCTTTGCTTTTAGTTAAAAAGTAAAACATTTTAGCTAATTTAAAAAGCTCTCAGGTGATAATTATGTAGGAAAAAAAAACAATCTTGCCAAATAATGAACCCATCCTAGGATGTGTAGACAACAATCTGCTTGAGTATTTTTGTAGCTCACTTACTCCCCACCTTCCCTAAGTAAAAGCTGAAGTGCAGAGAAATCAGCGCTGACACTGGATGTTCAGTTCCTACGTGGGGAGAAAATGTGATGGCTCACGGGACTGATATCAAAGGAACAGGATCCTGTGGCGTGGGAGAATCCACAGGCAGAGGTGACAAGAAAGCCAAGGGAAACCGGCTTCCTTACCCAGGGAGGAATCCCGTTCATGTTGGCATTTCATTCCGGCCTCCACATGCGTGTGTGCTCAGAAATGTCCGCTTCTCTGAGGGGCACAGCTAACCAGCCAGCCTCCCAGCTTTCCTGCCCAGACCTGAGGGTATTTGAATCATAGCCTCGGCCCCCTGAGTTTTAACTGAGCTCAGTGAGAGTAGGAAAGAACACGGCAGCATCGAGCCTGAGATCCACGTGGGCAGAGCCTAATGCGCCCTTTTCCTTTTGTTCTTCAAATGCTCCCTGTACCATGAGGGTTTTGTCTCCCCCCACATCCTGTCCCTTCACTGAAAGTCCGCTTCGTTCAAGGCATTGAACAGATACCCCTAGGAGCCCTCTGCCCACCCCCAAAACCCTCCCCTCCACACACACCTTTTCCTCCCCAGATAACAGTCTGCTTCCCTTGCTAAAACCTAGTTGGCTTGCAAACCTAGAGAGCAGCTTCCTTGGCACTAAGGTATCCTGGCCCAAGCCATGTTTACGGAATGTGTGCCCCAAGGAGGCGTCAGCTCCCTCCTCCCAGTGGTCTCTTTCTTCTCTCGCTCGCTCGGGGAGCCTGGAGACCGCTCCAGCTGTGCAAAGTTGTCCGGAAAACTGACGTTGGGATAGGGTAGAGGGTCGTGGGGGATAGACAGTTGGTTGACTTTGTTTCCTCATCTGTGCCATTGTTCTTGGACAATATTAAAGCTGCATGCGAAAGGGGAAGTTAGTGTATGGCTAGTAGGCAAAGGTAGAACCCTGGCAACATATGTTCTAGTATTTTTAGCTTCTTTCTGTACCAGTAGTAGTGCTAAATGTTGAACTATGTACGAATACCAGAAGCTGTTGGTTCGTGCAGTAGAATTTAAGGGGGAAATGACTTCTTTTAAAATAGGTCCATTTTTAAAACCTGCCTCTGAGTTTTGAGTCTGTGTGTGTGTGTGTGTGCGTGTGTGTGCGTGTGCGTACAGATTTTGATACAGCTGGGCTGGAACTGCCATCCTCATCACACCGTTGGCATTTCTTGGTCTAGTCCAACGGTTCCCTACTTCACCAGGAGGTCAGCCTTTGTGAAAAGCTGGTAAAGCTAGCATTTAACCTAATGTGAATCACGTGATGCCCACAGCTGCCTATGACCATGCAGGAGTCAGCAGACAGTATTTTTTCTTTCTCTTAACTCTCTGATTACCTTTTGAAGTGACCTCTTCTAAAGAAACACAAAGGCTTGTTTTCTGCTTGGGCCGTCAGCAGCGCAGAACAGCCTCTCGGCCTGTCTTGTGCTGTCCCAGCTCCTGTGCCACATTCCACAGACAGTTTACCCCCAAGTTTCTGTGTCACCAGTAGCTCGGCCCTGTGTGGTGGCCGTTCCTAGGGTGGGGGTTGGGGGTCGGGTCTCCTCATTTCTCTCCGCCCTAACCCCGCTCTCTTCTTCCTTCTGTTAGCCTCTCCACCATTTTTTTTTCCTCTTCTTCCACCCAATCTCTGCCATGGGAACTAGTCTTTAAAACTTACTCTAAAAACTTACTCTATTATGTTGGTATTTTTAACAAGTGATCTCAATCAGTACCCACCAGAAATGGCAGCTGACTGTGTGTAATTGCTCATGGGACATATCTGTCCATTACTGTTCCAAACCATTGCTTATCAAAAGTGTACCTGGGTTGATTCAAAGGGAAGGCTCACTGGGGACCAGAATCTTAAATTCTTCAAGTAGAATTCAGAAACCCCCAATCTGTCCTTCCCTGGGGTCCCTCAGTCAGTCTCCTTCTCTCTATAGAAAAGAGAAGGGACGAGAACAGAGGAGAGTGTTTGCATATTAAGGGGACATTTAGTTGCATGTTTGAAGGTCTTTTTTTTTTTGAGGATATAGGACACTCCAATCACAGGCTGTATAGGAGGGTCACAGTGGCAGCCTGGTTGGGTTTCCCTGAGGCTGAGGGGTGAATGTGAAGGTCCAGGGCTGGCACAGGTGACGCTAAGACTGACAGAATCCTTCCCAGACGCAGCCCTCCCTTGGAGCAGCCTTTGTCTCCTTGTGTCAGGTTGCCCAGGCTGTAGGCAGCTGTGTGCTTAGCCGCGTGTGTTTATTTCTCTGCGTTATCTGGGGGTGCCTTGAATAAAGTCGAAACTTCATGACTTCCTGATTCTGGAACAAAGCAGTTATAAAAAAAAAAAAAACTTTTTTAAAAGTTGGCAAAGTTACTAGGCCATCCTGCTACTTCTCTCCCAGGTTCCCTCACAATGACTCAGGCGTCAGGCGTGATGCTGCAGTAGAAAAGCGTTATTTTTATGTCATACAAGTAATTTATTTGCTGTCTCTCTCAAGGTATGCTGCTTCTTAACATGCACTATGATTCTAGATGTAATCCTTGCATTACTTTGCCAACGAAGGTTTAAGATGGCTAGTGACTAGTGTGCTAACTGCCCCTTCTCCTGGAAGGAGCTCCAGGGTACACGCAGGACCAGCGTGGAGGACTGGCTGAAGCCTACACTTGTGTTTTAATAGCTTATGGTTTGCCACTAAAGAAGAAAAGATGAAGCCTACAAAGGCTTGAAAGTATAAACCTTTTCAGAAATTGCCCAGTCTTGCCCCTGCTGCTCTGCAGCCAATGGAATCACAGAGTCCTCCCAAATGAGTCAGTCTGTCCTTGATTGCCTATTTCTGGTGGCCCGCTTAAACCAGGAGCTGTTGATTGATTGTTGACTCCAGACTGCTCCGCTGTTGCCTACAGTGGAGGGGGACTCTCGAATCTCGACGAGAGCAAGAATCAAGGTTTCTCCTCAGATCTCTCTCTCCCTCCTCAATACCCCCACCGCATGCCTGCACGCACGCGCACACACACACACACACACACACACACACACACACACACAGAGCAGACTAAAGTAAGGGATTATTTTGAAAGAATAAAGCTCTTTGTTGTATCATGAGTTCGTATTTCCTTGAGGATTTTGTTGCAGATTCCATTTCTGGCGAGTCAGTCCGCAAATGCCTTGTAGGGTTGGTATTCATAAAGGAAGTCTGTGCATGGAGTTATTTTGTGTTCAAAATGTATAATATAATACTGCCCGAGCCATCTCATGACCCAAGTGTCAAAAGACTGATGCTGTAGCATAGGATATATTTGTGCATAAGTAGTGTGTGCAAATAGTACTTGTACATTGAAGAGACTTGTCGTAGCAGATCAAAGGTAAATTATTCAACTGATGGTGCAAAAACATTACTTGCAAAGTAATTGTATAGTATTTTCCTACACTCCACCCTGGGAGATCATATTTATAACAAGTGAATTATTAGTGCATTTTAATTGTAATATGAAATGATGCTGCCATTTTGTGAAGAATACCCACTTGGTTGCAGAGGCCAACTTTTATAGCTTTGGTTTGATGTCGTGGCATGGTGTATGCATTTCTCTATCAAGCGATGGATAAACTCTTGGCTTTCATTTTCATTCCAGTTTATTGACCTCAGATGAAACAATGGCTATTCATGGAAGTGTATCAAGACCACTCGTTTCAGGTAGACTCACACTCAGTGCCAAACGCTCCCGTGGGAATAATCAAACATACATATATATATATCAGGAAAAAGTGAAGGGACTTGGACAAAAATGGGTTTTCCTACAGATGGGTGCTAAATCTTCTACCAAACATGTCTCTGGGGGCAAAGAGTTGGCCTCCCCCCTTGGGTCCTGACCACGTATTTTGGCTGTGGCAATGCTGGGATGCCCATTCACACTCTGACACAAGAGCCTGGCACTTGTAATGAATTTATCAGGAAGATTGCAGATGCATTTGGGAGCTTCGGGTACTCAATAGACACGGTGAGCCATTCAAGGCAAGAGGGCCTGTGGGAATTTGTTCCAGAACCAGTCTGATGCAAGTGCACCTCTGATATATGCCTTACGAACTCCAGAGGCCATATGCAAAACAGGGTCTTCTCAGTGTATGCAAGGGGCTGCAGCCCCTCTCTCCTCCTCCCCAGCTCAAACAATACGGACAGTTTTCACACATATCTACCTGTATAACCCTCCGTACCTCTCATAACTGGTCAACGACTGTAACAGGTTACATCAGGTGTTTTTCTACATAACTTTTTACACAGATTCTATGCGATTAATGTAACTTAATTCAACGCATCATTTTATTGTACAAGTTCTTACGCTTGGCCTTATTTTTTCCTAAGTGATTGTGGTTTTTCTTGTGGTTTTTCTTGTAAAGATATTGAGATGGCTGTTGATGCTTATTCTCTGTAACTAAGAATTTTTACCTTTTTGGGGAAAAGCATTGCTATGGATTAATGAATTGAGACTTCATTTACTCGTTGTAAATACACTATTGTGCAAAAAAAAATCACTCAGTTGAATTGCTAGTGTTAACTGAATTTTGTCTAGACGCCATTTCTGTTGATGAAATAAAGACATATCATTCTGCATTGTAAAAGTCTCTGATCCTGCGTTACATTTTGCAGAGTAGAAAACCTCACGTTTTCTCCACAAAAGGCCATCTCTTGCCCTGTGGCTTGGACCCTTCCCTGCTTCCTGACTGATCAAATGAGAAATCTTAAGAATTTAGTAACGTGCCAGGTGGTGGTGGCGCATGCCTTTATTCCCAGCAGGCAGAGGCAGGCATGTTTCTGTGAGTTTAAGGTCAGCTTGGTCTACAGAGCGAGTTCCAGGACAGGCTACAAAGATACACAGAGAAACCCTGACTCAGAAAAAAAAAAAAAAGGATAATGCTATTTTTAACATGAATTTTAAGAAATCCCATTGCACATGAAATTGGATAACAGATGTTAGAACCACTTCCACTTTCAGTATCCCACTGTAGCTGTGCAAATGTTGCGTGGATAATAAACGCTGTTTTTACAACTCTGCATGAATCTACACTTACATCAAGGGTTTACTAAAGAGAAGTCAGGTGTAGTGACACATACCCAGGTCCAGTTACTCCAGAGGCTGAAACAGCATCACTCTCAAGTGATGCTTACATGATTAAAGTGGTGCTTAAATCCTCACATACACATTTAAGACCAGGATGGGAACATAGTGAGTATTAGCATTCAGGCATCCACACTGGCCTGCCCTTGGGGTTCTGACAGGATTCCCTCAGCTGCAGCCACTAAGCATCTCCTGTGCACATTCGCTATGTTCCCTTTTTAAAAGTGGGCCTTGCCCACCGCCTCTCTCCCCCTCCCCCTCTCCCCACTCCCTTTCTCTCTCTTACCATTCTTGTCCCCAGGGACCAGTCTCTGCCCCATCTCTGTCCCCTTTTCTGTCCCTTCTCTCTCCTTTTCTAATAAACCTTCCACGTGAGCCCTGTCCTATGGCATCTCTTTCTTTCTCACCCACCTTTTTTAAACTTATAACAACGAGGCTGCCATCTCGACGATTTAAGTGAGAGTAAATGAGAACGTAATGGTGAACAAATACCACGTGTGATGGTTTTACCAAGGACAGAAGTTGACGGTTGTGGTCAGGGAATACACACAAGCTAGGAAGATGTATTCCATGGCCAGTGTCTTCAGTTTTTATGTACTCTGCATTGTGAGCAGACCAATCAGAGCAATACATTTTTTCAGAGTGTACAAATATCCCACAACAAGCATAATTAAGGCCAAGTTTTCATAATTAATAAAAAAGTCTCCATGTCATTATTAGAGAACTAGCAATGTAAAGAAAGACCCGTCGTAAGAGTGTAGCTCAGCAGTGCAATACCTGCCTGCTATGTACAAAGCTTTGAATTCAATTTCCATTACTGTAAATAAAAATAGAGGGAGTATTCTAGCTTGCTTTATACTGCTGTGATAAAACACTGGCCAAATGCAACTTAGAACGGAAAGGGCTTATTTCATCTTTAGATATCTAGGTAACAGTCCATTACTGAGGGAATCCAGGGCAGGGCTCAAGGCAGGAAGTGAGGCAGAAACCATAGAGGAATGTTGTTACTGGCTCAATTCTTCTGGCCTGCTTAGCTATCTTCCTTATCCAACCCTGGATCACCTGTCTAGTGGTGGCACTGTCCACAGTGTGCTGGGCCTTCGACATCAATCTATAATCAAGAAAACGCCCACAGATATGCCTACAGTTCAGTCGGATGCAGACAATCCCTTGGTTGAAGTTCCCTCTTCCCGCATGACTCAAATTTGTGTGAAGTTGATAAAAAAAAAACTAACCAGGACAGGGAGGGAGAAAAACGGTTGATTTCCTGGATTACTGATGCATCTCTCCGACAAAGAATACATACTATTGTGAGATACAGGGCGGCACCCTTGTAACCCTGGCTTCTTGGGAGACTTGGAAGGAGGACAATCCGAGGCTGTGAACTGCCAGGTTTGGTGGTGGTAGGCGCCCTTACCTGCCAAGACCCTGTTTCTAAGACACTGTTTGAAATGGCAGAAGAGCAGACTCAACAAACAAAGGCCCTTTCTACACAATGTGAGGACCAGAGTTAAAATCCCAGCAGCCACACAACGAGTGTGGTCTCCATGCGATTTTGTGACCCCAACACTGAGCAGGGCAGGCAGAGATAGAGGATCACTGAGGCTTGCCCGACTGCCAGACTACTTGGAAACCACAAGTTCCAAGGTCAGGAAAGGACCCTGCCTTGAAGGAATGAGGTGGGTAATGACAAAAGAGGATACCTGGTACCCTACCATGGCCTCTGCACACCTGCAAACAGGTGCACATGCATGTACCCGCCCACCTACCCCACACACAAATTACACATAGCAGCCAAGTAAATGGGCAAGGAAGTACAAGTAAATGACCAATAGGTGAAAAAAAGTTCAACATCCTTAGTCATCAGGAAAATGCAAATCAAAACTACATTGAGAATTCATCGCACCCCAGTCAAGAAAGCAAACAACAAATTCTGATGAGGATGGGTGGAGAAGAGGTCTCGATTATGGCTAGTGAGAATATAGTCAACCTACTATGGAAATCAGCATGGAGAGGCCTGAGAAAACAAAAAACTACTCTAAGACCTACCTATGCCACTCCGGGGTGCTATGTCAACACCACAGTGACCATTGCACAGTCATATTTATTCCTGAATACTCTCCACAATACCCAAGATGTGGAACAGCCTAGATAACCAACAGATGGATCAATACCAAAGTATGGTGTACGTACACAATGAAGTTTTATTCTGGCATAAGGAAGAAAAGTATGTTGTTTACAGAAAAAAAAATGAATAGAACTGGAGATCATTGCATTGAACAAAATAAGCCAGACTCAGAAAGACAAATTGTGTTTTCACTCATTTTCAGAATCTAGCCTTAAATGCACACATATATACACGACCCAAAAATAAAAGGACTATTTGGATGGACGAGGAGGACCCATAGGAGGGAGAGGTGCAAACAAGAAAGGATGCTAGGGAAACAGGAGAGGGTGATTATTGATGGCTATGAGGTAAGCACGTGATATTTATGTATGAAAGTGTCCCATGAAACCTATTATTTTGTACCTCACAAAAATGTTAATTAAAAAATCATAAAATAAGTAATAATCTATCTCAACCAATATTACCTGATGCTGTAATCACAGGACTGAAACAAAGAAAGGCGTGTTGGGGAGAAGGGTTGGTTAAGAAATAGGTGCTGGGGTTATTTCTATGAAAATAACGAATCCCTAAGCCAGATGCCACAGTAGGTAGGTACCTGTGGTATTTCCAAGTACTTGGGAGGCTGAGACAGAGACACCACTTGAAGCCAAGAGATGAAGACTAGCCTAGGTAACATACTGAAATCATGTTTGGAAGGAGGAAGATAGAGAAAGAAGGAGGAAGGAAGGAGGGTGGGTGTAGAGAGGGAGGGAGGGGAAAAAAGGAGAGACTGGGCACTTACAAGGCAGGTACAGATAAGTAGACAAAAGCTACCAAGAAAGGGAAGAAGGAAAAGGTGTTAGAGTGTGTTCTGTTCCTGTAATAAAACACTGATCAAAACCAACTTGGAGCCGGGCGGTGGTGGCGCACGCCTTTAATCCCAGCACTCGGGAGGCAGAGGCAGGCAGATCTCTGTGAGTTCGAGACCAGCCTGGTCTACA
>NC_022031.1:30626545-30628672 GCF_000317375.1 Microtus ochrogaster
AAAAAAAAAAAAAAAAAAAAAAAACCAACTTGGAGGGGAAGGCTTTCTTCTAGCTTACAGGTTACAGTTTTCTACACTGCAGGCCCACCCGCTCAAGGGTGGCACTGCCCACAGTGGACCCAGCCCTTTCACGTCATTCATTATTGCCTACAGGCCCATCTGATGGAGACAGCTCCTCCTTTGAGATTCTCTTTTCTCTGGGGTGTACAGATATGGGTCAAGTTGATGAAAGGTAGCAAGCTCTGAGAACGGTAGTGCAGGCCTTAATCCCAGCACTTGGCAGATGGAGGAGTGAGTTCAAGGCCAGCCTGGGTTACCTGTCAAGCTGCAGGCAAGCCAGGGGCGGGGGGGGGGGGAGCGCGACATAGTGAGGCCCAGTCTTAAAAACAAGCAAAAACTAATGAGCACAGAAGGAAGAAAAGGAAGGGGGAGGGGAAATACTGAGCATTGTGAGACACTGAAGAGAGGGATGGAAGGAAAGAGAGAGGAAGGCGGGAAGAAAAAGAGAGATCAGTCACTTACCCAGGCAGGTACAGGGTAAGTGGGACTCTGTGAGCCATGTAGCAAGTGAACGACCCAAATTTATCTCCACAGGATGTCTTAGTGAGGGTTTCTATTGCTGTGATGAAACACTATGACCAAAAGGCAAGTTGGGGAAGAAAGGGCTATATGGCTTACACTTCCATATCATGAAGAAAGTCAGGGAAGGAACTCACACAGGGCAGGAACGTGGAGGCAGGAGATGATGCAGAGACCGTGGAGGAGTGCTGCTAACTGGCTTGCTCCTCATGGCTTCCTCAACCTGCTTTTTTATAGAACCAAGGATGGCTGGGCCATCCCGCACAAATCACTAATTAAGAAAATGCCTTACAGGTTTGCCTAAAACCCAGTTCTATGGAGGCATTTTCTTAGTTGAGGTTCCCTGTGACTTTAGCTTGTGTCAAGTTGACATACAGAGATGTCATGGATACAGAGATGACAGAGCTTCCTGACTTTGAATCACATCGATTCTTCTTATGACTTGAAGTCTTTGCAGGGTATGTGGCCAGGGTTTCGTGGCAATCTGGTCCTGTGTTAGATTAAAGAGCTATGGAACTCTTTCCACGAACCACCATGACACTCTGCACTGTGGTGGCCGAGTGTCTCTTGACACCCCTCTCCTAGATAGCTCGTGACCACAGGGAGGATGAAGACAAGACAGTACCTCCTGGTAACCCCTGGAAGTAATTTTGGGGTCTCGGTCAACATTTGCTGTCACTGACAATGAGCAGCAGCAGCAGGACTATAATCAGCTCATGGATGCGTTGGCCCAGTGTTTAAGTCATTGCTGAATTTCTACAGCATTGACAAAGCAAAATTACATTTGCTTCACGTTCACAAAACAAACTGATGAGAGACATCACATGGTCAGTTTCTTGTCGGCCTTTCCCTTACAGACATGAAGTAGGTTCAAGCCCAGGTTGAGTTTGGAGCCTCCAGCTTGCTCTGGAGCCATGTTAGAGGGATCCCTGTCTGCCGCTGCAGATTTTGGGTGTCTCACTGGGCTGCTGGGAGTGGGGAAGGGGGAGAGCATTCTAATCCTCCAGGGCAGGAGCTGTGCACAGTTGTCTGTAGATCTTTGTGTCTCATCATTCCTCCCTAGGGGATCTTCACCCCCGCCTCAAGCCCCATGAGCAGGCCGAGCTGAAAGAGGCGGCCTCCAGCCCCAGGAAGGGGCTCCAGCAGAGGTGAACCTGCCTGCCAGGTGCGCCCAGCACTCACTGCAACTATAACAAAGACCCAAGATAAATAACTTACAAAGTGGAAAGGGTTGTTTTGGCTTGCAGGTTTAGAGGTTTCAGCCCATGGCCAGTTGAACTCATCGTTTTGGGGGCTGTGGTGTGGCAGCAAGTCTTGGAGGGAGCGCGTGACAAAACTTACCTTGTAGCCAGAATGCAAAAGAAAAGAGAAGGGAGCTAGACATGGTAACCATGCCTTTCACCCCAGCACTTGAGAGGGAGAAGCAGGTGAATCTCTGAGTTAGAGGACAGACGGCTCTACATTAGTTCCAGGACAGCCTGAGCTAAGTAGAGAGAGAGCTCCAGAAAGGAAGGAAGGAGGAAGGAAGGAAGGAGGGAGGGAGGGAGG
>NC_022031.1:30628804-30631774 GCF_000317375.1 Microtus ochrogaster
GGAAGGAAGGAAGGAAGGAAGGAAGGAAGGAAGGAAGGAAGGAAGGAAGGAAGGAGAAAGAAAAAGGAGAGGGGCTGCAATCCCACATTTCCTTCAAGGGCACATCTCTGGTGACCTAAGAGTTCTCACGAGGGCCTCTTGAAGGCTCCACAGTCTCCAAGATCAAGCCTTTAACACGCAGGCCTGGGAAGACACTCCAGAGCCAAACACCCTGGCCAGCAGTGCGGAGTTCTTCCAGCTGGAGATGGCCAAGGCATAGCTTCCATCCTGTAGATGGCAAGGACTCTTGGTGGATTATTTTTTCATAATAGATGAAAGTTCTAGAAGCATGTTCTGAAAGAGAATTAAAAAATAGACTCAAAAGCTTGTGACGTCAATTCTACCCATCCACTTGGAGATTTGCATCACAAACAGCAGGGATCCAAAGCCTGCTGCACAGTGTAGGTCTGTACAGTTCGCCCGTCCCGGAAGTGCAGCATGGAAATGGTTCCGCCCACTAACCTTAGCAGGAAAGGACTGACTCCCGCCTGCAACAGCCTCGTCTTTCTCCTCTTCCCTCTATTGTCTGTCCAAATGCCAGACCTAAAGCGCGGGTCAGCCTTCTCTCCAACGCCACTGTAACTATTCTTCAATTAGCCTGCTCTTCAAAGGGGAAAGTGTCAGGTCCAAAGAAACTCAGGACGAGCCGGGTGGTGGCCCACGCCTTTAATCTCAGCACTTTGCCAGGTCTACAGAACAAGTTCCAGGACAGCCAGAGCTACACAGAGGAACCCTGTCTAGGAAAACTAATGCACAAAAAAGTAACTCAGGACAAATGGCTGTGATGCCTGTTAGTGTGCCAAAGCTCATGCCGGCTTCCAGACTTCCTCGGTTTCGTCACAGACACCTGTGGCTCTCTGTACCTCTCTCACCCCACCCCTGCCCTAAACTTCTCCAGGTTGTGGGTTTTCCTCCCCTAGCTTCTCTTTCCTTTATAACCCCTCCTTTTCAGATCTACACTCTCTTAGACCCCCTCCTTGCTCTCCTTGGCCTGCACTCTCTGTCTTCCTTTCTCTCGATCCTACCCCCCACCCGCACCTCATGGCCACACCCAGTCTGTTGTGTTCCTTATACTGCTTTCTCTCTTTGCTCTGAACTGTCCCAGATGCCTCTGGCTGTACTCTTTCTCATGTGTACAGTAAAAACCTTCCCCTCTACCATACCTTAGGGCAGTCATGGCCTCAGTTTCTACATTGGTGCCAAAACCCTCAGTTTATACAGAAAGTAATTCAAATATAGAATGCTGGATTTGGGTTTGGAGCGATGGCTCGGTGGCTAAGGGCACTTGCTGCTCTTGCAGAGAACTAGCATTCAGTTCCCAGCACCCATGTCACCTGGCTCCCAGCCATCTATAACTCCAGCTTCAGGGGTCCAAAGGCCTCTTATGGCCTCTGCAGGATGAGCAAGGATCAGGTCGAACTTGGATTGAAGCAGATATCCTTACAACAAAATTAGCCCTAACTGTTAGGATTTTTATGCTAGCCTGCCCTGTCACCAAGGTACCCTCTCCCTCCCTCCCTCCCTCCCTCCCTCTCTCCTTCTCAACTGAGCCCACCTGGGCTCCTTTCCCTCTGCTCACTGTCCTTCTGAGAAGGCAGCTTTCTGTCTCTCTCTCCCCATTCCCTTCTTTCTCACTTTCCCTCTCTCTGTGTCCCTCTATTTCTCTCTTTCTCTCTCCCCCTACACACCCTACCATCCCATACCCTCCCACTAAATAAACTCTCCTTACCAAGCTCTCTCTGTCCCTTACCCGCTGCTATCCCCCACACTAACAGAGGGACACGCCAGGGGCCCAAGAACTATGTCTCTCCAAATCTAATTGTGCTGCTTGGTACAAGTAACTCACTTCCTTACCCAAAAAATGGAAATGATCATGGCTGACCAACAAGGAAGCCATTCTAGACTACAGCCAGGTGCTCACTAAAGTGGGGGACCCATCTTCACTCATTCTGTTTTCTTCCTCCTCCTTTTTCCTCCTCTTTAGCAACTGATAAATTATGAAAGATTGCAGGCCAGAAGTTTAATAAACCATAAAAAAAATCTCCCTTCAAATATCCTTGTTAATAATGCTGAGCAGACCCAAGCACACATCCAGGGTCAGAATTGGTATACCCCAACACCTACCCCATCTGTTGGAGTGTGTGAAGGGACTAGTCGGGTAAAACCACAGCCACAGGATCCCCATGACTTGGGCAACAGCAGCAGGATATCAGAGAGGAGTGTCGGTGAGGGTCCAGTACTGATGGCGCACCAAAGCCAGAGGCCTTGACCCTGACCAGCAACTCATTACACAATGAACATTTGCAAGAAAAGCTGTTTGGACAAAAGGGTCTACTGCATGACAGACACACAGCAGCTCCCAATGCCAGTGAATGAAGAGGTGATGGAGAGGTGGGAAAGAGGAACAGAGTGTTTTTCTTGGTTTTATCTTTTTATTGTTGTTTATTTTTATCTTATTTTAATTCTTTTTTAGCTCTCCTTAGGGAGGCACTACAGGAGGGGTAGATATGGAGGGACTAGAAGATGAATGGGATTGGGGAGCATGATGTGAAACTCCCAAAGAATCAATAAAAATGGGAAAAAATTAAAAAAACAAAAACAGAATTTGAAATGTAAAATAATAATAATAATAATAATAATAATAATAATAATAATAATAATAATAATATAGAGACACCCGGGTTTGGTGGCACACTCTTTAATCCCAGCACTTGGCAGGCAGAGGCAAGTGGATCTCTGAGAGTTCCAGGCTGGCCTTGTCTGCAGGATGAGTTCTGGGAGAGCCAACGTTTTGTGGAGAGATCTTGTCTCAGGAGAAAACAAATTGGGCTGGAGAGATGGCACAGAGGTTAAGAGCAAAGAGCATTGCCTGCTCTTCCAAAGGTCCTGAGTTCAATTCCCGGCAACCACATGGTGGCTCACAACCATCTG
>NC_022031.1:30632679-30633364 GCF_000317375.1 Microtus ochrogaster
TAGACCAGGCTGGCCTCGAACTCACAGAGATCCGCCTGCCTCTGCCTCCCGAGTGCTGGGATTAAAGGCGTGCGCCACCACCGCCCGGCTTTGTGTTTATTTTTTAAACTAATTTTTTTATGTTAGCGTACAAAGAATTAAGCTTCATCGTGGCATCTTGGCACATGTGTGGCACTATACTTCGTTCTCATCTGTTTCCTGCCCCCATTCCTCTCTCCAGCTTCAGCCCGTTCCCTCCCTTCCCCCCGTGAGTCCCCTTCTGCTTTCCTCTTACCTATCCTGCGTTACCCTCTTTCCTTCCCACTTCCCTTTGTGAATTCTTCCTTTTCTTTTCTAGTTCCATGACCTACAAACACATGTATAAATATGCATATATATTCATGTATATATAAATTTAAATCCGGGTTATGCATGTGAGATAAAATGTGACATTTGGCTTTCTGACTCTGGCTTCCATCACTCACTGTAATGAGTTCCAGTTGTCATGATTTCCCTTTTCTTTACACCTGCACAAAATTCCATTATGTATATAGACCACACATTGTGTTGCCGTAGCAAGTCCAGGAGAGTCATCTTACCTAGGGTGAACATTAGAATGAAATCATTGTTCTCCACTGTATCCAGGGCACACATCAAGATGAATAGTTGTTTTCTAGAAGTACTTAGACCTTGAAGAAATCACTGT
>NC_022031.1:30633699-30635500 GCF_000317375.1 Microtus ochrogaster
GCTCTTGTAGACCAGGCTGGCCTCAAACTCACAGAGATCCGCCTGCCTCTGCCTCCCGAGTGCTGGGATTAAAGGCGTGCGCCACCACCACCTGGCTGAAAATATTTTATTGAGAATGTTTACATCTATGTTCATTGGAGAAGTTGATTTCTCTTTGTTGTGTCCCAATCCAGACTAGGGAAACTCAACAATGAATCCATCTGGTTCTAGACTTTTCTTTGTTGGGAAGCCTCGTGAGAGATTATGGATCCCAGTTTCTGTTTGGTTTCTGTTTCAAGATGTTCCTTAAACATGCGCCTGCGTTGAAGATGTGGCAAAGCTGGGTCACCCTCACCAGAGCTGCCTGGAGCTGGAGCCATGGCTTTGAACATCTATAGCTGTGAGCTAAGTGGAATTCTTTTCCTTATGAAGTTGGCCTCTCTAAGGTATTTCATCTCAGTAATGACCAGTGACAAATACAATGCCTGATTAGACTTCCATGTCTTGTTTGGGGTGATCTTGGTGTTGTTCTTGCAGAGCCTGGTGCATACAAGGTGAATGCTCTACCATTCGCCTGTATTCGCATCCTGTGTCTTGTGTTTATAAAGAGGTTGGTAGTGCTTTTTCCTCAGTTCAAGCTATTTGGCGCTATTTTTTATATGCGAATGCAATTAAGTCCATGCGGGGAAGAATAAAAGGTGAAAAATGGCCTATCCGTTTCATCTTTTCTCTGGGATTCTGAGCTTTGCCGTCCTCTTCCAGAAGAGGAACTGAAGGATGAAAATCCCTGCTAACTACGATGTCTCCGACAGAAGGAGGTGCAAGAAAGCTGATGAATGTTGTCTTGCTGACTTCCCCAGTGCAGATGAGAAGGGAGACTCGCCAATCAAATTCCTCTAAAGCAATGATTTTAGCCTGGGCCGCACGTTACAATTACCACAGGAGTCTTAAAAATACTGATGTCTGTCTATGCCCTACCCCCAGGGCTTCATTTTTAGTTACAACTGGGTGAGTTCTGAGCATAAAGTCTTTCAAGTACCAAGATGACTTTAGTATGTGTGCACAACTAAGATCCTTGTTCTGATTTGGCTTAGGATGTCAAGGCTCATACACTGATCCTAAGCATAGTATTGGTTTGAGAGAAGCTTTCTAGTAAAAGTCTAAGAAGGAGAGTCCTCGTCCAGTTCTGCTTTAGTATACTAACATGGTTCCTATAAATACAAAGGAAGTTTGAACTGGCTCAGAAGGATGCATTCATTGGCACAGAGAGTAAAACAAAGAAGAAATATAAGTGTGAGTTCAACCAAGTGAGCTCAATTAAGGATCCCCTCAAACTTAGAGAGGTTTTCATTTTATGGAAACAAAAACAAACCTGACTCTTCAGAGCAATCATTAAAACAAATATCATCCTCTGTTACTGAATCACAAAGTAATCAAATAGATATTCACTGTCCTTTATGATGCCCGCGGGCCATTACTCTCACAGTGGCTTTTCAGAGAACAAAATTAAAACCAGTGTAGTGCTAGTTCTGGACTTCGTGAACTATCTGGCCTTTGCTGCCAGAGGCATTAAATCAACAGCGTATGGCCTCCTTACTTAGATGAGGGGAACTCAAGCTTGCAAATGACACCTACTCTGACATCTACACTTTGACGGACAGAGCTTTCTCTTCAAGTGTGTGCGTGTGTGCCTCTGAGTCTGTATGTGTTGAGTGTGTGTTCATGCTGACAGAGCTTTCTCTTCAAGTGTGTGCGTGTGTGTCTGTGAGTCTGTATGTGTCGAGTGTGTGTTCATGCTGACAGACAGAGCTTTCTCTTCAAG
>NC_022031.1:30635600-30641446 GCF_000317375.1 Microtus ochrogaster
TTCAAGTGTGTGCGTGTGTGTCTGTGAGTCTGTATGTGTCGAGTGTGTGTTCATGCTGACAGACAGAGCTTTCTCTTCAAGTGTGTGCGTGTGTGCCTGTGAGTCTGTATGTGTTGAGTGTGTGTTCACACAGTGAAGAGGATAGAGATCAATAGAGAAATAGAGAATATCTTTTTCTATCACTCTCCACCTTACTTTTTGAGATGGGTTCTCTCATTAAACATAGAGATCTTTGATTTGGCAGGACTAGCAGGCCAAGAAACCTCAAAGAGCCTACTGTCCCCCCAGAGCTGGGATGACAAATGCATTTTTGTGACTCCAGCAAATATGTGGGGATTGGGGATTGGAACTCTGTGAGTGCTTTACTGATTGAACCATCTTCCCAGCACCTCTACCAACACACACACACACACACACACACACACACACACACACACAAATAAGTACATGCAGGAACATACACATACTTTTTGTGTCATTGCTTTATTCGCTAACCTTTTCTAGAACCTATCCAGTGATAAGTCAAGGGAAGACATTAATTGGTAAATACAAGTCTTTTACGATAGCTGGCTGAAACTAGTGGTAAGCTCTGAATGTTATTATGAACACACAGATATTCAGGAGAACACTGAATGCATCCAGTTCTCCAGCGAAACTTGTCTTTAACAGAGGTAGTATCAGTACTGCAGGTTTTGGTGCTCTTAGACCCGTTTCTTAAGTAAGACTTATCCTTTACCTAGAGCGCATGCACTGTTGCTACCATAATGCATTTTTTACCAACTGAACCTCCTCCTCAGCTCTTCTTCACACCCTCTGATGGCTCTGCATTGCCTCCCTGCAAGGCCTTCATGCCCACTTCCTCTGGCCATCTCTGTCTCTGGATCCCTCATACTATTTTGTGCTCTGGCCTCCCAGAGCTGCTCCCCGAGAGACACCAGCTGTAGGGGTTTGTCTTTACATTTCTAGTGGTCCAGTCTTCCATGGGCCACAGTTTTCTTGGCTCTAAAGAAACATCTTTCAGGATTCATTTCAAAGTAACTTCACCCTGGAGTGTTCGCAAGCAGCAGTTTTAGAATCAGCTGCTTCTTCCTCAGCCCATTGGCTCCACGGTCACAGCAGTTTTTACCAACACAGCACTTTCAGCTGACTCGCTCTCAGGGCTGTTCTGGGGGCTTTAGTGAGGAGATGGTATCCTAACCATACCCATCACTTAACTATTAGTGTAACTTTTCAGGAAATGTATTTACTAATTGAGTGAACTGAGTTTAACTGAATGGGATGAATGAATGAATTTGCTTTTCCATAAATTAACTTCTCTCTCAACTCACCTCTCTTTTAATACCCATCTACATATATCCCATGTTGGATGAAAGGGGAAGAGTGAGGAGGTGGATGAACACGGCCGCCTTTACTTACCATGGATGCTCTGTGCCCAGTGGTTGATGGGAGAGGCGAAGGGCTGTTTTCCCTTTGTGGAAAATCCAAGCAGGAGCTATTCAGAGACCTCGAGCTTCCTGAGTCGCTGTTCAGTTGTCCCTTTTCTGACAGCATCCTGGACAAAAAGCTGGCCTTGCGACTGCCTGGGCCGAGTCTGTCTACCCAGACCCCACTCTCGCGCGCGCTGCCATCGCTGCCCTGGAAGTGACTTTGAAGATCTGCAAGAGGTTTGCCTGAGGCCTCTGGGCCCTGGGATCGCTCCCAGGTTCCTAATGTAGATGGTGGGCAGTGGGGAGAAGCTGTCATTGTACCTACCCAGGACTGAGACCTTGCGTTCTTGGAGCCAAAGAGGGACTGGCATGGTTGCTGTCCTGGGTGCTGAATTCTGGCACTGCCATCGTGTGGACAAGGGCTGTGGACGTGGAGCTGTCCACTGTTCGCAACTTTCTCAGCCCAGTCTCTTCTGCTACAGGAGACATCCACATCATGTTGCCTGGGGTGTTGAATTTGCCATGTGCTTTTAGACCTTGGTATATTGACTCGGATGACCTGCTGTTTATTGTTGGCTGAAAGTAGGGAGAATCTTTCGGGTAAAGAAGAGCAAACCATACACGGCTGGGCCCCCGAGTAGTTGGTTGAATGGAACGGAAGGCCTGCTTCATGCTCAGTGTTCCCACTGCTGGACTTGCCGTCAAGTGCCCTCATGATTTTCCTGATGCCCAGATGAAATATTTCCAGGATATTGAGTAACAAGGAGAGGGCAGCAATGCTGTACATAAAGACCATAAAAATGGTCTTCTCTGTAGGTCTGGAGACAAAGCAGTCCACCGCATTGGGGCAAGGGGGTCGGGTACATTTGTAGAGGGGGTGCATTTGAAACCCATAGAGAATGTATTGACCTAGCATGAACCCTACTTCTAGCAAAGATCTGGTTAGGATGTGTAAAACGTAAGTACGCAGCAGGCATCCTCTCAGAGGGACTTTATGAATCCTTCTCTGCTCCTCGAGTCTCCTCAGCTCCCTCTCTACCCTTTGCTGCTCTTCCAAGTCAAGCTCTGGGTCCTCCATCTGGGCCCTAAGGTGTGACTTCTTCTTCTGCCTTTGCTTCTCAAAGTCTCTGAGTCTATAAAGTGCGTGGCCCATGTACACCAGAGAAGGGGAGGACACAAAGATGATCTGCAAAACCCAGAATCTGATCAAAGAGATGGGGAAAGCATCATCGTAGCAGATATTGTTGCAACCTGGCTGCTGGGTGTTGCAGGCAAAGGAGGACTGTTCATCATCCCAGACATCCTCAGCAGCGACACCAAGTACCAACATCCGGAAGATAAAGAGGATGGTCAGCCAGATTTTCCCCACGATAGTTGAATGGGAGTGAACTTCCTCTAGGATGCCACCTAGTAAGTTCCAATCCCCCATGGCTAGAAAGTCACATCTGAAATACACAGAAAACAGAGAAGTTGGGCTGGAGAGATGGCTCAGTGGTTAAGAGCATTGCCTGCTCTTCCAAAGGTCCTGAGTTCAATTCCCGGCAACCACATGGTGGCTCACAACCATCTGTAATGAGGTCTGGTGCCCTCTTCTGGCCTGCAGATATACACACAGACAGAATATTGTATACATAATAAATAAATATTAAAAAAAAGAAAACAAGTTAATAAGACTGAAGAATACAACTTGCAAAGGCACATGCTCATAAATAGCACAGACTCTTTGCTTAAGTCAACACAACTCCCGATATCTCTGCTTCATATTTGAAACTGGAATTTTCCAAGGAATATCAGTTTCTGGACAAAATGCCAACTCTCTACAATCTAACTCGTTTACTAATCTAACTTGTTTACTTCTTATCCTCTTGTCTCCCACATGTTCGTTCTAGGATACCTTTGAGTCTCCATATTTGTACAATGCATTCCACAGTCTTGATAATATTTCTACTCATTTGAAAAACCTATTTATCTCACACCTAACATGATCTTAAGTAAGACTCGACTCCTCTAGAACTTTTCTCTAGCAGCCCAGCTCACACTGACTTTTCCGTTTCCTAAGTTTCCACAGCCATTCATTTGCTGTGTTGCCTAGAAGAATTGTGTGATGTTTGTGTTTTCTGTCTCATTTCTTGAAAAAATGTACTTCCTGCAAGTAGAGACTCTCCGTGTTATCTTGATCTATCTACACAGATGGTATCAATGCAAAAATTTAAAATATGTTCCCATGAGCTTTCCACCAAATTATCAACAGGGAAAGCAAAGCAGGCTCGCGTCATATATGGTTCATGGTGCCACTGAAGATGAACCATACATAAAGAGAAGTCAGTCAAGTGAATCCTTGGAAACTCTTTCAGGTCAGGGTGCTGGTAATGTAGGCAGACACAGAAACGGTGCCAAAAAGACACATCTGGAAAGCCAGGTCATCATAGAATTCTTGCAAACTTGGAAAAGTTAGTATAAACTGTTTCTCCAGAGAGCTTGTCATCTAGGAAAGAATCAAGGCGTAAATGGTATACACAAATTATGCTGTTTATCCCGGAAAAATAGTGCTTTCCAAGGTTAAGATATTAGTAACCTGAGATTTCTGATATGTGGAAGGCTTACAGATAAGAAAAAAGAAATATAATTAAATTAAAATATATGACACAATTTTTAATTTTAAAATTTATCTATTGAATAATATTTTCTGAAGTCTTACTGCTTCCTAAGCATTGCACAGATGCCGAAACTCAACAACAGGTGTGGTATATCGGGTCCCTCACCATAACTAACCACTAAAGGCTACTACTAACCTATAAGATGGACCAACACTGAAAAAATAAAATGAATGCCAACCAGAAAGATTTCAAGTGAAACATATAATTTTTAAAATTTTTCATAATCCCCAACACAAAATTAAATTCCAGATGGACTAAAATATTAAATGTAAGCTAGGCATTGTGGCATGGGCCTTTAATTCTAACACTTGGGAATCAGAAGCAAGTGGGTCTCTGAGTTTGAGACCTGGTCTACAGAGAGAGTGCCAGAACAGTCAGGGCTACACAGAGAAGCCCTGTCTCTAAAAACAAAAAGAAAAAAAGTAAATGTGAAAGAGTAGGCAATAAAAGTCCTAAAATAATAACCAGGCTTATTGGTGTTCCTGTAGTCCCAGTTACTAGAAGCAGAAGGATCATTTGAAACCAAGAGTTTAAGGCTAGCCTGATGAAAAATGACAAAATTCCTTCTGAAAGAAAGAAAGAAAGAAAGAAAGAAAGAAAGAAAGAAAGAAAGAAAGAAAGATGGATGGATGGAAGAAAAAAGTGGTGGACTGGACATGGAGACACATACCTATAGACTGGGACTGTGTAAGCCACCTTTTTGGGGTGACTTCTGCCGGGTTCCTAGCTGCAGCAGACTTGAATGTTCCAGGGTAGAAACATGCGGGTTATAATTATTAGGCAAAAGGAACATAGATATAGGAGAAATAATAGACAAAACCATAGGATAGTATTGGGAGGGAGTTCCAGTGAATATTGAAAGTTGCCCGCATTTAATTTCCTTTTGCTTAAATACCCCGACCCCAAAAAGTAGGAGTAAGATAAAAAAAAAAAACTGCATTCACATGATACAAGGAATGAACAGACCAGCTGAAGGATTGGGGGCTACATTCTTAGTTAAACATTTGCCAGAACAAGACAAGTAATGCTGACATCCTAGACCAAAACATTCTGTAGGCAAACCACTCCCTGGGTGGAATCCATAGTTATCTCCCTAAGGGAGTAGGAACCTAGTTAGATCCTTAGACTTTTGTTTGAGGTAGAAAAGATCTACTTCTTAATACAATACCTGAAATGCAAGGTCTGGCTATTAGCCACACCTGTTGGCAATAACCTTGAAGGAACACAAGTAAGTTCCAGCTCTCTGACCTTTAGTCAGTCAAAGTAGAAAGGACACATACCTATGGGTCCTGTCACAGGACACGGGAGGCTGAGAGGCAGGAGGACTATGAGTTTGAGGCCATCTTGGGCTACATAATGACTCTCTCTCTCTCTCTCTCTCTCTCTCTCTCTTTAAAAGTATTAAGATGCAAAAGAATATTTTAGCTAGGAACTTGACTCAGTTGGTAAAGTGCTTGCCTAGCATGTAAGAAATTCTGTGTTCAATCACCAATACCACTATTGTGTGGCAGGAAGTAAAGGCAGGATCAAATGTCCAAGGTCATCCTTGGCTCCACAATGAGTTCAAGACCAGTCTGGGCTATATGAGACCTTGTCTCAAACAGCAGTAGTAGCAAACAGCAAAATAAAGCATATTTGTAATCTTAGAATAGGACACGGCAAGCTGGGCGGTGGTGGCACATGCCTTTAATCCCAGCACTCGGGAGGCAGAGGCAGGCAGATCTCTGTGAGTTCGAGGCCAGCCTGGTCTACAAGAGCTAGT
>NC_022031.1:30642281-30643841 GCF_000317375.1 Microtus ochrogaster
CTTGTCGGTAGAAGGGAGAATGGGGGTAATAGGGCTGCGACCAAAGCAGACGGTTTAAAGTATAGCCACGACCAAAGTGGAAGGTTTAAAATGAAACTAAAAGGAAGAATGGGATTTTAGAATGGGCGCTTCAACATCACACCTGATTTTTCTAGCTCTTAACGAGCTGTTACGGAGCGCTTTGGAGAGGTTCTTGACTGAAGGTGACACAGTTGCACCTTGGTTTGCTGTCTCTGGCAATCTTAATGTGTCATCCTGGGATAGGCTTGGTAGAGATCTGGATTTTGCAGCTGAACAAGGTATGCTATTCTTATGGTTTGAGTTACCGAGGCCTCCAGAGTTTGTAGTGGAGTGTGAGCAACTGCGGCTCCAAGATGCAAAGCTACAAGCATGGGACCTGCCTTGAGGACCGACAAGGCTAGAACGCTAGGCCACTCCCAGCGTGGGCCTCAGGGCATAGAAGCGCAGCACGACTGTGGTAAGGCTCACCAGCTTGAACGGTCAGGCCCACCGCTCTGCTCAGCCACGCCTCCAAGCAAGGCTGAGCGGCTGAGCGCATGTTCTTATGGTTAAACAACTTTGTATTTAGGCCCCAAAGGGGTATTGCTAAGTTTTGAGGTAGATATTTGCCTAATTTAAAAAATATAGACATAATGGTCCCTCAATGCTGGGGAGACTCTCACTCGGGTCTCGGGATGGCGCGCCCCCCCCCCCATGGCTCACTGGAGACTGTACTTGCTGAGGTGGCGCGCACGCGGCTTTGGTTGCCAGGGGAGGAGTTCAGCCACTAGTGACCGGAAGAAAGAATTTTTGAAAAAGAAAACACAGCCCAATGGTCCGGGAGGGTCATAAATTCCAAAAATCCAATGGTGGTCACAGGGGGACTCCCTGTCTCTCGGGACCACTCCCAAGGTTGTAATCAGCTAGTTCCTAAAACAGTTGTACCTGCAGGGGGAAACTCCCTATTTCTTAAGATTATTCTCAAGATATGGTTTGGCTTTCTATTGGGCTAATTCCTAAAACAGTGATAATCTCAATGGGGAGGCTCACTGTTTCTTGGGATTGTTATCAGGATTGCAGTCCCATTTTGTCTTCGGCTAGTTCCTAGTGCAGGGTCGCTGAACAGGCTAGTCCTGGATTTTTGGTTCTTCTCTTCCTGCTGGGAGAGTCTGGATTTGTTCAGGTTTTTCAATACGATGTGTGGTCCAAAGGTGACTGTCGGTTTACACTTCCAGCAATGGAGTTTTTTCCCTACCCACATTTTCTTAAGCATAAATTGTTAGCAATAATTTTTAATCTTGGTCATATCTACAAGGATAAGGTAAAATCTCAAAATTTTGATTTGCATTTCTCTGATGGCTAAAGGATGTTATGTTTGAACATTTTTTAAGTGTCTTAGTCATTTTTGGGTTCGTCTGTTGAGAGTTTTCAGTTTAGGTCTGTAACAAATATTTTTATTGGATTAATTTTTAATAACTAATTTCCTGAGTTCTTCATATATTTTTGAAATGGGTGAAAAATGGTTTGACAAAATATTGACTATGATCAATGTTTCTTATA